>NC_091131.1:155292334-155643584 GCF_040183065.1 Periplaneta americana | reverse complement strand
GCACCAAGCATTGCTCCAACATGTCGAGATATGAATGTCCAGTCACAGTAGCCTCAATGAAGAAGAAAGGTCCGTACAGTTTGCTTTGTGACAACGCGCAGAAAACATTCACCTTTGGTGAATCACTCATGTTCAATGATTCTGTGAGGTTTCTGTGTACACGACAGTTGTGCTTGTTAATTTTCCCACTCGTATGGAATGTCGCTTTGTCGCTGAAAGTTAAGCGACTGAATAAGTCATCGTCGTCTGCTGCCTGTTGTTGTAGCTGGCAAGAAAACTCATAGCGCTCGTAACAAGATGGGGTGCTGCCACATTTCCACAATGCAGTTCGTGCTTACCTGAATACGGAGATGTCTGATCGTTGGATAGGGCATGCTGGAGTAAGGGACAGATGTTTCATGACATGGCCACCAAGGTCACCCGATATGACTGCATGCGACTTTTTTCTATGGGGGTACCTAAAGGACCGTGTGTTTGTACCGCCTTTGCCACGTGACTTAGAGAAACTAAAAACCAGAATTCGAGAAGCTGCCGCCATGGTCACAGAGGATATGTTGAAAAGGGTATGGGAAGATTTTGATTATCATTTGGACATCTGTCGAGTCACTCGTGGTTCAACATTGAATCTCTGTAAGGTGTAAAACGAACTTTGAGAGTTTGACTTTAAACTGACGTGTGTTTGAAAGTGCTATCATTAGTAGTTTTTGTGTAATAAAATATTGAAAGTGTTACCGGACTTTTGATATGCCCTGTACTATATATCTGGTGCCTGTTATGAGTGCTGATCACCACTGGTTTAGGAGAAAAGGCTGTATACCGACAAGTGACATGCCAAAACTACTCTTTCATAATCAGGGATTCCGAAAACGCATATTTCCATAACATCGGAAAATTGAGTTCATCACAATTTCTTGTATCTACGTCATCTAGTGAGGAAGTAAAAATTAGATTTTCCCTTTGCAGTACAAGAAATCGTTCTTTTTTTAGTGATTTAACTGCTTCATTATAGGTCCTTCAGATTTGTAACATCTTAATTTGCACAATGTACATTATGCAAAGAAAGGAAGTGATGTTTCTTTTTTTCCTCCCCCTTATATTCTGAAATAAGTCTGTCGAGTTAGCTCTGTGGCAGCGTGTCTGCCTCCAGACTAGCCGGCCGGGTTTGATCCCCCAGCGGGGTCAGAAATTTTCATGTAATATTTCTACCTCGGGAATAGGAGAGATGGCGGTGCACAACTAGATTGTGCACCAATATGCCTGGGTTAAGTCCCAAATCTCTCCGCAGTGCATATGAAGAGAAGGCATATGTCACTGTTGATAGTGATTCATCTGTCTGAAGGGGACGTTAAGCTTGGTGGCCCCCTTGGTGCTATTCAACAGGAGTAGGCTACTTACCGGCACTGGGTTTCCCCTTCTCCCTGCCTCATCTTGATCATTATCACTCATTCCACATACTACACTTACACGAACACTTATACATACACTCACCCTAGTACATGACATAACTCTCAACAGATACACATCATGTGACCCGCTGAAGTGGTCACAGTCGTGTCATCCATCCGCAATATGCAGAACCCAAATCACGTAAAGTGAAGTGGGTAGGCATGGGATACATACATACATACATACATACATAATACATACATATTCTGAAATAAAATTAGAAAATTAAAGTATATCATATGGATTATATATCCAAAAGGTATTCACTAGCAAATATAAGCAGTTTTTCTTACATTTCTGTTATCTTTATTTTCAGTAAAAATAACTGCTTTTCAGTAAATTGATTAGTGATGGATATTAATCTTAATTTCATATTTGAGAATAGAGGTAGCTGTACTTGGTCTAAGCAACTGACTGTACACTATTGATTTTTGTCACTCTAGTATAATGTGTTGTACAAAATTTATTGTAATTTGTTTAAGGAGATCTGAAGAAATTGTTTTCCAAATACCCTACATGTTTATGTAAGATAGTTTATTCGAAGTTAAGTTTTTAGAACTAAGAAATTAATTGTTCTCATAAATTTAAGCAAATATGCAGTATATATCTGTGTGAGTGCATGTGCATATGCGTGTGTATGTATGTATGCGTGCGCGTGCATATGTAAATAGGCATCAAAAACACTGTCACCAGAATTGTATGTCTGGGTACATTGTTATTGTTACTTAATGCAGAACAAATTACAAACACAAAAAGAAATGTAACTTTCTCGAGTACAAGTATATTATTTCTGAAATACATACATTGGTCAGTGTATCATTTTATAGCTATGATTGTGTTTTGTTTACTGGATAAAGTACGGTATTTCATTCTAAATTTTATACTTTTTCTGATATTTTTTGTGTGAGTTGTGTTGGTCAAATAAGATTTCATTCAACTAACCTAAACAATGAATGGAATTTAGTCATTTTTTTTAGTTAAATTATTGTTTATAACAAGGCTTTACTGTATACCAAATTTTCTGGTACTAAATATCATATAATATGTATCTGCAATTGGAAGGCATAGTGCTCTGAATCAACAGAGACATGCTAACTTGTGTTAATGAATGCCCTGTTTAGTAAGCTCCCATTATCACATGGCGAGCAGACACGTCTGTAGTAACTTGGCACCAGAAGAGAGAGAAAGAACTGTAGAAAACACGTTGTTCTCAAATGTAGCTTAATTGGAACATTTGCTTTTAGTTTATGAACAATTTGAATGTGCAAAAATATGTGTGTGGCTTGCAGGTCTCCGCCTTCAGGAAGTCGTCGCAGCCACAGATCATACGAGTCTAGCTACTCTTCTGGAAGCCGAGGTTACAGATCTAGCCGTCGACGTTGATTTGTGGCAGTGACCATCTGGCAGTTCCAGCACATTTGTGTGTGTTTGAAGATTTCATTACATAAGTGATACGCATACAGTTGTATATTATGGTTGATGATGGATGTATTAGTTTCTTTATTGAACTTTGATTTATGGGTGTTTTAATGGCCCATTACACAGTTAACAGTTATACATTATACAGATGGTTATTGAGACTGAGGACTTATTTAGCCATTGAAACTGTGTGTGTTTAAATAATAAATATTGTGAAGTAAAGATGGAATGTATAGAATTTGTTATGAGTTCTTTTTATCTGTTAATTGCTCTGCTGTGAGTCAACTTTATCTGAGACATACTTTTTATGCTTATCATTGTGTCAATAATGAGATAAGTGCTGCAACTTTGATATCGAGCTTCAGTGTGAACTGGGTTTTGAAACCGAGCTGTACAGTTTTTTACCCTTGCAAGTTTACTGTGATAACTATCTCAAGGTAAGATCATGCAGTCTGAATTTCAGACAGGCAATAAGGACATTGTCTCTGTTGCAGTGGAGATAGCCAATGAAAAACATCTCCGTAAACTAAATCAAAATGAGCCCCTGTCAGAAATTGTTCAGGCCATGTGCACAGAATTCAGCTTGTCGAAGGATAGTGGTATGTATGCTCTACAGTTGATGGAACAAGATGCAGGTGATAACAAGTATGTGACAGAAGAGAATCGTGGTGATATAAAAAATGGTTCAATATTACGGTTAGTTTTGTCACCATCTGAGATTGTGAGACAAATAATCACGAGACTTGATCCTGATGTGTCTGATGTAGAAGGAAAACAGTGGGCTCTTTTCAAGCTATCTACACTAAGTGCAGATCCAGTTTTTGCTAAAGTGTTTCTGGCTAGTAATGGATATAAACTAATGTTAGATATAATATTGGATAATTCAGAAACTCCTACCCATATCACTTTCTGTTTGCAGTCATTGATTTGGTTCTTGTATCACAGTTTGAGTCCTCTGCTAGAGGACATGCTTATTAAGCGACTGGTTGAATTTGTAAATAGTGAACGTCATTATCCTATGGAACTTATTGAGTGTTGTCTTGTGATATTGGAAAAGGCAGTTCGACATAAAGGACATTCTTCAACAGCAGGAATTGGAATTCCTGATCTGATTCAGCATTTATGGAACAGAGAAAGTCCAGTAGTTCAAGAAAAGGCATTGGCACTCATTAATGCTTTGGCACGAGGGCTTGATTCTACCAAAATTCTTGGCTCGATGGTTTCAAAGCAAACAAGAGAGACAATCCATAAAAACATTCTCTGCTCTGAGGTATCGAAAAGCATGGCCCATGAGTTGTACGTGTTTCAGACTTTGATTCTTGGATTATTAAAAGACAGGGCCACATCTAAAATAGATCCCTCTAGAGCTGACTTGAAGTACATAACAGAAATAAATAACATCCTCGCTGTTGCAGACCAAGATATGCGAAGCATGAAAGGCAGCATAGCATCGCTTGAAGAAGAAACCCGTGGTGTTATGCTTGTGGACAGGGATTTACCTAACTTTATGACTACTAAACCTTTTCTGAACGAAGATTTCGTGTGCAGCACTCCTCAGCCAATAAAGGCAATGAAAAAGGCCGCATATGCCAGATCAAAATCAACTCCCTTGCCTGATTCAGACACATCAGCAATTCCCAAAAGACATTCTCTTATGATAGATTTCACCAGTACATCAAATTCCTGCATTATGGTATGCCGACTGACTCTTGACTGCATTTTGTATTTTGCTAGACGTTACCGCAAAACATTTGTAAGAGTGGTTCTAGAGGAAGAGGCTTTATCACGATCGTTTCCTTGCATGTGTGAACGACTCACTCAGATTCTGTGTGAATTACTTGGTGTAGGCAAGCCTCCGACTGATGATGGAGTGTTGTATCAACCCATGATATTTACAGCACCAAATGATCATCCCTTCTTGGAAGAAGTGTTCTGTCGTGCAGCACTTCTTATGGGAAGAACACGCAGAGAAATGAGAGCACGAACTTTCGATGACCAGGAAAAGGTAATTTTACATTTTTATACAGTTTGAATGTGATGATGACTAGAGGTGTATACAGGGCTGGGCAAAATACTGACATCCAAGTATTTCAAATACAAATACAAAATACTTCAAAGAATAGTATTTGAAATACAAATACAAAATACTTTAAAAAAATTAACCAAAATACATTTGTATTTCAAATACTCAAAATACATTTGTATTTCAAATACCCGATACAATATATAAAGAAATAAGAATATTACTGTACCGAAAATCTAAAATATTAACATTAAAATTATTTTTATCTCGAAGTTTTATATAAACACTGTAACTGAACATTCTTCATTTTCCCAATCAACAATGAAATTGTGCTATATATGAATAATTACTGCTCCCTTTCCAAAAAGCCAGTTTCTCAAAAAGTTTATCAGGTAAGGATCCCCTTGCTGGTGAATGAATAAATCCTGCAAAACAAAACAGTCTTTCTACAGCTTGTTTCACTGTTAGATAATTCTCTAGAGTGCACAGGGTTGTCCCTTTGCCATTGAAGAATTATATGAGCTCATACTCCACAGTAGACAAGTTCTTTTCTTTTTGCTTTTCAAAGTCTGTTGTACTTGAGTTGAAAATATAGAAATTGTTTTCATCTTCTGAACTGTCCAAAGGTGTAGCGAGAACTGCTCAGTTGATTTCACGCACATATTCTGTGTCCTCTTATCATCATTTGGTGAGGCAGTGTCAGGTAGCTATCTCATCTTAAATTATGGGTGGAAACAAGCTGCCAAAATAGCTCAATTTGCTTCTGGGGTCAGATCAAACATTGCTTTAAATCTTGATGAAAGAGAACTCATTAGGATTAGAGTTATTGGAATAGATGGCGTAGATTACTAGATAACATAATACGTAATCTGTTTTTGAGGGAAATTAATGTGGATAGAAGTTGGGTGTAATAGCACATCTTCTCATTTTGCATTAAATCAAGGGTTATGGCAATGTGTTTCAGAACTGCACACTGTTCTTCAAGGTACTGAAACTCAACATCTTTGAAGGTTGGCAATCCCAGTTTTTCACATATACTGTTCATATTATGTTTGAATTGCAATATTTGAGCGATTGAGCCATAAAGAGAATTCCATCGAGTTGGGCAAGGAAACTTTAATGAATATTTCAAGACATCTGATATAATTTCTGAAGATTTGAGTCTCCTAGACGCATTCCATAATGCTGAACACTTAGCAAGTGTTGGGTGATGGATCCTTGATGATGTTGGAGATTTCTTTATGGTATTAAGGAAATCAGTTGTGGCAAGAAAACTAAGTGTACGGCTAGCACATCTGAAATGGGTAGGCAAATAAGACAGAAGTTCATTCTTCAAATACAAATCCAAAACATGAAGGACAAGAAGAAGAAGAAAGTATTTTGAGTATTTGAAATACAAAATACATTAATTTTATGTATTTAAATACAAAATACTTTCTAAAATCCTTGCAAATTACAAAATACAAATGTATTTCAAATACTGCCCAGCCCTGGATGTATACAGAGTTCTTTGTTTTTAGTTCTACAGTGTACGATATACGAAAACTACTTGCAACTTGTATGCAGAGTGAAACATTTTTGCACAAGTGGAAAGATTCTCAGGCTCGTTTTGGAATTGCACTAGTGCAAAAAAGTTCATGCTAACACAAGATGCATATATTATTTTGTTTTATTAGGTATCGTAACAAGACATTTTGTAAAAGAAAAAAATATTCTCTTATAATAAAAATGTAAACCTAAGATGCCCAAAGAGAACAGGATCTCTAATAAATTACAGCAGGTCGTTGATAAATTTTTAACATTAATAATAATAGCAGTTTGTTTTTTATGGTGACAAGTATTATAAAATAATAAAATATAGCAAGCCAGAAAGTGAGCAATAAAGTAACTTTATTTCACAGTGTTCAGAAAAAGACTTACTTTTCTTACTTTTCTTGCTCAAAACTGTTCAGAAACACCTCATTTTTGTTGTGGTAGTAAATAACAGTTATTTATGCAACTTGTGTGTAAAGTGGAACTTGTTTGCATGAGTGAAAGATTTTGAGCATGAACCTAAACAATTACTGAAATTATGAGTGCAAAGCGCTCCACGCCACACACATGTTGCATAAATAATTTTATTTACTACCATAACAAAAAGGGGCGGCCGGGTAGCTCAGTTGGTAGAGCAGCTGGCTACAGACTGGAAGGTCTGGGCAGCGAATAGGGATTATAAAGAATGGACACTGAGCGAATTTTCCTGTGTTTTGTTTCTCTGTGCGCCAGCGGCTAGTTCCACTTTCAAGCGCTAGAGGTAGTGTAATTGAGCATACGCTAAGATAATAATTGAGAGTAGAATTAAGGCACAGGATCCAAACATCGCCTACCTTATTGCATAATCCAGTAACGCTTTGCTTCAAATAAATTCAAGTTAACAGCTTTTCCTTATTTCTCAGTGACAAACTAGTTGTAATAGTAATATTTTATATTTCAGATATCATAAATTATATTATAAAATAATATAATACATTATAAAATTAAGTATCGAATTCGTTTAATATTTGTATATAATATAATATAGGTATATGGTTTTACTTCTCGTAAGAGTTTTATTTTTCCATTTTCAGCGCTATCAAATCATTACATATTTTAATTGTTGTTGGGGTCAACGTCTGAACTCTCATTATAAAGTAACTCTAGAGTCTAGACATTACAGTTAATGAAAGAATTATTATTTTATGGATCCAATTTATTTTATTTGAGTACATAATGTACCTAGATGTATTAATTGTATGTGTTATATTTCCGCGGGGCGGCCGGGTAGCTCAATTGGTAGAGCAGCTGACTACGGACTGGAAGGTCCGGGGTTCGATCCCAGGTGGTGACAGGATTTTTTCTCGTTGCCAAACTTTCAGAACGGCCCCGAGGTTCACTCAGCCTCCTATAAAATTGAGTACCGGGTCTTTCCCGGGGGTAAAAGGCGGTCAGAGCGTGATGCCGACCACACCACCTCATTCTAGTGCCGAGGTCATGGAAAGCATGGGGCTCTACCTCCATGCCCCCCAAGTGCCTTCATGGCATGTTACGGGGATACCTTTTACCTTTTATATTTCCGCTGTGTCGACTGCTAGCTGGTGTGATGTCAGCGCCAACTCTAGGGAGAAAGCAGAATCTCACGCTCTAGCTGGCTTGAAGGTCATTGAAATCAGTCCGGCTACATCAAAGATACTGACGCGAAGTGTCCATTCTTTATAATCCCTATTCGCTGGTCTGGGGTTCGATCCCAGGTGGTGACAGGAATTTTTCTCGTTGCCAAACTTTCAGAACGGCCCCGAGTTTCACTCAGCCTCCTATAAAATTGAGTACCGGGTCTTTCCCGGGGGTAAAAGGCGGTCAGAGCGTGGTGCCGACCACACCACCTCATTCTAGTGCCGAGATCATGGAAAGCATGATATGCCCCTCAAGTACCTTCATGGCATGTGATGGGAATATCTTTACCCTTTTTACCATAACAAAAAGATTGTCACCATGGAAACAGAATGCTATTAGATAGTTGATAGCCGCCCCAACCAGGGTTTAATAATCGGCCTGCTAATCAATTCTAAATGAATATTTATATTTAATTCAATTTTTTCTTTAATAGAAACCCTAGGTAGGCTGTCATTGAGAAATTTATTGGAAATGCAACAAACGATTTAGGCTACAAGACAAATTACATTTTATAAAGAATATAAGTGATGATTAATTATGCTAGTCGACGACTTCAGTGCAGTGGAGGATATTATGTCCAGGGTGCTGTCAGGAACTTTTAATTTTCGGAAGACTTCTAAGGACTCCCGTGGGATTGTGCCTCTAGCCCCAATCATTCCTATAACGTCCCACGTCTTGATGTTATATTTGGTCCCCAAATCGCTGCAGCATGGCAGATAAATTGCCCGTTTTTCTTTGCAGACTTCTCTAGGTTGTTCCTCACTGTTCTCAAAATGGACTGTGGGATCGAGAATGAGTCCACAATTTTTTTTTTTTCGGTCTATAATAATGATATCTGCTCTACTTTTCATATGTGAGGCTATTAGAAAACCCCTACTTTTTATGATAATAATAAAAATATGTACCATAAAATGGAGTGAATAGGGACGAAGTTTTATAATTTTTTATTTCTTTGTGTTAAAGAGTAAATGTAATAACGAGTATTTATTTGTTCACTCATTATGAATGAAAACATAAACAGTTATTATTATATTTAATCTTTGACACAAAGAAATAAAAAATAATAAAACTTCGTCCCTATATTCACCCCTTGCATCCCTATTCACTCCATCATACAGTATACTTTTAACGAATTCTTACAAAAAAATATCCCCTACATGTTACCTGAAAGGAAAAGTTACTATATACTATTTGACAGAATATCTTTGAAGGGCCCTCAATTTGTTGAATAGGTTTTGTTTACACTTTTACTGAAAAATAACTGTAGGCCCACTGTACACTTCAAATATATACAAGCATCATGTCTGTACCTTAAGGCAGGAGTTCCCAACCGATGTGTCGCAAAATTTTGAAATTGAAAAATAAATTTTATCCCATCCAGAAAGTCTCTTTAAAACGCATTCTTTTATTTATAACGAAATCTTTGATATGGTACATTTTATTTTGAGATAGACTTTACCAATGAAACGTGAACACCTGCAACAATGTTCAGTTTAATTTTTCTGCCTGGCGATAATTCGAATGGAAGTGAATACCTGAAACAATCCTTGGTAATTCGTTTAATCTTCCCACTTAGTAATAAACAGAGTTTAGAATCGTCAGAACATATTGGCCAGTTTCAGTGCATACGTGCGACCATTTTATCAAAAGAGCTTTATTTATATTTTATCCTGGACAAATTTTTTATTCTAAAAAGACAATCTGAATCAAGTTCTGCGTTAGATGACAACAGTGCTAATTCAAATAATGTGAGCGAAAATTCCCTTCAGGGTTCACAAAAACGTACTGCATTTTGTAAATATTTTGATGAATATAAACAAAATCCCAAGTGTCTTATATGCGGAAATGTTTTGTCAAATCAGTCAATAGTGCCGAACAAACTAAAATATGTTCATAACTGCCATTTTCAACATCACAATTGTGTGAATCAGCATTTTCTACCATGAAAATAGTGAAATCTAAACAAAGGAACAGGTTGCTACATCTTGAAGATGGTTTACGTGTTGGCCAGTCATCCATAAGGCCACGTATAAAGAAACTTTGTGCAACCCACCAAGCGCAGACTTCACATTAATTTAAATATGCGAGTTTTCGAAAATGATAATAAAAACTTTTATTGGACATCCAGCATAGATAGATTGAGATTTTTGACACATACCTTTGTTTTTTTCTAATGCCACTCAAGTTGCTGCTTGTTTTTTTTTTTTTAGAATTTTTCGATTGCGTGTTAACATTGACCTATCTACAACACTGGATGTCCAACACCAAAAAGTTATCAGTGCTGCTTTTCTGGCGGAACACACTTGAATGGCATTCCAGCATGTTCATGAAACCGAATTATGTATGAATAACTAACTATGTTTTTAATATAATTTTTCTTTGAATTCCGCTTAGGCCTTGAAAGTCTTAGTTGGACGAAAAAGAGGTTAAAAACGACAGTAATCTCCCCTTCCACTACAAAATATTCTACACAGAGTTCCACCACCTTTTTCTACAGAAGAAAAGCACTGGTCGTTATTATATTATTATTAATAAAAACAAGTGTATCGTGATATAGTGGGTGTTCAGTAAAGTGTGTCATCAGTCAAAAAGGGTTGGGAACCACTGCCTTAAGGTCAGTGGTGTAAATAATACTTTGAAGCCCTCTTGCAGACTAACTTCGTAGTCATTGGACCATATTTTCTAGAATCTCTCATTACTATACCTATCTTTATTATACCATTCTTAATATTGTAAGAGGAATTTAAGCACACTAAAACAAAGTAGATATAGTCTTTATATTCCTTAGATGTGCAGCTCGACATGCTTTGATGAAATCCGTATCCCCTGTCACAGGATGTCTTTAAATTTATGGCCTTTAGAACTCTCAGTTCAAAGCATGGCATGTGTGAGAAAAGAGAGCATTGCCAATATGTCTATTAGTTGTCCAGTTGCTTCTTGCAATTACTGAAAGGCAGAAGCATTTTCAAAATGTAGAGACCGTAAGAAATTATTCTTTTTATTTATTTATTTATTTTTTTGTACTGTTGATGAGTTGTCATTCACCCATATGAAGCGAATTGTGTACACCAATTTACCAACAAAGTCATTGCCCAAGGTGCGCCATAGGAAGCTGGCCTGTGAAATGAGATGTAGATTTGTTTTGACACAGGAGAACCGGAGCTCCTGGGAAAAACCCCTACATTACCTGGAACCATATGCTTGCCCAACACAAGTCATAAATCAGGGTTATGTCACTGGTCGAATCCAGGTCCACAGCATTCATGTAAATAATGGTGTAAACATAGATGTCGTTCCTGATGGTGGCAATGTAAATGATGATATAGTCGGACCATCGGATCTGTGCCCCCGTAAGATATGCAAACTGAACCCTTCTCAGCCTCGGTAATTCATTTCTCTCCCTGCATTCCTATCTCTCTCCCTTTCTGTCCCCCACTACTCACAATTTTGGCCTTCTTGTGGCACAGTTTACAATATTTGCACTTACAGTCCAGTGTTGTCAACTCAACATGAATACTGTAGCACGGAGTGGCGAAAGAAATATTATTAAGCAAGTACGTAATAGCATTTTGCGATGAAGAGAAACAAACAGGTCAATATCTGTTTCCTATAAATCAGGCAACGAAAAGAGCAACTGATGTCACAGGTGAGGCTTATTTTCAATTGATTATGTATTAAAATTACTTACTTAACTAATACTAATAATACAACATTTTATGTAATTTATATAGACAGATCAGAACTTCTAATAAAGAAAATCAGGAGAGAGGGAGTCTGTGCAGGAGATGAAAAGCTAGAATCACCAGAGAAGAACAGACCAAGGGAACTTTTAATTATTGTAGATGATATGAACCGATGTATTTTAAGAAGAAAGATACAAGAATTTTATACCGTTCAGAAAGAAGTTTCAACATTGAAGAAATTACTGAAGCTTGCGAGAGAAGTAATAATTTTCAAGGTTGGAGAGAAAAACTACTGAAAGTGATTCGAGACATGGGATTTAGGTTTAAAAATGTAGAAATACAAGATGTATTTTGATTGAAATAAATAATATTGTAGCATGGAGGACCAGTTATTTATGACACCGTTTGACGGAAGTTTGGCAACATCCCTATTCGGCAAGGTTCGTGGCCTGCTGTTTAACGTGGTGGGAGGAAAGCAGGTGGAATGGAGTGAGTACAGGCGTTAACTTTTCCAAGAACGACGACAGTGCTGAAGGGGCACAGATCCGATGGTCCGACAATATTTTTGTTGTGAATAATGTAGATAATGTAGACAATTTAGATGAACGTAATTTAGATAGGTGTGAATGTGCAAGACCAAGTAATACAAGCTCCCCTGGAAGGGAATCCATAGGTACACACTAGTTATTAGTGTTTATGGCTGTGTAGTAAAAAATAAGCTAGGGAAAGAACAAATGGCAAAAATTCTTAATTTATTTCTGAAGATGCATAACTTTTTTGGTAGTGACTCAAAAACTCCAAAGAAGAAGCAGCACATTAAAACTTTCTAAACTGGATAACTTTATTGTGATGTTATTCATCCTAAAATATACTGTGTGATTTTTTAAAATCTGATAGGTTTCCGAATTTAAACTAACTTCTTTCTCTGCAAAATGAGTGAAGAAAGCTTTCTTTTACTGTAAGTATTAATGATGTACTTCGCTTTTATTTAAATTAATCACAAAAGAGACCTATAATTTAGCCCCCATAATCCTATGACATTAGTCCCATATCAGGTAATAAACATTAAATAGGATCAGAAAATAATGTTGAACTGTTACAACTTACAAATGGCTTTTAAGGAACCCAGAGGTTCATTGCCGCCCTCACATAAACCTGCCATCGGTCCCTATCCTGAGCAAGATTAATCCAGTCTCTACCATCATATCCCACCTCCCTCAAATCAATTTTAATATTATCTTCCCATCTATGTCTCGGCCTCCCCAAAGGTCTTTTTCCCTCCGGCCTCCCAACTAACACACTATATTTATTTCTGGATTCGCCCATACGTTCTACATGCCCTGCCCATCTCAAATGTCTGGATTTAATGTTCCTAATTATGTCTGGTGAAGTATACAATGTGTACAGTTCTGTGTTGTGTAACTTTCTCCATTCTCCTGTAACTTCATCCCTCTTAGCCCCAAATATTTTCTTAAGCACTTTATTCTCAAACACCCTTAATCTCTGTTCCTCTCTCAAAGTGAGAGTCCAAGTTTCACAACCATACAGAACAACCGGTAATATAACTGTTTTATAAATTCTAACTTTTAGATTTTTTGACAGCAGACTGGATGATAAAAGCTTCTCAACCGAATAATAACAGGCATTTCCCATATTTATTCTGTGTTTAATTTCCTCTTGAGTATCATTTAGTCGACCTGGTTGGCGAGTTGGTATAGCGCTGGCCTTCTATGCCCAAGGTTGTGGGTTTGATCACGGGCCAGGTCGATGGCATTTAAGTGTGCTTAAATGCGATAGGCTCATGTCAGTAGATTTACTGGCATGTAAAAGAACTTAAGCGGGACAAAATTCTGGCACATCCGGTGATGCTGATATAACCTCTGCAGTTGCGAGCATCGTTAAATAAAACATAACAACAACAAGTATCATTTATATTTGTTACTGTTGCTCCAAGGTATTTGAATTTTTCCACCTCTTCAAAGGATAAATTTCCAATTTTTATATTTCCATTTCGTACAATATTCTCGTCACGAGACATAATCATATACTTTGTCTTTTCGGGATTTACTTCCAAACCTATCTCTTTACTTGCTTCAAGTAAAATTCTCGTATTTTCCCTAATCATTTGTGGATTTGCTCCTAACATATTCATGTCATCTGCATAGACAAGCAGCTGATGTAACCCGTTCAATTCAAAACCCTCTCTGTTATCCTGGACTTTCCTAATGGCATACTCTAGAGCAGCATTTCTCAAACTATGGTCCGCGTACCACCTGTGGCCCTCGAGGTCTGCCCTTGTGGTCCTTCAAAAACGACGGAAGAAAAAATAAAATTCAAACGAATTGTGTATTTACTATACCTGAAAATCTCACAGTTTGGAAATGACACATGGCAATCGCCTTTCACTTTTTCTCTCAGTATTGACATTTAATGGAATTTATTACCCTACCTGTCTACTGACTTCCCAGTCTACTATCAACAACCAAAGAGGGATTTAAAGCACTATGAACATGGTGTTTCTCTCCATCTTTTCCCTGCAAATCTGGCGCTTGTGATCCATCTAGGGAACACCCAAATTCATAACAGAGGACCAAAGTATCGAACCTTTTCATGTACTTATGACTTTCTTAATAGTCTTGCTGACACCCAGTCTGCATACTGAAATGGTCACATGTTGTATGTCGTACACTAATAATACAACTCTGAGGTCACAATTTCAAACTTATTTTGCAAGTAAATATGACGAATCCCCTCGTAGAGGGGAAGAGAAGGCCTTATGTCTACCAGGTTAAATAATAATAATAATAATAAATAAATAAAATTTTCATGGGTTTGTGATTCCTTTCATTGCAATATTGAAAATAACAAACTTTCATTGAGTGAAAGAGAACAGTTAATTGAACTCTCGAATGACACCGGACTTAAAATGAAATTCGAAGCGGAAGATATGGTTAATTTCTGGACCTCATCACAAGTGTAAAGAGAATATAGTGAACTGTAGAATGGTGCTTTAGAGATTATAATTGAGTTTGCTTACACATATCTGTGAGAAAGGGTTTTCATCATTAACTCTAATAAAAATAAAGTACTGAAATCGACTTGATGTATGTGACGATCTCTGACTTAAGCTTGCCAGCATACATACAACTGTGCAAGAATTGGCAGGCTCATCCAGCTCATTAATGTAAGTATGGTACCAACACTTATTTATTTTTTTTAGTTAATGAGTTAAAGATTATCCAAACTAATACCTTGAATTATTAAAAAAAACGAAAATGAATTTTCTTCTATTAACATTAACTTAATTAGTTAATACTAATATAAAAGTAATTGAATTAAATTAATTTTAATTAATTAATTCTATTTTAAAATATAAGTATACTGGTATTAAAATATGCTACAAAAATGGTAAATTTTCTTTTGAAGGGAATAAGAGTGAGGTGGTCCGCGGAACTGTTCTGACATAAAAACGTGGTCCCCACTTCAGAAAAGTTTGAGAAATGCTGCTCTAGAGTAAAGTTAAAAAGTAAAGGTGATGGTGCATCTCCTTGCTTTATCCCGCAGTGAATTGGAAATGCATCTGATTGAAACTGACTTATACGGTCTCTGCTGTACGTTTCACTGAGACACATTTTAATTAATCGAACTAGTTTCTTGGGATTACCAAATCCAATAAGAATATCATATAAAACTTCTCTCTTAACCGAGTCATATGCCTTTTTGAAATCAATGAATAACTGATGTACTGTACCCTTATACTCCCATTTTTTTCTCCAATATCTGTCGAATACAAAATATCTGATCAATAGTCGATCTATTATGCATAAAACCACACTGATGATCCATTATCGAATTTATATTCCGTTTTATATATTAAACTATATTCTAATAAATTATGAAGGTGATAACATGTAAGATTGTATGTAAATTAAGAATAATTGCCAGCTGTATTATATTATTTACTGTAGGATTCATATAGTCATAGATTTGTGCTCAAGAGCAGGTCTTTCACTGCAAACTCAGCATTCTCCAATCTTTCCTATTTTCCACCTTTCTCAGTCTCCGCATATATCCATATATCTTAATATTGACTATCATCTGATATCTTTTTCTGCCCCAAACTTTTCTTCCATTCACCATTCCTTCCATTGCATCCTTTAGTAGGCAGTTTCTTCTTAGCCAGTGATCCAGCCAATTTCTTTTTCTAGTCCTGATAGTTTCAGCATTATTCTTTGTTCACCAATTCTTTCTAGCACAGCTTCTTTTCTTATTTTGTCTGTCCACTTCACATGTTCCATTCTTCTCTATATCCACATTTCAAATGATTCTCTTCACTCATCGTAATCTCCATGTTTCTGCTCCATATAATGCCACACTCCTTTGTTCTTTTTCCAAAGATCTGCAGAAGATGCTCCTTTTTTATTAAAAGCTTCCTTTGTCATTGCTATCCTCCTTTTGACTTCCAGCAGCAGCTCATGTTCCTGCTTAGCTGTCCACTTGATCTACTGCCTCATTTAGAATTCGTATGTTAACCTTCTTTGTTTTTCTTTCGATAGCCATAATCTTCATCTTGTTTGCGTTTATCTTCATCCCATACTGCTCACAGCTGTCATTTAGCTCCAATGGCATATCCCTTAGTATCGTTTCCTCTTCTGCTAACGACGCCATATCAGCAGATCTCATGCACTTTATTTTTCTTCCTCCTACTATCACCCCTTCCACCTTCTGAAAACAGTTCTTCACTAAATCCTCCAAGTAGATGTTGAACAGGGTCGGTGATTTTGTACTCCTTTCCCTATTCCACTTCCCGTTGACATTTCGTCTCCTATCCTGACTTCAACTCGTTTCATATTGTAAAGGTTACTATGTGTACTTTAGTATTACTTTAACCTGATCTAAAATGGACATAAGTATGGCCTCTCTGATATTTAGAGGAATTGCCATATGACTTGTGTGGCCATGGTCTGTCATAATGTATGTTCATTAATTATTACGCAGCTTTCAAAGCACTGATTGTGTATTATTATTTTTTTTTTTTTGGAAACTTTAATATAGCGACTACCTGACTATATGTAAGAATATATTTTACATACAATGAAGTACTACTCGTATTTAATTTATTCTTCATCTAGACTCATGAAAGCCACAAAATTGATGGTACCATAAAGCAGGGTGACTTTGAACGCCAAGGTGACTTTGAACAGTAATTTAGCGCCCTTCTAAATTAAATGCTGTACCCTATTGCGAAAAAACTGAACTAATTTATTGACAACTTAAACAGTTTTTTCGCAATTGGCTACAGCATTTAATTTAGAAAGGAGCTAAATTACTGTTCAAAGTCACCTCAGCGTTCAAAGTCACCCCACTTTACGGTAAGTCAAAGGAAACATGATGATGTTGGATTGCAAAGGATAATCTGGAGTCGTAAATAAATCTCAGTTTGTCAGTGGATGCAAGAAATGTTATAATGCTTGAAAAGGAGGACCATTTAAATAGCTCACTGACCCTTGGTCCTTGCAGTCAACCTATACATCCATCAACTGAACAAACTTTACCCTAAATACAAAGTAGAATTAAACATTTTAAATCACCAAAGCTGATGCTATGTATCTTAAGGTTGTCCTTGCATGGTGTGCACATATGACAGAGATCACCTACTTCTGTAAAACACAGTTAAAGACAAATACACATGTCGCGGTTCACATTTTAGTACAGTAGAACGTCTATTATCCGTGGTAATGAAGGGGATGGGCTGAATGGTTAATCGAAAAAATCGGATAATCCGTATCATAATAGTACATTATGCAACGAGCCTATAATGGTAGTAATTAA
Organism: Periplaneta americana; assembly: GCF_040183065.1. NCBI lineage: Eukaryota > Metazoa > Arthropoda > Insecta > Blattodea > Blattidae > Periplaneta > Periplaneta americana. The sequence goes on along the minus strand of NC_091131.1, from coordinate 155,625,992 downwards.
GATGCGAGTATGTTTATGAAACGAGCGCAAGCGAGTTTCATAATTTTCATATGAGCATCTTAATTACCATTATAGGCAAGTTTTATACAACTTTTTATGCTCGACCATATTTATAACTTGAAATTATTCATAAGTATTCATGTTATGGTTATGTAAGTGAGGAGCGGAACTGACCTGAATTGTGAGATGTGCGCAGACGCGACAGTATTGATTTTTTCCGAGGCACGAATGTCATAATCTAGAGAATAACATGAACATTAATCTTGATATAACCTGGAAATTGATTTAGAATTGAAAAACGAGATGACAAATTGAATTTATTTGAATATTATTTACAATTAACGCTAATTATTATAGTAACAGAACATAACCTTCTGCGACAGTATTGGATTTCCAGCCTCCATGACTTTTCGCTAATTGTCTTTCAATTGCATATCCGAGAATAATCAATACTTGCGGTTTTATAATGGTACAATGGTGATTTCTCATTGGCTGAACAGCTGAATTATAACGAATAGGTGTACTTTAATGAGGTGCATTAAAGGGCTACTACCAGGTGTATAATTACTACATTTCGGCATGGTCGAGCATAAAATATTTTCATAAATTTAGTGAATAATATTTACACTTTCCTAATTCCCTTCGTGGTGTTGTGTTTAACATGCTATAGTCCCGACGCTGTTATTTCCGGCGTGACTCCGCCTCTTTGCTTACGTCTTAGAAAGTGAAGGCTCTATAAAGTCTAGGTAGGTAATATCATTCGCCATTTTTGTTCTTACGTTGCCGAGCTACCATACGAGGAATCTATTTGCAACACCGTTAAACATTATCATGTCGTAACTCCTATGATAATAAATCAAACGCATTGTAATTCAGCAAATAATTGAACAGCAAATAACGTCTTCGTGTGCTTTCTGCGAACGCCAACTAAAGAGCTAAAATGGCGGGCGATTATATTAAGTATTTATCGAGCCTTAAGAAATGAATCAGCGAATCACAAGACGCACACGTTTAAATGTGGCCGACTTGCAACGCGATTGGCTGCCAGAAATTAGAGCGACGAGACTATAGGTAGTGAATCGGAAGTTCACTAATTTAAGTCTGGTTGTTAACGACGGGTTTTTAAGGGTCAAGGAAACTCCTTGCAATGGCTGTTTGTGGAAATATATGAGTAGTGGAGGTCTCGTGTTGTAGATTTACATACTTTATACACTCCAATCTCGTATTCTGATGCGAGATGAGCCACGGTTTCCCTTTCCCCAAACCATTCAATTATTTACATTTTTTTTTTTCGATTCTTAGCACAATGAGATTTTTTTTGACACACATAGAAAACCTTTCATATAGAAGTTATAGAGTACCAGAATTCGAACAGTAGACCATACTGTGTAAGAAAATAGACTTGTAATAACACTAATACAATGTACAGTACTTCATATATTTCAGCAGCAAAAAAAGCGAGAGAAAGAGATGGTTAATCCACCAATCGGTTAATAGGGTGATGGGTAATCGTGGTTCTACTGTATTTTATTTTACCAAAGCATCTTCGCTTGATATTTAAAAATTTTTTTTTTTTTTTTTCACTGCTTCATTCAGGTTCAGATTACTGAAGATTTCATGCCCTGTACTTAACACAGTTAATGCACTCACTCTTGACTCAGCATCATGTTTCTTAAAAATGTTTTGATCAATTTTAGTTCAGAAAAAAGTCTTTCAGCTGCTGCCGAGATGATTGTCATAGTTTGATACATCTGAATTGCATGCACAAGTGAGAAAAAATACTTGTTGGCAAACAACTGTTACCAATAAGCAGAAGTATCATTTATGGATGAATACTTTTTCCTTCACATTTGGCAGTTATAATTGCCTTAAAACTGACTAGTTTGTCAATAAAATTAATTGATGAATCTGAGTCATATTTATCCGTAAGTTTCGAGCTTCTTTCAATTGTATAGTTGACAGTTTATTATTTATGAAGGATTCTAAAAATCAAAAGTAATCGTTAACATTCATATTCCATCTCTTTGGACCTCTTAAAAATGCTTTGTGTGTAACTCATTTTGAAAGTGACAACAGCATAATTCATTCAGTGAGAAAATGGTTGTGCGTGCATAGGGTGACCAGACGTCCTCTTTTGTCCGGACATGTCCTCCTTTTCAGGCCTTTGTCCAGGATCCGAGTGGAATTAAAAAAAAAATCAAGGAATGCCTTCCTTGTATGCCTGATATTTTGAAATTATCTAATTTGATGCCTATTTCAAGTAATTTGCCTATAGGTGGTAGCAGCATCAACGGAAAGATCGTAACTCTCTTTGGTCCTATCCGTTATGGTCGTTGCTTTCATTAACTGTAAAATTATTTTATATTATTAAGTTTTATCATAAGTATGCTGTAATACAATTGATATTGACATCATTTTAAGTGTAATACAGGCCTAAGTCTAAATATAAATAGATATTTTCTGTCCTCTTTAATAATTATTATAGTTCCTTTGACTTTCATATGTAGCTAACTGTAAAATCATTATTATTACATTTTTTCATAATTATTTCGTAATAAAATAGATATTAATATATATTTAAGTATGATATAAGCCTAAATCTCTACTGCAAATATTTTGTAGTGAAATAGATATTACTTACTTACTGGCGTTTAAGGAACCCAGAGGTTCATTGCCGCCCTAACATAAGCCTGCCATTGGTCCCTATCCTGAGCAAGATTAATTCATTCTATATCATCATATCCCACTTCCCTCAAATCCATTTTAATATTATCTTCCCATCTACGTCTCGGCCTCCCTAAAGGTCTTTTTCCCCTCTGGCCTCCCAACTAACACACTAATATGCATTTCTGGATTCGCCCATACGTGCTACATGCCTTGCCCATCTCAAACGTCTGGATTTAATGTTCCTAATTATGTCAGGTTAAGAATACAATGCGTGCAGTTCTGTGTTGTGTAACTTTCTCCATTCTCCTGTAACTTCATCCCTCTTAGCCCCAAATATTTTCCTAAGCACCTTATTCTCAAACACCCTTAACCCATGTTCCTCTCTCAAAGTGAGAGTCCAAGTTTCACAACCATAAAGAACAACCGATAATATAACTGTTTTATAAATTCTAACTTTCAGATTTTTTGACAGCAGACTGGATGATAAAAGCTTCTTAACCGAATAATAACAGGCATTTCCCAGATTTATTCTGTGTTTAATTTCCTCCCGAATATCATTTATATTTGTTAATGTTGCTCCAAGATATCTTTGAACTTCTCCACCTCTTCAAAAGATAAATTTCCAATTTTTATATTTCCATTTCGTACAATATTCTGGTCACGAAACATAATCATATACTTTGTCTTTTCGGAATTTACTTCCAAACCTATCTCTCACTTGTTTCCAGTAAAATTCCCATGTTTTCCCTAATCGTTTGTGGATTTTCTCCTAACATATTCACGTCATCCGCATAGACAAGCAGCTGATGTAACCCGTTCAATTCCAAGCCCTCTCTGTTATCCTGGACTTTCCTAATGGCATACTGTAGAGCAAAGTTGAAAAGTAAAGGTGATAGTGCATCTCCTTCCTTTAGCCCACAATGAATTGGAAACACATCTAACAGAAACTGACCTATACGAACTCTGCTGTATGTTTCACTGAGACACATTTTAATTAATCGAACTAGTTTCTTGGGAATACTAAATTCAATAAGAATATCATATAATACTTCTCTCTTAACCGAGTCATATGCCTTTTTGAAATCTATGAATAACTGATGCACTGTACCCTTATACTCCCAGTTTTTCTCCATTATCTGTCGAACACAAAATATCTGATCAATAGTTGATCTATTACGCCTAAAACCACACTGATGATCCCCAATAATTTCATGTACATATGGAGTTAATCTTCTCAAAAGAATATTGGACAAAATTTTGTACGACGTCAACAAAAGTGATATTCCTCGAAAGTTACTACAGTTAGTCTTGTCCCCCTTCTTAAAGATAGGTAGGATTAATAGAAAAAAATAGAAATAGATATTGGGTAATTTAAGTATAATAAGCTTAAATCTAAATTTATATTTTCTGACCTCTTTTTTCGAACAATGTCCTCCTTTTTGAAGCTTTGTGTCCTCTTTTTTATCGATGTGAATCTGATCACCCTATGCATGCAGGACGAGTGGGTACCAGCAAGGAATAAATGCACTCATTCCATGCTGGCATAAGGCCATATGTGATGGAGACTTTGTAGAAAAATAGTATGTGAAGAAGAAAGAGTCATTTATATTGTCACCAAATTGCAACAATTTTCATTACATATATTATGAGAAAAACATGTGGGACATTACTATTGGAACAACCCTCGTATTTTTCCAAAGAAACTCTCTAAACTTGTACGCCTATAGATGAGTTGGATCCTTTTTAGGTTTAGTATTAGATAATGATTGCAACTTTTCATGCTTCTGAAAAATATTTATATTTCTTTTTTCATTTGATTTTATTTATTGTATTCCATAGATCTTACATTAGCATTGAAGCTTTAAAATGTGGATCAAGTCAAGAATTTCCTGGCGAGATGAGGTACTTTATAAATATAGGTTAAATGTGTTACTGCTCTTCAGGGGAGTTTTTTCAGCACAGTAAGTGGTGTATTTAATTAGGACCAGATGTTCTCTTAGTTGGAAAATAATGAATTATATTCGTGACTTTGGGAGTGATATGATTTACAATTTCAGTAGCATGTATAGTCATCATATGTATACCGGTACTGTTTTCTACTTATTCTGTAAAGCAGTAGCGTCATCTCAGTGCACTATGGAGCAAGCACAGTTTGCTCGCTAGCTCAGTTCTAGCCCTTAGACATCAACTGTGCAGCAGGAGGTGGGGGGAGGGGAAGGAATCAGGTGATGGCAGTGACGTCCGTTCACTTGTTCAACCCTTTTAATCACAGTCTAATAGTTATAATGAAAATAAACACGGAAGAAGCATGTACTTAATTTATTTTAACAGGAACTGTGTAATAAGTAAATCACTTTTCAGTTTAAGACAAGAAACAAGTTGTATTTTTCCGTTATGTATTGTAACGGTTTTGAAAGTAAATAGTTTTTTTTTCTTTCATATTAAAGTAATTGAGAACTTACAGACCTATAATACATTTTCTCTGTTACAGAATATTAAACAAATAGAATCCATTAGTAATATTTAGATCATGTCATCCTATTCCTTTGTTAAAGTGTCTTCAATAAAATAAAATGAATTATCCATTTTTTATCTGTCACTATATATCACAAAATCAATTATTTGTTATTATGTATAACATGTGAAACATATTATCGTTTCTGTTACAAGACTGAAGTAGGCCTAAATTATTTTATTACAATGTAAATAACAAATGATAAAAATTATTTTTGCTGATCGTTAGCATTGGTTTTCCTGGATTTTTGAATTCGTCTTTCCCTCACTAACTGTTCAATGTTAGGTGTCAATGGTCGTGTAGAACACAATCGAAGAAGACATTGTAAATTATGGTTAGGCTTCTGTGATGGGATGCATTGGCTTGGCTCGACACACTGCACACTACTACTTCCTCAGCCAGCGTCTCGGCGCTCTAAACTAATATGCAGGCCAGTTGACAATGGCTGCTGTAAAGGAAGGCTGGATATTAGGACGCATTCTAGATTGGAAAGAATCAGCTAAGATGTCTGCTTTAATTTGTGGATCATACACCATCTCTTCATTAATATCTTGAATAGGAGTATTTCTTATTGGAATGATATACAATCCTGTTTCAATAAAATATTTTGTCTTATGTAAACAAATGTCTAGTATGCCTGAACTATGTGTTGGTATCCTTGGATAGTGTGTTGGTTTTGTTCAGCCTGATATTGCATAATTAAATTTTGTGCTCACATAACAGTCACAATAGATTCTATTATACATAATACCAGTGGCGGCTTGTACCTGAAAATAATTTTTTAAGATGAAATCAATTCATCGACATTTTGAATCGACTTAGAAGTGCCTTTAAACACTTTATTTTCAATGTGTTCTCTCACTGCACTGTCCATGCTGCTTATCAGATTAGTAAGACCTACAAACACACCGCGATTATCAGACGTTTCCGTCTCATCATGGCCAAATAACACTAATTCAAATTCCCCTAAAAATTTAATACAATCAGTTATTTTCGATAACATATATCGATTCTTTTCGACTTTTTCTTTATGTTTCTGGGCCGATTCTTGATAAGCTCTATTAGCTGCATTGCAATATTTATGGTGCCAAGTGTACAAAGATCAGACGCGTTTGTAATGTGTTTCTTGCTGTGTGAATGTTTCTTTATATATTCATTCAGAGACCAAGATCTTTGACACCTGTCGTAGACATGAATCACCGCTACTAAGGCCGTGTCTCAAAGCTACATTTTCAGCTGAAGTGAACTACAGTGTTGCCAGGTCTCCGGAAATTTCCGGAGATCTTCGGAATTTTTTAACTTCCCGGAAAAATAGGAAATAATGTTGTAATATCCGGATTTCTTAATGTAGGAAATTATTTACTTTTTTTGAAAAACCAATCTCTGGCATACAATAAAACTGATAGATGAACATTAAATAGTTAAAGTTTTGTTAATATTTTATACCTTGACTATTAATATTTCCCTAAATATAAAATATGTAACACGTAAAAATGAACATATCTGTTCTGGAGAAACATCTATGAGGAGAAGAAGGTGGTAACTACTAATCAAATTGGTGATTAAAAAAATTAAAGTAGAAATCTTTTTATTACAGGTTCATGTATTGTAATAGAAGGTTATAATAACATTTTATGTGATTTTCGAAAGTGCCTCCGGAAATTGTGGACAAATCTCCGGATTTTTTCATTACAACCTCCGGAAATATTTTTTAAAGATCTGACAACACTGGTGAACTAGAATGTTGACTAAATAGCCGGATGTGACGTCACAAGTCATGATCCAACGCTACATAGTCCATATCAAGAGGCCTTCAAGCCCTCTTGGTCCATAGCAATCAAGTCCGTAGTAGCTAGTCAACGAAAATGCTTGCTTGATTGATGACTTGTTCACTAAACAAACATGGATACCTCATCATCAAATGGGGTTATGAAATCTGAAAATTCTTTGGAAGTGAAAGAATGTAAATATAATGTAGAATAACACGTTAACTTTGAACACTTATATTGTTAGTACGTTCTGTAGAATGTTTTAAACATTATTGTAATATATTAAGCCCTTATCATTTCCACATAACTCGTAATGAAACTGCATTAGGACACTGCCTTCTTAATTTAGTGCTGCACCGTAATGTCATGGTTTTCAGAAAAATAATCTATGAAGAAGGCCATGTTTCAAGCATAAATGTTCAAAGCTCCCTAGCATGGATAAATATATAATAGGATGCGAAACTCACTGAGTTTCCCGTAACACATAGTAGAGGCGCTGTTGTAGAATTGATCGTGCTGCCATCTATATGCGGTTAGAGGCATTATTACATCTAGCAGCGCACCAAGTAGCGAAAAGAGTAACTACTCTGTGCATCCAGCAGCGCACCCAAGTAGCGAAAATAATAACTAATTACTCCGCGTATCTAGCAGCGCGCCTGGCGGCGAAAAGTTGAACTATATGCAGTAAATATTCCTCCTCCCCCCCACCCCGCCCCAAACCCTCAATTTAAAGTAAAACTTTAAAATTTTTATTCCTCACATCATCTTTCACTGAAAATTGTTATTGGAGCCAATAGTTGGAAGAGACGGTCTATTTTACACTACCTTATAATGTAACTAATTAAAATATAGCCAAACAGGGACAGAAAATAAAAGAAAACAAGGTTAGGTAATTGGGATTTTATTCTTTAGGTAATAGTGTATAGTGCACTTTAAGTCTGCAAAAACTAGTTACAAAATTGAAATTACTATATTATTGTATACTATTTTACATTACATTCAACAACACAATTTTGACAAGGTCCATCATATCACTGTTTAACATACACTACATGTGCAGTAGGGTTACCAGATTGTAACAATTTAAAAGCAGGTCATTTTAAATGAAAAAGAATTTTCCATATAAAAGCAGGGCATAATAGACTAACTTGATACTTGACGTGGTCTTTTTACATTCTGTTATATAATTAGGTAATTTGTTTGTCTTTGTACAATAAAACTGATACAAAACTATTATCATGAATAGAATTGAAGTATACGGATTCTAAATTAGCTTTTACCTTATTTAATTTTCGGATTGTTAATACTTCTCTGGTGACTCGACTTGTTTGGGCAAGGATTTTACACACATAATTCCTCTAATGGACCCCAACTCAATAGTTACTCTCTTTTGTCCATTGGGAATTGGCAAGAAAGAAAAGCAGGACAATTTCTGATTTTTACGAACCCTGGCAGGATGCAGTCCATGTCAAGCGAAATCCAGAACATCTGGTAATCCTATACACACAGATACACTTACATATTTAGTATGCAGTACATTGGTAAAGTCTATACAACAAATTGAATAATTGAAATTGTGGGGCCCAGTCGGATAAGAGAAAAAGCCACATCTATATATTTATATTTTGGAATGCTCTGCCATCTGTGCTCGTTTACAGATGTAAATGATACCATTTGAATAATGCGTTGTCATATAGTTTAGTCAGAACATATTTCTTCACATTCCAATGAGATATCCTACGTATCGAAATTTATGGTTTGTCCCCTTGTCTGCCTGGACCCATCAACTATTGGTTAGTCAACTGTCCAAAAACAGGTTTGGACCCTACAAGTAACACTCATGGGACAATCAGAGCAGGAGGTAATGAGTAAGAGTGGCCAATTCCTTTCTCCCCTCCGTTGCATACATCGCTGACTAGAAACATATTACATTAATCGGATTTCAGATACTACAAAAAAATGTTTGATAATTGAAACTGTCATATTACTATCTACTATTTTGCAACACATTTTAGAACACTTTTCTAGGATCACATCTAAGGTTCTTAGACATTGTTGTTTGGCATACACATAACAGTAACGTATACCAAAATGTTGTATGTACTGAGGGTCAGAGTGAAATACATGAGCTGCATCACTTACTTGCATTATGTTGGGCAAAAAAGTTTACTAGGTGAACTGAAGGTATGTTAACCCCCAACTTCCAAAGTCAAATATCTCTCTTACATACACACACATGTACCACATACTGTAACTTGGCTCCCTACAATTACACAATATATTTAACATTTGCTAAAAACATTTTTTTCTGGGGCAAAAAAAAAAAAATAAATAAATAAAAATAAAAAAAATAATAAAAAAAGCTATGAACTTTCAACCAATATGATATTATACCTTTTTGTTACACACAATATGAGCTATTTACACTACTTTAAAGAAACTGCAATTTTTTCTGCAGTCTCTTCACCTTTGCTTTCAGAGCTGCCATTTTTAGTTTGTTGCTCCTGGGTGAAGATGAGAAGTGAGGACTCGAGAAAAGTTTTCGTTTTGCAACACCAGGACCTAAAGATTACGAAATTAACTTCAGATTAATCTAATTGCTGGGAACTATTTTAAATAAAAAATGAAACGTGACAACACCTTTAGCCTTGTTAAGTTAATGTAGGCCTAACAAAAGGCATGCAAGCTATGGATAGGCTATATAACATACTACAAAATTGACAATACATCAAAATGTGATCAATATTTACCAAGTTTGGAAGGAGGTGTAGCTGAAGCTGAAGGAAACTGTTCCATCTTGGATGTATTCATGTCAGTATCTAAGGAAATAAATGATAAATTAAATTGAAGCAAGAATTGAACAGACTTTGTGCTCCATTCATTTCAAACTGCTCTTAACTGTATAAATTATAACTCATATAAATGTTAAGTAATAGTAACAATCCAAAAGTTTAATGCTGCAACAAATTTGATTGTGTTAATCTGAATTGTTCGTTGTAATGTAATATAAAATATTTTTTTGCTAATAGGCTGGGCCATAGAGGACAACTGACACTAACAGAAAGGGATAATCAGCAGAGGTGTTGGGATATTAAAGAGAAGTCAGTAAGAGGGAATGATAGTGTACTTCGTGTGCCAGGGAGACTTGTCAGGATATCAGTTGCAATATCGATCGTCTGGTTCAAAAGTGCGACAACTCAAAAAAACAAGTTTTGAGATATCTTCAGTTGAAAGTTTCAAATAAATCCCCTAAAAAGGGACAGATTTGTGGTTCATAACCACGACAATTAGAACTGAGTCAGTATTCAGGACGAGTATATCACGATCTTCCAGTTCATTATTAATAGATTTCGAAATGTAGTAATAATGAATTAATAAAGTCCATAGTTACAATTACTTCTAAAGCAGTTTATTTCGTTTTTATTCTTTTTGGTTGTAAATATGACTTATCTCAATATTGAATCGGAAAGAGCTCCGAAAGGGGCTTTCAGTAGTATAAATAACTAAAAAATGGCAATTTTTGAGTTGTCGCACTTTTGAAATGGACGATCGATATATAACAAGATAAACACCCTGCCCTGTAGTTAAGAGGATTTGTTATTATTCGCTACTGTAAAAGAATGGAGTATGAAAACTGCAGACATATGGCAGGGGGCAATTAACTTAATTACTAACATGTTGCCAGGCTCACAAGACAGTATCGCTTACCTTCAGCTGTGGGAACCACATTGAATAGGAGCGATGGTTGCTGATAGCCCCTCAGCTGTTCACCAATCATACTGTTCCCTGTAATAATCACAAAAAAAAAACGAAACATAATTAATTATGTATTTTGAAACATGTAATGTAAGAAAAGCTGATGAGAAACTAAGGCATTCCTTGAAATCCATAAACTTGACTAAGTGGAATAATTACCTTGTTGGCATGCATCTTTATTCATCCCGGCATATGTCGTCGAAGCAGTAATCTTTGAAGCTGGAGTACTCATAGGAGCAGGAATTGTTTGAGGCATAGCTGCCAAGCCTGCAGCCTACTCAGTTGCAGCTTGTAAACCTATGAGACTACGCGTACCTGAAAATAAAGAAAAGAGTAATGAAATCGGAAATTTTAAACATGAATGACATAAAAACATTGCTAGTGTACTAACTACCTTCAGCAGCTGCAGAATCAATCTTCGCCCTCCTACCATACGTCCGCAAAGTCTTGTGATGCCTGAAAGTTGGGGTAGACCCCGGTGATAAGGTCGCTCGAGGCATAACTGGGCTAGATGGTGGGCTCCGGATTTTAGGGTTTGATGGCACCACTAATCCATTAGCATGAACAGTGGGCACTGCAGTTTGCTTAAGTATCACTTTTTGTGAAGAGCTATAATAGTCAGAATCAATGAAGTGGTCCATGCAGATTCTCAACCTGTGTGTGTGGCATGTGCGGCAACTCGACACCGGTCCTCTAGCCCACAAAATCGGAGCCACTTCCAACACCTAAAGCAATGGATTACAATTACTAATGAGATAAAGTAGAAGAAATATTGAATAGAAATCATGCAAAAATTGGGGAAAAAAATAAGTTATCTGCTGCATTTGTGTTATTTTAAGAGATGTCTAATGCGCATCACTAGGTGGTGAGTGACCATAGGAAAACTGGTAGCAGCAACAGATATTGGGTAAAACTAAATTAAATATTAGGCCTAAGCTTATTATTATTATTATTATTATTACACATGATTGAGAATTTCTCCAGAATGGCTAACTGCATCAAAGAAGGCATAATTTTATTTTCCATAACTGTGAGATGTTTATACTAAAAACCACGTGGTTTTAGTTTGCAGCCATGTGGCCTAATGCTACAATTCAGGTTTACGAGGTTTCATTTTCAGCCTTCTTGCTCTTTTTCGTCAATATTTCACATTTCGTTACAGTTTGACTGAATTTCGGAACCATCTAAATTTATACTCCTACTATAATCCTAAACAAACTAGCAGAAAGCAATTCACAGCTCGTCTAACCTACTTCACACAAAAAGTACATTGTTTTCAAGTGTAAGGTTTAGGCTACACAGGACACAATAATAATACTAAAGCTTACATCATAGGTTCCTGAGGAAAATAGCAAAAATGCTTCCCTCCCACAGTATTAACAGTCTTGCATCCAGGCGCTGAGCATCTTCCTCGAATCTTTCGCATTTTTCTGGAATCCATCTTGCCTTCATAACGCTGTTGGCTGGTCATCGGCCAACGTTCTGACTACTTCGTATCGGAGAGTGGAGAACGCTGGTCCTCACGTAGTTCTATGATTTACCACCTACGACGTCGGGCGCTGATCACCTTATTTCAGAATACCGCTTCTAGATCGTGCTGTCCGCAGTTTCGCATCCTATTATATATTTATCCATGTCCCTAGTGTGTAGTTTACAAGTCATCTAGTTGCTAGTCACTAGTGTGTAGTATGGACTTGAGCTTTGAGACACGGCCTTAATAGGAGGCAAGGGAAGCAGAACAGCATTTCGTATTTCGCATCCACATATCCAGTCACTGTTGTCATAAACTGTTCTGTTAAATTTTCTAGTGTAAGCATAGTTTTTATCATCCTGTACTTTCTGCACAATATTGGTGTTGGCCGCCCTAGATTTTAAATTCTAATTTAATCTTTTATGGCTGCTTGGAGAAAGTAGTTTTGAGTAATGAATCGATGGAGTTCATCGTGATATAACTACAGTATATTTTTTAAACTGTTTATAATCCCAATATTAAAACCTGCCTCTGCATTAACATACACATTAAACTTATATGTTACACTATTTGAATTACACTAGGCACAAAATATAGACAGACACACAGGAGAATATACATTTAAAATGACAACAGTACAATCCCATACACCTGCACACACTGTTTTGAAAGTGAAAAATAATCCCTATTTTAACAGACTCCCACGAAAGGCATGCCAACATAGACCTGTAACTCGTAGATAATAAACTTAAAACTATCTGCTGAGATTATATAAAAGTAACCCTGTTTACTCAAACGTTAAAAATGTACTTCAATATGATTATATTTATGAAAAACACAAAAAGCAAAATAGGCTACATATATAAAACATTTTAAAGTTATGTATTTAGAACTGTTCCGTCGACTGCTACGAACCAAAGAATATAAAAAGGAAGAGAGAAAGTTTCACCAAAACAGAGTGAAGAAGAGCATACCAGGGTGCTCAAAAGTGAGCACGGTGTTGTGTGAAAAAGCAGGACAAAACATCGTTGAGGGGCGAGGTGAAGTGCTGTCCTGCGCATGAGCAGACACTGCCCTTACTGAATTGGGAATCAGCACATAGAGTAAGGATGGATTCCATTGAGTCTATAGCACCAAATTATCGAAAATAGTGAACTATTATAAGTAGAATTTGTATTATGTGCGTTTTTTTGTAACAGTATCATTTCGGCGATAATTTTATGGCGTACTACAGCATGTTAGCACGTAGGGAGCAGCTGCCACTGCCTCATACCCAATTTGATTTCATGTCGCATCGTTCAACAACCCGGCACTTGTAAGAGTTGTAGAATATATTTGGTCAGGTTTTAGCTCACAAGAACTTACAACAGCAGCTTTCTTGGATGTCAAAAAGGCATTTGACACTGTACGGCACACTGGGCTTCTATACAAATTAAGGGATGAGGATAGTATTTTTTTTAACTTTTTTCCTGTTTGGTGTAAAATATTAATTTTTTGTATGTAGAGAGCTCATAGCTGTGGCAACTCAACCAAATAAAAATATTTTGAAAAAAAAAATATTTGGGGGCCCAAATTTGAAAAAAAATATATACCCAATGCAGGATTGTACTAAAACCAATATATCTAAACCGTTTTTAAAGATAGATTCAAACAGTTTTTTGCAATGTATTTGCAAAACCATGTTCTACAAACTGTCTAACAGAATTTTGATATTAGTCCCTACATTTGTAAAATAAACAATTAAAATTTAATGATGATTTTCTGATTTCCTTTCTTGCAAACAAACTAACGTATTTTTAAAATGAAATAATTAACAAAATTCGGTTACAGAGAAAAGTTTCCTAATAGTCTAAAGAATGTGTGTTCTAAATTTCATGCATGTATCTTTAATAGTTCAAAAATTATATCCATTTTTGTCTAGCAATGTAGCAAAAAAAATGAAGTTACTGGAAACCGATAAAAGCGGGCGTGTGATTTAAAAATCCATAGCGCAGGAAGTTTAAAAATGACGTCTCAACATCCGATAAGGGCACAAATACCCACAAAATGTTATGCAATGCATTCCACACATATCACAGAGTATTTTAAAGATTTTTTTTTTTTTTTAAATTTACTCACTTTTCACCAAAAAATATCATCCTCTCCCCTTAATGCAATTGAAATTTTCAAAATCTGTTATTTTCATACTTGCATCATATTTGCAAGATATAATTTTTCAAGTTAAAATGGAAACAGAATTATCACACAGAAAAATACTGGCTGGTATTCTTCAGGGTTCATTCAGCTTTGGCTCCTGCACTTTATAATATCTACCTATTCATGGATCATCTTAAATTGCTGAATATGCAGACGATACAATAATTTATTTGAGATAGTTCGGTATTCTAAATTCAACAAATACAGTCCAAAGTCATTTGCAGAAATTAATTCAATGATGTACAAAGTGGAGGATTAAAGTAAATGAGGAAAAGTCATGTGTAATAGTTTTCATAAAAAGACCTTTAATACCACCTCCATTACAAATGAATAACAAAGATATACCATATGCAACAAACAAAATATCTCGGAATTAAACTTGATAAAACAGTAACATGGCAATGTCATATCAGTTATATAAGGCAGAGAACACTACGAAGAATACATCAATTGTATCTCCTACTTTCCCATCCGGTTCTAAAACTTATAAGTAGGAACCGGATTTTTATGTAATATCAAGGAGTGAAATATGTACATATTTATGTAAGCAAATAAGCTGAATATGTACCAAAATATGTAAAATCATAGAAATATTTGATATCAATATCTGGCAGGTATAGGATAGGTAAGACTCTCCAGTTGTGATTTCATAGAGCACCCGACTTTTTTACTGCACACTTGACACATTACTATTTTTCCATCTGTAGTGAAAGCTTCGTACATCGCAATCCATGATTTTATTTTTGTCGTTAGGGTTGAAGATACAGGGGCCATTTTGGTTAGTTAAAAGCAGTAGATAAACTCACTTGCACTTTATACTGTAAGTACTAAAACTACAGAACTGACTGAAATGAGTGCCACAACAGTACTGCAAGCACTGTTTCGCTTTACTGGATTAGGAGAAAATAAGAGGAGATGTGGGACACATGCATTTTAGCTGCTCCCTGTAAGAAACAAAGTACCTACTAAAACCTCAAGCTATACCTCAAACTGTTGTTTGAAAAGTGACATTCCTGTCTCATTCAGAAGGGTAGGATCATTCCAGCCGAGAACTATACTTTCTAATTGCTCGGAAAGACCCATTTCTGTATAGGTCTACTAAATTTAAAGTAAGAGGGTCAAGCAATAACCTGAAAAGTTATTTATTTTAATCTTTCAACATCTTTCCAGTTTGTTCCTTTACACCAGCTTCTTTTCAAAAGTCGGCTACTTTATTGCGGCTCATGCATGACTTGACACGGGTTTTCCGAGGGTGGGTAAGGTTGCAAATTGCATGGGAACGGCTTGTTAAGATGTGTGCAGAACAATTATAGTTCAAGATAAATCATGTTGTCCTCATCCCACTCCACCACATGAAGGCAACGCTACTTTCTGAGTGATTTTTACAATACAAAGTAGTATGAGAAAGGTTGCCTCTTGTTCACTCATATTTACAGTGGGGTGAGTGCCTCTATTACTTTCTGGAACTAAGGACGTTATGTTTCGTTCCGAAATATATCCTTTCTTTGCTAGTTAAAAAGGCTTTTTAAATCTGTGTATTTCAAATTGTAAACTTCCCCAGCAGAAGATTTTTTTTTTTTTTCATTTTAGAGAAGTAAAAATGAATAAAACCCCTAAATATGTAGATTTATGTAATACCAAGCCATAATATGTAATGTGGAGGTAAATATGTAAAAATATGTGGTATCAAATTTTAATATATTAATGGTAATTACAAGATTCGCAAAGATTTGTTGTTTATATGTGGTTAGGATGAAAGGAATATAATATGTAATTACATAAAAATCTGGTCCCTACTTATAAGAAAGTTCAGTTGTACAAACGTCTCATTCTTCCAGTAATGATTTATGCAGCTCGTGTTTGGGGATCTGCAGCAAAGACATATCTCTAGAGACTTAGCAGAATAATTTCTGGAACAGATTACAACATTCGCATTGTTCAGTTACATGAAGATGTTGGTCTTAAATATGGCACACAAAAGATTCAACAGACAGCCAACACTTTCTATTTTCAAACTAGTGGAAACATCAATCCAATGATCTCAAATTTAGGACACTATGATCCTCGAAATTTCAAGTATAAAATGCCTAAACAAATT
Organism: Periplaneta americana; assembly: GCF_040183065.1. Lineage (NCBI taxonomy): Eukaryota > Metazoa > Arthropoda > Insecta > Blattodea > Blattidae > Periplaneta > Periplaneta americana. Next base: position 155,609,520 of record NC_091131.1, on the reverse strand, counting down.
TTAATAACAACTCAGTGAATCAATAGAAACATCTGGTACCACTTCATCGGATTACAGTGGAGTGTTATCATCCCGTGATCATATCATCTGATGTGTACTTCATGGAGCAGGCAAGAGCAAGCGCTCGAAGCTGTGTTCTACCATCATTGAAGAGAGTGACTGACTTGAATGGTTAAGAACAAATTCTCTGTTCGTTGTGTTACTGTTGGAATTTCACATTCTATGCTTAGCATTAAAATCTCCACAAATAATAATAATAATAATAATAATAATAATAATAATAATAATAATTATTATTATTATTATTATTATTATTATTATTTATTTATTTAATCTGACAGGATTAAGGCCATAAGGCCTTCTCTTCCATCCTACCAGATAGCAGATATAAATATAAAAAAGAAATACAAACACTGATGAAAATAATACAAATTAAGTTAAAGCCCTGTAGAGGGTCAACAGAGTCAAAAGAACACTATAGACCTCTCATCGAGCTAATACAAGAAAAAAGAAAGAAAACAGATAGCAATGATGATAGTGATAACTGATAATAATAATAATAATAATAATAATAATAAATACATTACATATTAATTGTCAATTTTACAACAGCATAGTTACAATATTTACTATTTGTCATGGGTTAAGGCGAAGTTTCACAACCTGACAGGTGTTCAACAAGCAATTCCATGAACTAGAATGTGATTTTTTAAATTTAAATTTGAATTTTGATATTGTCCGACAGTCTCTGACATGGTCAGGGAGGGAATTCCAGAGGCGTGGAATAGATATGCTGAAAGATGATGAGTAGAAGGATGTTCTGTGCAGAGGAATAGAGAGAAGGTACATGTTCTGGGTTCGAGATAGTGAAAGGTAAACTAAACGAGATGCTACGTAAGAGGGTGTGGAGGTGTGGATGATTTTAAATAGTAATAAGAGAGAGTTGAAGAATCTTCTTTCTTTAAGTGGACTCCAAGACAACAATTCTAGTGACGGTGTTACATGATCGAATTTTCTAACGTTACAAACGAAACGAATGCAGATATTGTGAACACCCTGTAGTCTATGGGCAAGATCAGTATTTAGATTCGTGAATAGAGAATCGCAATAATCGAAGTGGGGCATCACTAAAGTTTGGATCAGGTTCTTTTTAAGGCTGAGAGGTAAAACATTGGTTAAGTGTCTGAGGGAATGAATTATGGAAAAAGTTTTCTTACATATGTAGGTCACTTGACTTTGACAATTTAAATTTGAATCTAAATATACCCCTAAATTTTTTACTGTCTTACTATATGTAATTGTAGTATTATTTATTTTTGTATTTGATACAGCAGCTAGATCTATTTTGTTTAATGCTCGTTGGTGGCCCATTATTATAGCTTGTGATTTGTCTGGATTTAGTCTGAGTCCAAATTTTTGCGCCCATTGAGCTACAGATGCTAGATGATCTTCATTAATTCTGGTCACAGAGTCATTGATTGTACAAGTTCGGGAATGAATGTAAAGTTGTAAGTCGTCAGCGTGTAGGTGGTGTTTAGAATATTTTAAGATCTTTGTTACGTCGTTTATATGAAGCGTAAAAAGTAATGGCCCAAGAACTGAGCCCTGAGGGACTCTGGCCTTTATGGAAAGAGACCAACATATTCAAGTCAATTTAAATTAACTGCCTATTAGACGGATTATAAATAGGCAATTAGAATTTCTGAATCCTCAATATGTATGAACACACCAGTGGTTTCAAGCAGTGATGAATTCAGGGTGTTGTCCGAGGGAGAACCATTTCTCCTTACCTCACGAATTCCAGGATGTTACCCAGTCCCACAGAATTAGGACATTTTTAACTATAAAATATCATTTGCACAATATTATATTTCAATTTGATATGACTTTTCAGTAACTAAAGTAAAATAAATTTTGTTATGTATATTTTCAGGTAGTTGTTTTCTTGAAAACACTAGTTAGCAACAGAATTTGTATAACTGAGTCTGTCAGCCGATCTCGATTGGTTGAAGTTTAAACTGTCTGAATTTTCGGTCTTAGATGGTATATAAGGCCACAAGGCCCTGCACACTTCGAAAACTTCTGCTTACCATAGAAAGTAGAATTATATGTAGTACATGTATCTTTGCTAGACGGCATTATAATACTATATAACAACACATAAGTTAAATAAAAGGTAGACGAATGATGCAATCACTGTAAATACTGTGAAAACAGCGGAGCTACACACAAAGTCGACTGCTCTCCATGATGGCTAGAGGCAGAATGATAATCATCATCATCATCATCATTGTCCTTAAAGGTATTAGGCCTAGTGGCCTGTTACGGTCTCCGTCCATCTTTTCAGGGGCGTCCCAAAGATCGTCTTCCATGTGGCATATAGCGGAGAATTTGTCTTGGGAGTCTGCAACGGTCCATTCTATTGATATGGTTAAGCCATTTTTGTCTATAGTGGTTGAGATGTTCATAAATAGGTGTAATTTTCAATTCTTTTGTAATTAGTTCATTCCTTTTGTGGTCAAGCAAGCTGTAGCTGGCAGTCCTCCTTAGAAATCTCATTTCCGCAGTTGTTAGGCATTGAACATCTGAGTTTCGGATAGTCCAGGCCTCACTACCATACATGAGGACAGATCTTGCTAGAACTTTATATGCTTTTAACCTGGTATGTTTTTGGGTTTTCGTGGTTGTGAAAACCTGGTTGATGGTTCTTAAGACTCCATTAAAATGTTGAATATTTTCAGATATATCAGTAACAGGTAAATATGTCAAATTATATTTAAAATAGTTTACCTGTTCTAATATATGGGTTCCAATGCAAATTTTACTGGCTGTTTACCTTGGAACGCCATAATTTTTGTTTTGTTTGGGGGAAATTTTCATATTGAAATTTTGTGCTATTATATTAAGTATTGCAGCTCGTCTTCATTTGTAGCAAAAAGGACCTGATCATCTGCATATAATAATATATCTAGAGTACAATTTCGGAAGAGCGGGATGTTTCCATGAATTGTTAGTTGCCATGTCTGATGATGGAGTTGATGTATATATTCAATAAAAGTGGTGAGAGGGGGCATCCTTGACGAACTCCACTGTTTATCGGTCTCCATTCGGTATGTTCTGATCCAATAGTAATTTTGATAATATTGTGGTTATATAATTCGTAAATTGTTCTTATAATTGCGTTTGTAACTGAATCATCTGCCAAAATTTGAAAGAGCTTATTTCTATCAACACGGTCGAAAGCTTTTTCGTAATCAATAAAAGCCAAGTGAGTTTCTTTATTAAATTCCCTATGTTTTTCGATCAATTAGTAGGACAGTTATGTGCTTTTAAGTCTCCGAACAGAATAACCCCGACTGACACAAACGATGACAACCCGGCAGGATAATAATAATGATAATAATAATAATAATAATAATAATAATAAATGAATCATTAATATTATTAATTATAAGTAAAGAATAAAAATAATAAAATACAGTCCACCACTGTGGAATAACAGCATGCCTGACCGTGAATGAACGGGCCCAGGTTCAAACCCTGGTTGAAACAAGTTACCTGGTTGTGGGTTTTTCCGAGGTTTTGCCTAAACCTATTAAGAGCAAATGCTGGGTAACTTTCGACGCTGGATCCTGGACTCATTTTGCTGGCATTATCACCTTCATATCATTCAGATGCTAGATAACGACAGCAGTTGATAAATAGTCGTAAAATAACCCACTAAAAATAAATTAATAAAATAAAATGCAGCAAAAATAAAATGTGGAATCATTTAGTATACTCGTTTGTTGTTTAGTCAACTGTCCGAAGACAGGTTTGAACCTCGTAAGTTCTAGCTGCAACATTCTATAATTAAGCACATATTTCAATGACTTTTTCCTTCATTTTTGGAATTTCAGCCAGGTGAACGAAAATATCTGAAAATGGATTGAGTATCCATCTTTGACTACCCGGTATCATAATTGTTTTAAATTAATATCACTCAATAAAAGAACTGTATTGCAATGGATACCATCCCATTGTGGAATCCTGGGAAACGAGAATGCGGATGCTTTAGCAAAGAAGGACAGCACTGCTACTTACAGACCTGTTACTAAGTCTACGTATTACTCTGTGAAAAGATTTATTAAATCTACATATTTAGACTTCAACAAACAAAATTTTATAACACAATCTCAAGGGAAAAAATGGAACTCACTGCATCAAAATCCACAGTTAATCCCCGATTTACCACGAAAATCGTCTGTAGCTGCATTTAGATTGGCAACAGGCCATGACTGTTTGGCCAAGCATCTGCATAGAATTGGAATATATCAGTCCCCTAACTGCCCATTGTGCAACTCAAACCAAGAAATGGATTCGGAACACCTCAAAATCTGTGCTTCAGTGGCTGACCATGATAATATCTTTGAAACATATTGGAGTGCAAGAGGTCAAATGACTTTATTGACAAACGCCTGGCATTAGAAAACAACAATTTTCTTCTAGAAATACTCAAAAAACTTTTGTTTAAAATTATGCAAACTTAATTACATGTCTGCGAAAAGAAACTCAGTACTATTTGTCGTATCATATATAGCTAAATTTCCCTTATGTTTTGTAATACACTACACTAGAACGAATTCCCCCCTCCCAAGTGATGTTGACCAAAAATCAAGTTTCTTGTAATGGTGTAAATGGGAGGAGGTACCGGTAGGCTATTTCTTCTTGTTTTATAAGAATGAGGATGAGCCTTATAAATAAGTTAATGGTTGATGTCAATGAAATAAGTACTAGTAATTTTCTAATACATTAAAATAAAAAAAAATAGCGTAGACCAGTTTTAGATCAAAAGATTGCAAGAATACCTGCAAAATATTTCAGCTATACAAACTGCAATTTTTCTGATTTTTTTTTCTGGCTGAGGGGTGTCCCCTAAAATTTGGGAGCCAGGCACTCCCATGTGTAATGTCTTTGAACTTTAGTTGCTGTGCAAGGAGATTATTTTATGCAAATTGCAAATAAAATGTCCTAATTTGTGAACATTGCGTAGGTATTTGACTATTGCTTGTGTTATCCAACACTGTGCATATACTATTATGCTAAACACCTTTGTTTCTGGTGTGATTTCGTATAACTTTTCTTCCGTTTCCGCTATTTGAGATATACAATATAAAAGACTTCTAGAAAAATATTTTCAAACTAACTTCTGCCATTCGCAATAAGTAGTAAAGCTACAATATTTTTGGTGTTGCTAGCTTCATTTTTCCATCCGTTAAGGAGAAAGACTGACAATAATGCGATCTAGCATGAATATATTTTTAATTCACTGTAGATATACCATAGTTCAAAGATTTGTCTTTGCTGGTTTTTCAAATTGGAGATTTACATGCAGAATGTATGAATATAACTCTACAAAGATCGCCAGAATGAACAGAATTCACATAAATGGAATATTACAGTCAAAAAACAACTCTTGGCAGTGACATGATAGCTACGTTCATTCATTCGTACATCCATCTTGTCGATAAATACATTCATACTGGAATTTCTTGAGTTAGATTAACTCAATGACTATGTTTCTTTAGGAATCGATGTTTCAAGATCGATTGTGAGTGCGAATGAAGTCTAAAATCTCGTAACACAGCAATTTTGTTGAGTTGGAAGTCGTCAACTTACTTACAAATGGCCTTTAAGGACCCGGAGGTTCATTGCCGCCCTTACATCGGTCACTATCCTGAGCAAGATTAAGTCGTCAACATCAACAGAAATATCCGATTTACCGAAAATAGAGTTTTGTTTATTTCATACTCTTTTTTCGTGCTTGAAGGCACTGTATTGCTAAATTGTTAATTATCGAACCACAAAATATACATATTGTGTATTATTGATGTCAACAATTTTAAGCAATAAATCAAGCATGTTTGTTTGCTATGCAAAAGTCATCCAGCGTTTGTATGACATGCTGTACTAAACTGTTGTTTTACAAGATATTACTAACTTCAAAATCACTAATTATAAATTATTATTATGGAACACGTCAGAGTTCAATGCTGTGAACTGAAGTTGATTACCAGTACCTATGTTTTATTATCACTCGCCCATGACTGAGTGATTACTGTTCTCCAACCAGGAGATAAACAGTGAAAGGAATGTGCTTACTATTGCGTCATCTATTGGAGCGAAGTAGGTAGATAATATTACCGTTATAACACCAGTTTTAAAACCATGCGCTCTCCTGCATATGTTATTTCCTTTATGGAGAGATTAAAAGACCAGGAAATTAACCATGATCTAATTTTGTAACTAGGGTAGTATAAAAATGTTTATATCAGTGTTATCGTTTGTGCTTTGAGAGATAGCTAACAGAGATACAAGTACCCACGTGTGTGACCTTATGACATTTTATGACATCAACATTCATTCACAGCATCACTCCACTGCGTCTCATTCCCCTGAGACTTTCTCGTGGTTGGAGCACAGTAGCCTTTCTGTCTTCCAGCATGGCAACCCAAGTTCGATCCCCATCTGGGCCACAAAGGAATTTGTGGTGGATAAAGCAGATGCTGAAGGGTTTTTCTAAGGGTTCTCCCATTTCCGCTCACCATTATCACCATTCCACCAATACTCCATAATCATCCTCACTCTGCGAGGTCCTCAGCAACGTCTCCAGAGCAAATAAAAATGGCTGAAAGTTGTAATTACACATTCGTGTTTAATAAAGATTATTATTACTATGTTATTTCATCCATTAATATTTCCTAAGTAATTAGACCATGAACAACCTAGAAGCATGCAGTAAAAGTTATGGAATTGCTGTCTTGGAAAAGTATCAGCAGTCTTCATAAGTGAACACTAAATTTTGTGTCTTTTCCTTTAATGTATCACTGTGGTCAGGATGACTCATCGGTCATCAGGATACAGGAAAATGAAGTCAGAATTACACAAATTGTTGCAATGAGAAAAGGAGTTCAGAAAAAAAAAGACAGAAGATGCTAGTTATGAACTGAAATGTCTTTTTTATTTATTTATTTATTTATTTATTTATTTATTTATTTATTTATTTACTTATTATTGCTAGTAACTTTGAAATGAATACAAATTAATAAACACGATGAAAGATAAACTAGCCCACTCCTGAATGAGTAAGACTCGTGCTCAGGAGGGGAGTCCAATACAGACAAAAATAAAATTAAAACTGAGAGTGAATACAGATTAAATAGTGTCTAATATATTTAAACCCAAACTATAAATCCAATACAATTTTTTTTATTTATTTTTTATTAATTTGGAGAGGATTCGTGGTTGAAATATTATTGGAATAAAATTTGTTTAATAATCTGGGACCTTGACTCATGCTATGATAAAAAGCTGCATTGGTTTTACATTTTGGTTCAGACAAACGCAGAGAATTCGTATTTTTAGTTCTATATTTATGTATATACCTTTCAAAGTTACTAAAATTTCTATGAAAATATTTTAATAAAATAAAATAATACATTTGTTTAATGTTGAAAACTTTGAAATGTTTAAACAACAATTCAGTTGGGTAATCTTTCTGCTTTTTTAAACAAATTTTTGATAATTTTTTCTGTAGTAAAATTATTAACGGATAAAGGCTGGATTTATAAGTTTCGCCCCAACCTATAATACATAAATATAGATTGTAATAATGCTAAATAAATTACACGTAAACAGTTAATTGACAAAATATTTCTTAGAATGACAAAGTAACATAATGTTTTACGTAATTTATTACATATATAATGAATACATCTTGAATACAACACAAACACAAGAACACAAAAAAATACATCACATTAACATACGAAAACAAGAACACACACGAGATTGCAACCTCATTCAAGAAATTAAATTACAACATCGCATACAGAACAAATAACACTCCACAAAAGCATCTCAATACACAAACAACAGAAACAAAGAAATACAACCACACAGGTGTATACAAACTCAAATGCAACACCTGCAACAACTTCTACATAGGACAGACAGGCAGATAATTTCAAACACGTTACAACGAACACATCACAGCCATAATAAAACACAAAACACTTCTACATATGCAGAACACATCACAAATACTAACCACACCTACAGAGACATCAATACAGACATGAAAAATCTACATATTCAACCAAAAAGCCAGAAACTAAATGCACTAGAACAATACGAAATATACAGATACACAAAAACACATCCAAATGAAATTCTCAACACACAACTCAATTTCAGAACACACACTCTCTTTGACTCCACATTACACTACACAAATACACCTCCACAGGAAACACAAACAAAAGGCGCCAAGACCAGCAACAACCAGTTCTGAAGATGGCCTAAAACAGGCTGAAACATGTTAATGAGGTAATGTAAAATTTAACACGAGAAAGACACATAATATGTTTTCCGAAGTTTTTAATTTTTTTATTTAAAAGGATCAAAGTAATTATTTTAATTGGTTTCCTTTACTTTTATTGAATCTGTTGGAATTTTATATTTATCATGAATAGAGAAATACAGATATAAAGTAACTTAATTAATTAATTAATTAGAACTATTTATTTTTACATATCTTAATTTCTTAGTTAGGTACTGGTACCCTTTAAAACTTTTGAATTTAGAGACTGAATTTATTATTCTTGAAAACTAACAAGTTATTCCCAGAGCAAGAAATAAATATAAAATACCATATGGTAAGTGCAAATAGATATAGATGTAGAACTGAGATTGAAGCATGCGTTTGGCATTTCACATATGTTTTATTTTTCTGTAAATAAATTAATAAATTACTATTCACTACATCCAAGAAAGATGCTGAACTAATATTACCTGATGCAGTAATGAAAACTATTCTGTTAATATTATCCAAAGTGTGTGATGATTGCAGGTGGAGCAAGTTGTGCAGCGTCAACTGAAGGAAGCCCTTGCTTTGAAACCAGCTACATTAGAGCAGCTTGATGAGCACTTGCGCAGGTTCCCGTACAGTGTGATTGCAGAGATATGGCAGACAGAGCATGAGGAGAAGGTGAAGTGGGAGCTTACTCATTTGCCGCCCATCCTGCAGCTGCGAGAAGAGAGAACAGTTGCTATCTTAGAGTTGATTCAACAGCAGCGCATCAGTATTCTTCTGAGAGGAGCCAAATTTCCAAAGTACACAGCTAGAGGGCAGGTAAACACTTCACTAGTTGTCATTACATATATAAGAATTGTTTAAAAACTAAATGAAATGGAAGTGTAATTTCTACTTATCCAAGATTCTAAATCTAATTAAATTCAACATGAGGTCACACACTCATTTATCTTGCATTCTTTCTCGTTATTATTGTTGTAATCGCTGACGTCTTCATTGATGGTAGTCTAGTGTTCTTCTTCTTCTTCTTCTTCTTAGGATGTTTGAATCCCCTGAAAATTTATGCTCTTGCAGCTTTCTATTTTCCCATATTTTCCTTGGTGTAGGCCTAGGAAAGTCCATTCTTTCTTGAAATTTATCAAGGAGACTAGTTAGTAATTTCTGTATGATTCAAGCATTTCAGTACAAAAGTTTGGTTCAATATTTCTGGACTTTTTCTTCTCAGAGTCGAATAAAAATTTTCATGGTTATGCAATAAATAATTTTGAATTCAGTGGCATAAAATACAACTAATTAGTTTCTTATCCAAGTGCGAAACAGAGGTCCTAACTGATAATCTGTTTTCCCACTATGCTAAATGTATCTCAAACTTGAAGTGCACATTACTCATATGTAGGGACCGGATTTTTATGTAATTACATATTATATTCCTTTCAACCTAACCGTATATAAATAACAAATCTTTGCGAATCTTGTAATTACCATTAATATATTAAAATCTGATGCTACATATTTTTACATATTAACCCCACATTACATATTATGGCTTGGTATTACATGAATCTACATATTTAGGGGTTTTATTCATTTTTACTTCTCTAAAAGGAAAAAAAAAAATACTTCTGCTGGGGAAGTTTACAATTTGAAATACACAGATTTAGAAAGCCTTTTTACCTACGCAAGAAAGGATATATTTCGGGACGAAACATAACATTCTTAGTTCCAGGAAGTAATAGAGGCACTCACCCCATACTACCCACTGTAAATATGAGTGAACAAAAGGCAACCTTTCTCATACAACTACCTTGTATTGTAAAAATCACTCAGAAAGTAGTCGACTTTTGAAAAGAAGCTGAAGTAAAGGAACAAACTGGAAAGATGTTGAAAGATTGAAATAAATAGCTTTTCAGGTTATTGCTTGATCTCTTTACTTTAATTTTAGTAGACCTATATGGAGAAATTAGAAAGTAGGGTTCTCGGCTGGAATAATCCTAACCTTCTGAATGAGACAGGAATGTCACTTTTCAAACTACAGTTTGTAAATACCTATAGTTTGAGATTTTAGTAGGTACTTTGTTTCTTATAGGGAGCAGCTAAAATGCATGTGTCCCACATCTCTTTTTTTTCCTAATCCAGTAAAGCGAAACAGTGCTTGCAATACTGTTGTATCATTCACTTCACTCAGTTCTCTAGTTTTAGTACTTACAGTATAAAGTGCAAGTGAGTTTATCTACTGCTTTTAACTATCTAAAATGGCTCCTGTATCTTCAACCCTAACGACAAAAATAAAGTCGTGGATTGCGATGTACGAAGCTTTCACTACAGATGGAAAAAATAGTAATGTGTCAAGTGTGCAGTAAAAAAGTCGAGTGCTGTATGAAATCACAACTGGAGAGTCTTACCTATCCTATACCTGCCAGATATTGATATTAAATATTTTCATGATTTTTACATATTTTGGTACATATTCAGCTTATTTTTCTTACCTGAATATGTACATATTTCACACCTTGATATTACATAAAAATCCGGTCCCTACTCATATGCCTTGTATTTTTTTAAAGTTATCAAGTAATGTACTGTATATTGTAAATTGTAAAGCAATGTTTAGTTAAATATTTCACTCTTAATGAAACAGAAAAAAAAATTTACTTTCATTTAAATTCTTATATTTTTTCAACTGGTATATACAGTATATTTTTTTCTTATGTTATTATGTGATAGTAATAAAACTTTAGCTCTACTTTATAGTACACAGGCTGCAGAAAACATTTTAAAAATTTCATATAAATAGATTCAGTAGTTTCAGAGAAAAACACACTTAAGATTGAGAAATCTTAACTTACGAAAAACTGCATTTAAAAAGAAAAATCCACCAGCGTGGCTCAGTTGGTTAAGGCACTTGCCTGCTGGTCTGAAGTTGCGCTCGGGCGCGGGTTCGATCCCCGCTTGGGCTGATTACCTGGTTGGATTTTTTTCCGAGGTTTTCCCCAACCGTAAGGTGAATGCCAGGTAATCTATGGCGAATCCTTGGCCTCATCTCGCCAAATACCATCTTGCTGTCACCAATCTCATTGACGCTAAATAACCTCGTAGCAATCAATCTTCTTAATGTATCCAGCTGTTTGCTGACAACAGAATGAATGTATGAATTAAATGTGCGGCCATGTTTAAAGAGAACATTTAAAGGGCTTATCTGCAGACATACCCTCCACAATATATATTGTTTTAAAGAACATTTTTTTAAAGAGAAAATAAATAATCGGCGTTTTCACTGCAAATAACTATTATTGCTGCACTCTCATGTTTAACATGTCGGCATCATACAATAACGTGCGGTGTGCTTTTAAAACATAATTTTGCCGACCGATTGTTGCTCTGTAGGTTTCACTCTAAGCGTCACGTTGTCACGTCTACTTCCTGGATAAGAATAAGCACTAGTTTGTTATATTGTTAAATGGCTATTATTTTAATTATAATTATTATTATTATTATTATTATTATTATTATTATTATTATTATTATTATTTCATATACGAGTACGTTGACATTCTTAACTCTTAATAATAACTTTTTAATAATAATTTTTAATCACATACCTTAATGTTCGTCCTCAGCACAAGACATTGCAACCTCGGTTTTAGTCCACGTGGATTACACAAGTAGGTGTCATTTAATAATGGAAGCAGCTTATTGGTTGTAATACTGAAATTTAGGCGAGCGATTGGAGCGGCGACATAAGAAATTGAAAACAATAATGCAATTACATTTCGAAGACCTGCCAAATGTTATGCATGAGGCCGCTCAAAGACCTGCCAAATGTTAACCATGAGAGCACGGCAATAATACCCAGTTTCCCTAAAGAACATAATATAGTTAGCCAAAGAAAGATTTGCCAGTTGGAATAGTCAGAAGTCTCTGATATAAGACACTGCGCATTGTCTGAGACCCAGAGCACAGACTACACAAGATAACACGTAATTGAATTATTAAATGTGAATCTAATTTTCTTTTATATGAGTTTCGAAACAATGCAGGTAGCAAAGATGTAGTGTAGATTATGTAGCTAAATGAAAGAAACTCTTTAATTTTTATTTTGTTTATAACAAAGGAAATGAATTGACAACATGATTTGTTTTACTTTTATTTTTGTTCACTTCCCAACCATAAATGAAATGTAGAATGTTTTAAATTTGTGGTTTTATTTTAACAATATGTTTAACAAATACTGGTAATTATAATTTTGATCTTACAGTGCTATTGTAAATGGGGTGATTTTTCTTTTTAACAATAACAATGGAATTTAAAATGCTTTTAACAACGAGCATTAAGGAATAGCAACTACTTTAAATACTAACTGCAAGAGTCACAAAGACGAGATGGAGAGACAGGTTTTTAGTCTCACCGCAGGCAGGTGCCACACCAAAATACTGACAAAGAATGTTATTATGTGTATCGCGCTACAGACTACAGACTTTGCACCACCAAGAGTAAGCTCATACTTTCTTTGGTGAAGAGTACCAGTACATTCTTTGATATACAACGTATTATTTTAGTTGTCTGTGATAAAATTTGGTTCTTAACTTCTTAATATGTCTTCTTATTTTTTCTTTTTCTTCTCCTTCTCCTTCTTATCTTCATCCTAGCTGAACACATAAGCAATTATAGGATCACTTAAGCACAATGGCCCGTTGTGCACCCCATAAACTAGAAATCATCCCAGGAGACCGCAGGGGGTGACCATCTTCAAAGTGCTGCTGGGTTTAATTGTTGTTAACTTTTAAATGGATTCTTGCTTTGGCTCGAGACTGACGTGTCAGAGACTCTCAAACTGTGGTACATGTAGGCCTACTCCCTGTGGTACTCATGAAAGTTTGGTAGGTGATATATCTTTAATTCTTTTTTAAATAATTAATCACTTCATTTGAAAGTGCTCCAAAAGTTTTCAGCCAGTATACAATTAGTCGTCAATTTCTCCGTTCTAGTGTTGGTGACAATAACGAGCGTTTTTTTGTTTGTTTTTGGCTTCTGTGTTTTCATTATTCCCATAAATTAAATCTCGATCTTTCCTTGAGTTGAAAGTTTTGTTGAGGAAAATATTAGTCTTAATATGGGAGTTGAGGAGGATAGCAATGGCAAAGGAAGCTTTTAATGGTAAAAGGAGCTTCTTCTGCAGACTTCTGGAAACATGGACATTACACCGAAGTGGATAGAAGCGACTAGAAGCATTTGAAATGTGGATATGGAAAAGAATGGGAGTGTGAAATGAACAGACCGAATAAGAAACGAAGCTGTGTTGGAAAGAATGGGTGAAGAAAGAATGAACTTAATGATGAAACTGATCAGAAAGAGAAAAAGGAGTTGGTTGGGTCACTGGGAGAGAAGAAACTACCTACTGAAGGATGCACTGGAAGGAATGGTGAACGGGAGAAGAGTTTAGGGCAGAAGAAGATATCAGATGATAGACGACAATAAGATGTATGGTGGATTATATACGGAGACAAAGAGGAAGGCAGAAAACAGGAAAGATTAGAGAAAGCTGGGTTTGCAGTGAAAGATTCCGTCACTATTTTACACAAGATCTTAGTTCAGACCTTTGAATAAAGAAACCCATTTTACACGTGGAAAAAATTTGTCTTCAGAGATTTCTGCTGAAAAATGTAATTGAACAGATGCTGCCTACTAGTGCAATTTCCTGCAACAACACCTTCGTCCAGCTTTAAGGATAAAGCAACAGTACCTTCTGAGAACGCCCCTATCATTCTTCCTGACAATGCAAGGAGTAACACTGCTAATCCCATGATGGATCCTCTGTGGTGCTGTCAATGGGAAGTACTGTACTGGAATGTCCACTATACACACATGATATAAGTCTGTGTGATTATGATCTCTTCCCCAAAATTAAATACAGTAAAATCTCGATAAGACGCGCCCGCTTATTACGCTATCCCGTGTAATACGCTTTTTTTTTTGTCCGGTCCCTGGGCATTTCATGTATAACGCCTTTATAAAATACCCCGTTTGTTGCACTCTAGTCCCGCATAATATGCTGATTTTGTGGAATATTTTCTATGTAATTTTCAGCAATGTACTGTAACAGCAATGAAACATCTTGGTCATTGAACTAACTGGTGCCATTAACCTGAAAAGTATTGGTCTTTGACGCTTTACCTGCGCATTTAAACCTTCATACTTCATACCTTAGTATACCCCACCCTCTTATTACGTTCTCTTATTCGACTCCTTATCTGCGTGGTTAAAGCCTACACACAGTTACAATACCTCACCCTCTTTCTAACCCTCTCTCTCAAACAACATTCCTCACTCGGCCGTAATAAAATTCTGGAAATATTTGATGGCCAGTTTGTTGTCCTTTTATGTATTGAAGTGTTTGTGAGTGTGATTTCAATGAGTGTTAAACGAAAAGCCCTTTCTGTGTCGGAAAAATTGGAAATCTTATGAAAGTACGATGAGAACAGTACTCTTACTCAGAAACAACTCTCTGATGCATTAGGAATCCCATCATCGACATTAAGAACGATAATAAAAAATCGCGACTCAATCACTACAGCTGCGACGTCAGGAGGATGTAATCGCAGAAACTGGTATGGTAAACATGAGGATGTGGAGAACACGCACACTGCAAACAACTATAAATGGCTTTTTTCGAAAGAATTAAGTACAGTATATATTGTACAGTAAATGTCTTTGACGTACAGTATAGTAATTACATAATGGAGTAATACTGTATTACCTTTCATGAATCGTGTATTTCAATAAAGAAAAATGCTAATAGATACTGTATATAAGTCAAAATTAGTATACAAGCTTAATACGCTGTCCTGGTTAATACACGTTTTACACCCGGTCCCTTGAACAGCGGGTTTATCAGGGTTTTACTGTAGCCACTTAGAGGGACGCATCACACGATGCCATAGGACTGTCACTTCGGGACATCAACAGAAATGGATATGATGGTGTACGATGCCTTTCACAAGTGTGGCAAAAGGTGGTAAACATGGGGGGCAATTATATTGAAGACTATTGCCATTACTTTTTATCCAACCTTCGTAAATAATAAAAACTCTTCTATACAACTCAAATCTTCAGTTCATATGTAGCCCCTGTTAACAAAGAAAAGGAACATTAACGAGCATATTATCATATCTCAGTACTAGGGAACAGTATGTAACATTCTGCAATGAACACTCTGAGTATTTTGTTAGTCACTCCGGCATACCACAAGGCTCTGATTTAGGACCCCCTTTTGTTTTTGCTTATAATTAATTACTATACCTGAAGTAATAACTAGGGAGCGGATTTTTATGTGCTAAAAAATTTAAATATATTTATTTTTTATGTGCTAAAAAGGTACGAAAATATTTGCTAAAAATAAAAAAAAAATATATATTTTTTTTTAATATGACAAAAATACCTTACTTAGCTTGGAAAAAAAAAAAAAATGTTACTAGGTACTCACCAATCACACTTGAGTATCAGTTGCTAGTAGTTGTCCGAGAACTGCAATGAACAACAAAAGTCATTTCCAAATTCTCCATCACAAATGCATGCTCATTATCTCTGAACAACGACTTGTACTGTGAAAACGATCTTTCCACATCACAGGACGTCAGACGTGCATATTTAAAGAGAGGAATGTCACAAACACATACACCGTCAATTTCACCTACAGGCACACCCTCCAATACTTGAGCAACTTTACACATTTTTTTACATCCACTGTTTTGCCGTGAATGCACACGTGAAGCACCGGCAATGTGCTTGTTTCCAGACAAATGTTGGGTTACCTGAGAGCTCTGATCTGCACTTACTGATTTACCACATAGCTGGCAAAATAACACTCGGTAGTAAAAATGTTTTTAAATTCATCTACATATTGCTGTAGACGCGATCTTAAACTCGATTTGATTTTAGGAATCTTAAGAGGCTAAGATACATATGTCTTAACATAAAAAAATGTTTCTAGCTACTGACTGACAATGTCGGTGAAAAGCTTCCTATAGCAACGCCACCACGTCTACATTATGCAGCTTATGCTTATGGTCCGATAACAGGAAATCACAACAAGATGTATTTCCTCACTTCATAGACATGAGCGAGAGGCGAGAGATTTGTTTAAATTAAATAATGTTCATACCCGAGCTCTTATCCGTTGTGTTTCACAAACAAAGCGTGGAATGAAATCATCTTCAGCAACAAAAAACATTCCTAATTATGTGTTGTAAAATCTCTCCTTCTTGTTCATGTTAATTTATTCTCTAATAATAACACTGATATGCTGCCTAGCAGTTCTCAGAACTTGAGGCGATACTACTACAAAAATGGATCACGGATACACCACATAGCCCATAGAAACACGAAGCAACCAAGAATTCTTAAAAAGATAACGTATTTCTGAGTGATGTAATTGATTTAGTTTTAAATTATTTAAAAATTCTTGTAAAAAAATTATTTAAGTAAAAAAAACTCCAAGATTTATGTGTTTATAATAGATTTCCTGAAAATATGTAACTTATTTACATAAATTTTTTGTGAAAATATGTGTTTTTATGTAAAATAAAATTCGTGTTTTAAACTTGAAACTTGACATTCGGAATTTTTAACTTTGTTAATTTTGTTTTATCACACGCAAGAAAAATATTTAATTACATAGGAATCCACTCCTTAGTAATAACTCAGTCAAGCTGCTTTCTATTTGCTGACGATTTAAAACTGTGCAAAACTATATCCGATCCAATAGATGAAGCGAATTTGCAAACATATTAATAATGTTGCATCTTAATGAAAAAAAGAATTGTCTGTTGCTTAACCCAAATAAATGTAAATACATGAGTTTTCAGGAAAGAAGTGAAAAAACTATTAATTATTTTATAAATGGCATACGTTTAGAATCAGTATCAACAATTAACTGTCCCATATTTCAACGTTATATAATATTTTCGATTCTATTAATGTCCTGTACACATTTAGAAAATCCTTCACTTCCAAATTCGGCCACTTATTTAAACATTTGTCTGCTGCTTGTAGTGCATTCTTTCCTTTATTTATCGCTGTTTCATTTTGCCATTTCCAATTTCCCCTGTTATCTATTACTACTCCTAGGTACGTCATTATGTATCCTTTTCTTCTTCTTCTTCTTCTTCTTCTTCTTCTTATTCTTCTTCTCCTTCTTCTTCTTCTTCCTCCTCCTCCTCCTCCTCGTGTTTTAGGATAAATCCTGTATTTTACAACTTTGCTGTCTTAATCCGATGTTGGTGTCCAACTTTCCTTCTACCATTTAGGGTGTCGTCCCAAAGGTCTTGGTGTGTCCAACTTTCCTTTCATTGCGATTTTCGGGAGTCGGTCTTCCGTCATCCTTAATACATGGCCAAAGTTTCGTATCCACAAGTTAGTATTGGCACTGCCATTACTTTATAAAACTTCATCTGTGAGTCTTTTCTTGTTTTATTTGTAAGTATTCTCCTTATGGTGCCACACGTAAGTTGGATTTTATTTATGTTATTTTGTAGATTGTTCCCTTGATTGTATGATACAGTTTGGGTACCGTTGCTTACTTGCTGTATAATATTGTGTGAGATAATCAGGGAATAAAAGACACAGAAAGGGTACGTATAAATTCGCAGATAGAGAAATTTTTATGTACTTTCCCATATTCACTCGCATCTTAGACCCCCCTTTCCCCCCCTTTTTTTAATGCAAAAAAGTACGGAAAGTCCTATTTGAGCACATGTAAAAATGCAGTAAGGAAATAAAGTTTTTTAAGTTAAGTAATAGTAGGTCTAAATATACAGCATATTCCGAATCTCACCGGACCGGTGGACAACAATGACGTCATGCTGCAGCAAAATAGGAATAAAACTGCTGGAAGGATCGATGGCTATCATGGCGGCTGTATAAGTTGTTGTCTGTGCTACGCTAGAAAAATTTTGCGAAATTTCCGTACTGCCATCTCGTTCAAAGAAAAGAGAGCATAAACAATTTATTTCTTGAACCAGTAGTAATAACTGGTCCATTGACATGTTCGCTCATAAGCCATTAACATATTGTTTTTACGTTGTGCTCATTACAAACAATACAGCAGAACACACCGCCATGACACAACAGTGCACGATGTCATTCGTCTGCTAATTTCCGCCCTATACAAGAATCAATCAGATTCACTGATGGTGGCTGATGGTGACTGCCACCACCTCTGCAAACTGATGGCACCGGTGCGACACTGGTGGAGCATCAGTGGCTCCATTGGTGATGCCATCAGATTGCTCAGCGCTGAGATTCGGAATATGCTTATAGAAATTAGTTTAAAAATGTCAATACATTTTATCCACGAAGTGAATCACATTCAATTTAAATGGCACAAGGTAACTCGCTTGCTTGTTGCTCATTTTTATATTCACACCTGATTTTGGCTTGGCTTGGCTTGGCTTGACTTTACGAGCACTGAACCTGGGATGAGTCCATATGCTTAAGCTCTTTGTGCGCCCTACATATACAATGATTCTCCAAGTCCGACAGGTGGCCCAGATGGCATTCGTAAATTCGATGCTGACAGATGGATCATCATACCTAAGACCCTGACAGAGCCAGGTCCTGCTTTGCAGACGATAAGCCCCAGGGGCCTGGAGTTCCAAGGCCTTCCTGTCATCGTCAGCTGAAATGTGGGCCATCCTGCCTCAGCCACTGATAGAGTTAGGTCCCATCTGCATACAAATAGCCTGATGAGCTGCAGGGGCCTGGAGCCGTAAGCCCTTCCTACATCAGTACCAGGAACTCGTACAACCCCCGAGATTTTGCCCCAGCCTATTTTTACTACTGAAATTGACAAATGAAATGAGGGGGAGGTGGATAGTGTTTGTAGAATGATAGAGGGAAAGGGGTGTATCCTGAAAATGAAAGTACCCTGCAACATCTGCTTTATCCACAATAAATTTCATCGCGACCTGACCAGAGATCGAACCCGGGCTGCCTGGATGAAAGACCAGCATGCTAGCACTTGAGCCACAGAGGCGGCGGTTCACACCTGATCCGAATCTCTTTCTCTGAAGGACTTACTTTGGAAGTACGGTTATGAAAACTGATTCCATCAGTAGAAGAAGAAAGGGAATTTCTCTCTATCTGTGCTGTGATAAGGAAAGAACTAACGGGACAGAGTGTGTGGTAGGCAGTTTGAGGAGATTGAATATTGCTCTGTAAAATTTATAATTGATTTCAAATATCAGGGTCTATTTCAGGTTTGTGTGATCTTCTATAGTAGAGGAATGTGAACTGGAATAGTTGCTCTACCATTGAATCTTCCAAAACTGCTTTCTATTTTATCTGAATGCTATTTATTTTTCTTCTTCCTTGGAAAATTTAATATGAAAATCCTTTGCTCCCATAACATTCAGTGTATGTAGAAAATTTTGGAGTTAATTTTGCCTTTATGAGTAGAAAACTGGAAACATTTCTAAGCTTTTCTTGAGCTTTTGTTATAAACATACCTACATCTTGAACAACATTACCGGTACCACTTTTGTATAAAATGACAAGTATTTTTTATTTTTTGCATCTAATTGCTGAATAAAATAAATGTGAAATTCTGATTAAATTATTATGATTGTACGTGGTTGATAATAACGACAATTTGATAAATATAGTCTGCGTTTTTCAGAGGGTAAAGAAGAAATCATGGTTTGTGTATCTGTCTACAAATCAAAAGGTATTCCACTATGGCGACTGTGATGATGCTGACAAACCGATCTTGGACTGCTCTAGCAAAGTTGCAGTATCCAATATTCGGATGTTAGTCACTGGCAAAAAATGTCCACATGTAAGAGAGCTAAGGTGAGTTCGAATTACATTCTTTATATAATTTGTAGAGCATACGAAACTGCAGAAAGTTTTGTCAACTTTAACGATTAAACTGGGAGTAAGTACAGCAAAATACCTTGTACCAGTAACCGGCAATACCAAAACAACAGCACAGAGGGAAGATGTTTAAATCTGCTACGTTGCCACAGCCTTGCCGTCAGTGTTGCCACATTAGGAAGTTCGCATGAACTTTCATGTTCAGTGAATATTCGAACCTAAAATTAGTGTATTATTTGTGTTGTGTGATGCGTTTTAATGAAGAAAATCCACACAATTGTTATGTTATTTAGTTACGATTAAGTGATTGAGAAATAAGCTTCATATGGCTGCAGTTTCAACAGGTGGTATCATAAAATCGAACAGGTAATTTTGTTTTAAATATATATTCAATAAAATTATCCAGCAAAATCTCGTATTCAGGACTAGCCTGTTCTCTTTAAGAGGGATTCTACTGTAGATGGGTCTTTCAGAAAATGCAACAGGCCTACTTGTATACCGGTTGCTGGAATTCCGTTCTATAATTCTTCTTCTTCTTCTTCAGTCCCTTCTGCTGCTAAGCGTCGGGTTCACCTCTCTCTGTCCATTTCATCTATTTTTCCCGGTCTCTACACATTCTCTTCATCTCTACCATTGTTTTTCTTTTCTGTTGGCCTATTCTTTCTATTGTATCCTCCCATTTAATCCTTGGTATTCCTCTTCTCTTTCTTCCTTCCACTCTCATCTCCATCACCTGTTTAACCTTCCTTTCCTCTCCCATACAATATGCATTCCCAAACCATTTCAACTGCCTTTCATCAGTGGCGTATACTGGTTAAAGGGTTTGGGCTACCGCTGACCCTATTATTACACAAAATATATCTAACAATTACTTTAATTTTAATGACTATGGTAAAACTAATAATACAAAATTATTACATTATGTTATATTATAAACTTTTTCTTTTGTAATTTCCTTGGGCTACCGCCGGTAGCCCCAGTAGCCCGCAAAATACGCCCCTGCTCATTAATCACCTCTGTTAATGCTTTTCTCATTTTAACTTCTTTTCTTATCCTGTCATTCCTTATCCTATCTCTTCTGGTCTTTCCTACAGTTCTTCTAAGATATTTCACTTCCACTGCTGTTAATTTACTTCGATGTTTATCTAAGAGTGGTAAGCTTTCGGTACTATATTGGATTATAGGTTTAATTATTGAATTATATATCTGTATTTTTGTCTTAGTGGTTATTTCTTTTTTCCCAACTATTGTATTACTTATTTGATAGTATGCTGATGTTGCTTTCTTTACCCTGTTCAGTACTTCTTGATCTACTCTTCCATCACTAGTTATTATTGTTCCCAAATATTTAAAACTTTCCACTCTCTCCAGGTTTTGTCCTTCATATTCAATGTTAAATTCTGTTTCCTGTCTATCTTCCTTAGAGATCCACATTACTTTACTCTTGTTGACATTAATCCGCATCCCTTTTCTCATTAACTCTTCGTTCCATTCCATCAGCATGTGTTGTAGCCTTTCAGGTGTTTATGCTATTAAAATTATATCATCCGCATAGATTAACATTTGTAAATATACTGGTCTTACCGTTCTAGAACTCTTATTTCTAAATTTCTCTGCTGAAAATGATATTGCTGATGAAATATTAGAATGATTGAAATTATTTGGTTAGCAAAACACCATTGTGGTTTCTTTTCTTTTATTTATTTATTTATTTAATTCATTTACTCACTTATATACTCTCTCTAGCCCTCCCTCTCCTCTCTGGAGAGGAAAGTGTTAGGACTATCTCTTAAAAACAAAGTACCGAACACCAGGATAAGGGAAATAAGCAAATTGGAAGACGTATCCTAACGAGCCGCCAACTTGAACTGGAAATGGGAAGGACACGTGGAGATGCTCCAGAACACCAGATGGGCATACATTTCTACAATGCGGACCCCCTGCACTGGCAAAAGACGACGAGACAGACGAGGAACAAGATGGGACGACGCCTTCAAGAAGAAAACAGGAGCACACTGGACTAGAATTGCACGAGACCGCAGCGGCAGACGAAGTGTGGAAGTGATCCAGTGACTGCCCAGAATTGAGCAAATTCCAATGAAGCTAACCACTTATGCAGACTAGCTCCCGTGTGTCTTACCGATTTGCCTCTCGCAAGAGGAGGCCTTAGTCCTTCAGGGACAAATTGGCTATTCATTCATTCAATTATGAATGATAAAAATGTAAAATATTTGCAGGGTCCAGGGGGAAAAAAACACGTTTAGTCACATTTTGAAAATTTTTCAGGACAGACTTGCAGAACTGACAGTTTCTTCCTGTATAAGTCTTTTCTTAATATGCTTATAATTTGAAGCCATGCGAATTTTTCCCCTGTATGATTAAGAGATCTTAAAGATCTCAACTTTAACTGCCAGATTGAATTAAAATATGAAAGTAACTGAATTTGGACTGGACGTGTTTTTCCCCTGGACCCTTCATTTTAATTTAAAATATGCAAAGTAAGTTTAGAAACATTTTAATTGTTGTTGTCTAGTGCCTTGCATTTGGCAATGAAGCCATTAGCAGACACATTTTAATTGTAAAAAGTTGAAAATAATCATGATTTACATTTGAATCTTGATACAATTCTTTTTAAAGACGATTTCTATAATTTTATAAAGACTTGTTATAAAAATTATAACTTGGATCCTGTATATAAGGCCATAAGTCACGTTATCCCTGTAATATTTTAATATTTTGCAATTAATCATCTGCTGGTTGCTGTGGCAGAAGCGTTCAGGAATATAACAGAAGATTTTCTTTGTAAAATGTCTTGTCGTACATGGGTCATATTTAATTATGTCATGATAACGATGGTGCACACACAGATCTTCTGGACAAATAAGGTATGTGTATGTATATGAATCCTTAGTTGTTAGTTAGTTGTGAAATAATAATAATAATAATACTAATCTTTATTGTCATTGAATGAAAAACTTCACTATAGACATTGTCAAATGTTGCGATCTTACTGCAATATATTTCATAGATATACAAAATAAAAATTTAATTATAAAAACAATGTAGATATTTATCAAATTACATAATATAAAGTTAAAAGTACTATATTTATTAGATAAAAGACAGTATCAAGTACTAATTGTCATATGTTTAATAACCAGGGAACGGATTTATATGGACTAAAAATATATGAAATATGTAAATATATATGTAGTTATTTTTACCAAAATATGGAATTAAATATGGATTTTTACCAAAATATGGAATTAAATATGGACTTAAAATTATAAAAAAATGACTATGTACGTTAAATATTGGTACATTTTAATCAAACTAAACAAAAAATATAATGGACGTACCTTATCTTCCAATGTAGTTTCAACAAAACACAATTTTTATTGTCTGTTACCATAACAATAGGTTACAAACATTTCTTTCAAGTGCTGAAAAGTGAATCTTCTTCTATTGTCTCTGAGGATAGATTTATACTGACTAAAAGAGCGTTCGACGTCACAAGAAGTAACTGGTACATAATTCAATTTCACAATGTCTGCTGGGGATAAGTCCAAGTTAATCTTCACTGTTGATTCACCACTCATCACAGCAACAACCTTTTGTAGTTCTTCATATCCAGGGTTTTTTGAAAGTACAGTGTCCACCTTAGCTCTTACTGCATCTGCAACTTTACCTCTACCACGATTCAGTTGTTCCACAGTACTATTTATAATTTCAAAACTTTCAGATAGTGAAAGGTGCCTATTTTGGAGACTTTTGAGCGTTTTTATGATGCATGAAAATGTATGCTGAATGTGAGCTAAGTCATTCTTCACACTTATGTCACAGGTAACTGTTTTCGCAGTATCAATTGAGACTGCATCTTCAGAGTCCAATGCAAGGAGAACATTGTTAATAGAGTCTATATGTTCAGCATAATATTCAACTGCTTCTAGCCATGTACCCCATCTAGTTAAAATTGGCTTTGGTGGCAATGGAATTTCAGGGTACATTTCTTTCAACACGTTAACTCTACTGGGAGCTTTGAGAAATACTTTTTTCACTGATGAAATCAACAAATCTACTTTAGGGAAATTGTCTCTGACCACTTCTGCCACACGATGAAATGCATGCGCCACACAAGTAAAATGAGTCAATTTAGGATATACAACAGATAATGCTTGTCCAGCTTTGACCATATAAGGGGCAGCATCGCTAATAAAGAATAACACATTATCGTACATAATACCCTTTGGCCACAGGATACCCATAGCTTCGTTGAACAGTTTAACTATAGTTTTGTTATTGCACTTTTCTAGAACATCACAATGTAAAAGAATTCGTTCAGAATATTGTTCACTTAACAAACCGATAACTACATTACCAACAAGTCTACCTTCTTTGTCGGGAGTCTCATCAATGGAAACCCAAATTGAACTATCTTTAATTTCATCTCTTATCTTCTGTATTGTCTCATCGTAGATGGATGGAGCATACGTCTTCCTAAGTGTTGACTCATCCGGGATTGTATGTTGAGTATATTTTTCAAGGAATTCCCTGAAGACCTTATTCTTTAGTTTGTAGAGAGGAATATCAGCAGAGATGAGAGAACGGCACAGGTCGATGTTAAACTCAGATCTTACATTCGATGTTGTTGGTTGTGTTAAAAACAATTGTCTCTGCTTGGAATTTAGTTGTTTGTTGTAATGTGTTGTTGCACCAGGAACTTTTGTGTAGATGATACTGCACACTGACACAAATTACAAAATAATATTTTATTGTCAGTTGATAAACCATCTTCTTTAAATTCTGAAATGTAACTTGTTAGTTTTGATTTTAAATTGACTGAATGACGTACTTTTGGCATATTTACCGTCTTTATAGTATGATTTACAAAACTGAACCTATGTGTACTCTGACTGGCATTTAACTGTTGAGCTGCACAACTGAAGTCTGTTAAAAATTTTAAATTAAATTAATACAGTTTTGTAACTTACTTTCCCATTGTTGATAGGACTGCTAATTTTCAAATAACTCTGATGTTAAAGGGATTACTGAACATGTGTTTAAATCTCTATTGTTGAAATGTATTTTTAAAAGTTAATGGAATTTTGTTTTGTTTTATTGTTAAACCTAATATAATATGGACTGTTTTATATGAAATATGGAAAATATATGGAAATTAACGAAAATATGTACTAAACTCTAAAATATGGAAAAATATGGAAAATAAAAGTAGGATTTTTCAACCCTACACATTGTGAAACATAAAGATAATGCAAAATATAAATTATATTAGCTTTATAAGTAAATATGTATTTACATATAAATCCTTTCCCTGTTAATAACTAATTAGGAATACCGGTACTACAAACAGAGGTTAATAATAAACTTTAAAAATGCAACGTAAGGTAGTGCAATTTGCTCTGTTCATTAATACATTGAAAATTTAAATGTAAATTGATTTACCACTAGGTTTCATTTAAAATCTCATTATTTAAAAAAAATTAAGAAACAACAATCATAACATTTAAAACTGCATTGTTTAAAAATGTATGTCAATTTCAAAGAACTCATTTATTGAGTAAAGTGGGTTTTTAATTAACCAACTGTACAATTTTGTTTTATAACTTTCAACAGGAAGAAGTTGAATGTTTATAGGGAGCTTATTAAATAATTTGATTCCAATCAATTTATAGTATTTTTTTGTCACACTAAGTCTACAAAGTGGATAATCTAATAATTGCCTATTCCTCGTTGTATGATTGTGTATCTCACTTCTCATATTAAAATCTTGTAAATGTTCTTTCATAAACACTAGAACATCATATATGTACAGATTTATGACAGTCTGAATACCTGTCTGTATGAACAGAGGTCTACAGTGTGTTCTACTTTTTGAAGCTTTCAGTATTCTAATAACTTTCTTTTGAATTAATAAAATGTCTGTAATATCACTAGAATTTCCCCACAAAATAAGTCCATATCTGAATACACTTTGAAAAAAGGCAAAGTATGCATTTCGAACATATTCAAAACTAACAATTTTCATCAATTTTTTTAATAAATAGGTTACAGAAGATAACTTAATGCATACATACCGAATATGTGATTTCCAAGATAGATGTCTATCTATGAGGAAACCTAACAGTTTAATATCCTCTTGGTTACCTTCACTAATATCTTTTTTAGTAAATGTCATCATTTGTGTTTTTTCATCATTGATAAAAAAACCATTTTTATGAAACCAAACTTTACACTGATGTAATGTGCTTTCTGTTAAATGAAAACTCTAAGAAGGTTCGAACCACAACCTTCGAATCATTAAGCAAGCACTCTACCGCTGATCTACGAAGGGGGGGGGGGGTAACGTGACTTATGGTCCTACCTGTATGTCAGCACCAAACTTAGCAAATGCTGCTTCATTAAAATAAACACGACAGCAGTTAAAATTAATAAAAAAAACTATATATGAAACTTATAAAAAGGGTATCAAAGGAATTATGTGTGTGATTCCACATATGAATGCAATTGCAAATATTTGTTATTTTTATGATAAAAAATTTGTAATAATAAAAGCAGGATTATACGTATTACTACTCTTAATTTTATGTTTTAAATAAATTTATACCATAAGTTTTAAAATGAGACACTAAACATTTTTCTAACCAATTAGCAATTCTAGACATGTACAATGTGTACTGGTATGTACTGGTACCTAAATGTTGTAAAAGCATATTAAAGTTGTACTTAACAAAAACATGTGTAACATAAGGTAGACAGATGATCATATTTAGACTTCAACAAGATTGCAACTGTATTATGAATTACAGGAATCGGAAGTCTGATCAAGAAGTGATAGATTTGGCTTTCTCTATATTATTGGATGAAGAACCTCACACACTCGACTTTGTTGCACCCGATCAACGAGCCTTTGATTATTGGACCGACGGTATGAACTGTTTGTTGGGTAAGTTACTGTTCTTCATATGTCACATGTTATATTATTAGTGTTGTCGATCGATCAAAATATTTAATCAATTAACGATTTGAATTTAATCGATTAATCGATAGATTAATTTCTCCAGGGATTTTTGAGACAAATGTAAATAAAATGAAGACTCATCTAGTTAAAGCTGCTTCATCCATGATTTTAATCATGTGAGTGCATTCACATGCTCCGAATTAGGTGCCACTCTACGTTTAGTAACAATATTTCCTGCATCACTAAACACTCGTTCGCAAGGGATTGAGGTAGCTGGAACACAGAGTAATTTTTTTGCTACAGACAAAAGAATTGGAAGTTGAAAGGAATGTGTCTTACACCACAGTAGAGGGCCTGCAAAGTCGTCATCTAGTTCTCCCAAATATTTGTAGATATCGATCTCTACTGCGAGTGGTGTTAACTGAGCAGTGTCCTCAGTTTTGTCGTCATCTTCAAAAACCAATTTTCTTTTCTTCACATTTAATTGTGTTGTAGTTTTCGTAGTGGCCACAACTTTTTTGGAAATTCGTGCTCTTGCTTCTCTAGGAAGACATTTTAAGGATTTGAATCTTGGATCGAGAGCCTTAGCTTCTTGATACATTTCTAATTTAGGCCAGTCATTAACTCTTTCCACTAAATCTTCGACAATAGCTGTTTTAAATCTGATCACATAACGAGGGTCTGTATTGGTGACTTTCAAATTTAACCTGAGGTATGTGTGTGTGTATCCAATGCCTACCTTGCCTCTCGGTTTACTCTCCTAGCTTCACATCATAATCGTAATACACGTTCACAGCACAATCTATTGCTATCAATACCACGTCATCAGACATCTCTGTACTCAAGTTCTTTCTCAATAGCCATGGCTCACTCATGGAATTCGCTGCAGCTGGAAATCAGGGGTAGTCTTAGTCCTCAGTTGTTTAAAATTAGGTTGTTTAGAAATATTTTAAATGCACAGAAATAGTTTTTTTAGGTATAATTTTTATTTATTATTATCATTACTATTATTATTATTATTATTATTATTATTATTTTACACAGTCATTACTTTATTTTCCCATTAACACTAATATCTAGGTAATTGTCATTGTCTCAATGTAACCCGTGCTGTGCTGATCATACTAATTGTACTATTCCTTTAGTTGTGAGATTATATTCATATGTATTAATTCTTTTTTTTTTTAAGCTAATACTTGTATACTAGAATGTATTTTCCTTTTTGTGATTATGTATTCAGTCTCTTTTTTTATTATATATATTTATTATTATTATTATTTTAAAGTTAATACTGATTGTGTGTGTCCACACCTGTGGAGTAATGGTCAGCGCATCTGGCCGCGAAATCAGGTGGCCCAGGTTCGAATCCCGGTCGGGGCAAGTTACCTGGTTAAGGTTTTTTCCGGGGTTTTCCCTCAACCCAATATGAGCAAATGCTGGGTAACTTTCGGTGTTGGACCCCGGACTCATTTCACTGGCATTATCACCTTCATTTTATTCAGACGCTAAATAACCTAGATGTTTATACAGCGTCGTAAAATAACCCAATAATAAAAAAAAATACTGATTGTGTATATGTATTCAATCTCTTTTTTACTTTATTATGTTTATTATTATTTTTTTTAAGTTAATATTTGTATACTGATATGTATTTTTCTGTATGTGATTTGATCCTGGTTGAGTGGAAGAGAGGGCCTGATGGCCTTAACTCTGAAAATAAAACTATTATTATTACCCACTTCACCTGTGTGATTCGGGTTCCACATACTGCAGATAGATGGCAGGACTGTGACGCATTTTCAAGTTGCACACCACTTGGGCGGGCCACATTATGCATATGTTTGCTTATTAAAACTTTATTTTTACATATTTGTTTACAATGTCCATATTCCAGATGTCTGTTGTATCTGAGTGTTACATACTTCTTTACACTTGGTTCCACAAAATGTTAATGTATTCTCTGGAAGGTCTTTTGGTTGGGTAAACATGTCAGGAAACTGTTCAGCACAAACACCTTGCTTCATTTGCATTACAATTAGCACGTCCATACATGAGGTGTATACCGGTATCTATCATTTTCTAATTAGAATACATTTTGATCACAAATATAACGAATACCAATAAATCTCAATAGCAAATAACAAATCTCGAAGCTTCCACTCTCTCTTGTTTTCAGTTAATGACTAGAGCCTCCTTTTCTTTAACAAGCCTGCTGATTTAATAAACAAGACCCACTAGTGTAAAAACTAAACCAAGTGAAATAAAAAGTGCCTGTAATTAAAAAACAAAGGGAAATTGACTGTATACGAGGGTAATTTTATAAATAATGCACAGATTGGTAGAACTGATGACACAACACCAATGAAAATTACGTCAGTTGCTGTTGAAGGCTTAAGGAAGGAAGACGTGTGTTCGTTTCATCCATAGCATACTCTGTTTAGGTAACAAGAGCTAGAAATGGAGCCTACAGGTGTCTCGAGTACTGTGACGATTGAAGTTCGAATCTTTATGTGGCAAAAAGTCACAAAAACCCACAGTTTGTTGAGTGGAGTTTGTGATGAATAAAATTATAGTGGATCGTAGTACAGTTTTTCATTGGGCTACTCGTTTTCGTGATGGTTATGTCAGCATAGATCAGGAATGCCAAAAACATCAACAAATGAACAAAGTGTGGAACTTGTGGCAGATGCTCTTGAAGAAGATTATCGAGTGACGTGTGAGGAACTTTCAGAAGCTATGGGATTCCACCAACTTCAGCATTCAGTATTTTGACAAATGATTTGAAGGAGAGACAAATTTCTGAGCGAATGGTCCTTCACTGTTTGACTGCTGAACAGAAGCATAAATGCCTGAACATTGCAGAAACAAAGATTCGACATTGAAGGTCGAGATTTTTTTTTTTTTTTTTAATTGTCACTATTGATGAAATGTGGATTAGACACTTCTAGCCGGAGTTTAAATCATAGTCAAACGACTTTTTGCCATGTAAAGATTCGATCTTAATGTACGATCTTTGATCTTCAATCGTCACAGCACCCAAGACACATGTAGGCTCCATTTCTAGCTCTCGTTACCTAAACACAGAGTACGCTATTGACGAAAAGAACACACGTGCTTCTTCCTTAAGCCTTCAACTGCAACTGACGTAATTTTCGTTGATTGTTGTGTCATCTATTTCACAGCTCTACCAACCTGTGAATTATTTATCAAATGACTCTCATATTTATCATTATCAGCACGACAACCTTTTCAGGATCCTGGCTGTCCCAAGATTCACCATTCATCTCTATTCTTTTCTTTAGTTGTCCAGTTGCATGCTTCAATAATTCTGGCATCTTCTTTGACATTTGGTTTTCGGTCTTCCTCTGTGTTTATTATTCCCTGGGTTATATTGGCAGATTCTCATGGCTGGCCTTGAGTCCTCCATCCAGATTAGGGTCCAGCCCATCTTAAATGGTTGATTTTTATAAACGCAATGATATTTGGTTCCTTGAATAGTTCATAATTATAACGAGCTTTTAATTTATTATTCACTTTGATTGGTTCAAAGATGGCTTTTAGTACTTTCCTTCCAAAAATATTTAGTCTGTTTACATCTTGATTATTTAAAGGACTATGTTTCTGAAGCATATGTCAGCACTGGCCTAATCAAAGTTTGTAAATCCTAATTTTGTTTTGAATAATCTAGTTAATAACTTAGATCTATAGCATCTATTTGCTATAAATATTCTTTTCCTAATTTCAGAACTAATGTCGTCTTCCTGATTAATCAAGGAGCTCTAGACTATAATATTTACATTAGGGTTACCATGTGTTAGCATTTATGCAGACATGTCCGCTTTTTGATCATGTAAATAGTCGTCCGCATACTATACATTTTTGGATATTCTCTAATTTGTATGCGTTTTTCATATTGAAATCTTATTTATTTATTTTTGGTCTCATGTTGCTGTGAGCTGCAAGAAGAATATTGCAGTATATGTAATTGCTAATGTGTAAATGCTGTTTATCGAGATACATTCTTCATTTTATTAATTACTAGCTGTACCCGTGCGCTCCGCTGCACCCATTAGAAATAAATATTAAAGTAATTACATAATTAAAATAGGACATTTGATCCAGGGAATATTCGTGTTTGATAGAAGAATAAATCGTTTAATACGTTACTTAATTTATATTGTATTAAAAAAATTAAAATGCGATCATTTTGATCCAGAGAGCACTCATTTGGTGCAATGACAATTCCTTTAACATGTTTCTTAATTGTTATTACATGCAACCATAGTTTAATGAAGATTGACATATCTTTTAGTTTTAATGTGTATACTTTATATTACTTGCTATATGTTTCCATTGAATTATGGTAATAACTTAATTTTAACCCTTGTTTTCTACGTCTTCAGTAAATGGCACTTGGCCCACTATGGTTCTGAACCCTTCAAATAACTTAAATAGTGATACAGCGTATATAGTGATATGTAATTATATTTCTTTCTTTCGAAAATATAAGAATTCACGATCTCCTATGTACCTTTGCCACGGAATGAAATAAATGTGTTTTTTCTTCCTACTCAAAAATTTTATATTTTGCACATAGGAGTTACTGTAGGAATAACACTATAATCTGAGGCGGCAGTGAAAATGTATTGTATTGTTATTTTAAAAATCTTATATATCCTTAAATATCAGTCCTATCAAAATTTTGCATAGAATAAAACTTATCGGAAATCATTTTTAAAGAAACTTTTGTTATGTAACATTTTTCACAAAAATCAATAATAAGCGAGATATTTCGTTTTATTTAATTCAGGCCCCCTTATAATCCCCCTTTTAAATAACGTATTTTGAATGCCATATAGCCTAAAATCTAAGTTACAACGAACTTAATTTATATTCCAATTTTCATCGAAATCCATTAAGCCATTATCGTGTGAAAAGGTAACAAACATCCAGACAGACAGACAGACAGACATACAAACAAAAATTTCAGAAAAGCGATTTTCGGTTTCAGGATGGTTAATTATACATGTTAACACCAATTATTTTTGGAAAAACGAAAATTACCAGAAAAATTTTGGCTACAGATTTATTATGAGTATAGATAAATAGCAGTGAACTTATCGAGCAAGTTACTAAATTCCACGGATTAGACTTACCATCGATTCTGTGAAAGACTTGTTTCAGTGAAATTTAATTTCCGACATTTTACGTGCTAATGTATGTTTGTCTATTTGTATAGTAAGCAACAAGGAATTGTTAAAGAAAATTAGATTTAGTGATAAATATACCTAGTGATAAATATGCAGAGGCTACAGAAGTGATATAGGTAAATGACGAAGTTAATACAAGGAGTTCGTTGTAAGAGGAATGTGTTGGCATATTCAGATTTCAGAATACATGAACTTTTTTGCTTGTTCCTAGCTCCTCTATCCATTCCGCAAAAGTTTCCCACATATATATTAGTTAACACTCTGTATAATATTGTGACTTTTATTTCAAAACAATAGTGTAACTTTATTTGTCACAAAAATAATCCCTTTCTATGATTTAATTTAAACACTCCCGCCAACAATGGGATTTCCACTCCACACAGCAACACAGTATTCATTATTGCATTCCACAGACGACAATGACAATTCACTTGGATTATTGAAAATAACAATGTACTGCTAATCTCAACTAATGTTCACAAAGCACTATTTACAAAACAAAACTGTCAGTTCTCAGTTCGTTTGCGTTGGCTAGTTATTCTAGTTCATTCACTCAAGTTCACAGTATCTCGAACCCAAGACCTTCAGAGACAGTCCACTGAACTTCGAACTCAGGTCCCCCAACTGCGGTCCACCGCACGTCGAACCACAGACTTCGGATACGCCGCACTCGTCTGGACGCTCGCACAGTTGCGGACACACACTCAAGTCGAACTCCGGTCTCGAAGCTGGCTTCACTGCTACACAAGACTGACTGGCTTGCTGACAAAAAACTAACAACAACTGCTCGCTCCTTCTTCGCTTCTCCTATTTATCACTAAACCATAGTTCTAGAAGTTACTGCATCGAGTGCTTTCCACCTGTTTATCACAGCTTCTGTTTCTGGATGATTCTGTTCGAGAGGTTTCGTTAGAAGCACCCGCAGCTTTGCTTCCCCCTTGCTTCGCACCACACCGCAACTCCCCTTGCCCTCTCGGCATGCAGATTTCCCCTTACATCCATCCTCTCCAGACCCGCGCGGCTGCAGTTTCCTTACCCTTCCGCCACACCGCCTGTGTTCTCGTGTGCCCTGCCTTTTGCGGGACGTGTGATCGATTCCCGGCTGTCACAATATTCTACATAACTATAGTTACAAGTTACTTGAAAGATTTCATGAACTGTTTACAATGCAAAGTATGATTAAAAGACGAAAAACACTAGCATTCTGTAACATTTGTCAAGATATCGTTGCACGTGACTAAAGTGCACACGCGAAGAAATTATTTTGGGGAAGTAGCATAATGGCACTCTAGCCCATTAGGTAATTTTTTAGTGGACGTAAAAAAATCTTGCTTCCTCCTCCGAAGTTGGCGCCACTGCATGTGTTTATTTTTCAACTTAATCACCGATGTTTTCTCTGTCAAATCATTTGAGCAAAATTTTAGATGTTTTGTTACAAAAGTGTACTGTAAATGTCAGATAGTCGCACGTAGAAATGTTCAATAATGGACATATACTGTACTTGCTGCTTTTATTTTTTAAATTAGCTCTAGATAAGAAAACGTAAAATTCTCTGCTTGTTCTGCTCTTACATAGTTTCAATATTACTAACAGTTGTAAGCTCACGAAAATAATTTGTCGCATGTAACAAAACATTGACAGGATTCAACGCAGTTTGAGAGCACATTCTTTCTCCCACTGATAGCACTCACTGCTACAAACTAACATCCGGTCGTGTTTACTTGCATCTGGCGATGCAGCGGCAGCTCACCTGCAGTCAGCTGATAAGCTGCTTATGGCCAATTTTTTCATAGCTGTATCACATTCACATAGTAATTTCAGACCTTTGCATTCGGTATCAGCAGGTAATGTTTTGTGTGTTTAGTTACATATGGGAGCTGTATCAGTTAGGATTGTATCTTTCTGAGTGAGTTCAAACATCCCTTGTAAGTTTAATGTTGCGATTAATAAAAATAACTACTGCTGCTGCTGCTGCTGCTGCTGCTATCAATACTTACTTACTTACTGGCTTTTAAGGAACCAGGAGGTTCATTGCCGCCCTCACATAAGCCCGCCATTGGTCCCTATCCTGAGCAAGATTAATCCAGTCTCTACCGTCATATCCCACCTCCCTCAAATCCATTTTAATATTATCTTCCCACCTACGTCTCGGCCTCCCCAAAGGTCTTTTTCCCTCCGGCCTCCCAACTAACACTCTATATGCATTTCTGGATTCACCCATACATGCTACATGCCCTGCCTATCTCAAACGTCTGGATTTGATGTTCCTAATTATGTTGGGTGAAGAATACAATGCGTGCAGCTCTGCTTTGTGTAACTTGCTCCATTCTCCTGTAACTTCATCCCTCTTAGCCCCAAATATTTTCCTAAGAACCTTATTCTCAAACACCCTTAATCTCTGTTCCTCTCTCAAAGAGAGAGTCCAAGTTTCACAACCATACAGAACAACTGGTAATATAAATGTTTTATAAATTCTAACTTTCAGATTTTTTGACAGAAGACAAAAGCTTCTCAGCCGAATAATAACACGTATTTCCCATATTTATTCTGCGTTTAATTTCCTCCCGAGTGTCATTTATATTTGTTACGGTTACTCCAAGATATTTGAATTTTTCCACCTCTTCGAAAGCTAAATCTCCAATTTTTATAGTTCCATTTCGTACAATATTCTGGTCACGAGACATAATCATATACTTAGTCTTTTCGGGATTTACTTCCAACCCTATCGCTTTACTTGCTTCAAGTAGAATTTCCGCGTTTTCCCTAATCATTTGTGGATTTTCTCCTAGCATATTCACGTCATCCGCATAGACAAGAAGCTGATGTAACCCATTCAACTCCAAACCCTGTCTATTATCCTGAATTTTCCTAATGCATATTCTAGAGCGAAGTTAAAAAGTAAAGGTGATAGTGCATCTCCCTGCTTTAGCCCGCAGTGAGTTGGAAAAGCATAAGATAGAAACTGGCCTATACGGACTCTGCTGTAAGTTTCACTGAGACACATTTTAATTAATCGAACTAGTTTCTTGGGAATACCAAATTCAATAAGAATATTATATAAAACTTCTCTCTTAACCGAGTCATACGCCTTTTTGAAATCTATGAATAACTGATGTACTGTACCCTTATACTCCCATACTTATACTGCTATCAATATGATGATGATGATGATGATTATTATTATTATTATTATTATTATTATTATTATTATTATTATAACCTACACAATGTTACAAATGACCCACAAAACATTCATAGATGTAATAAAAAAAAGATTTTATGAACTTGGCAATTTCAAAATAGAAGCAGTTAAGGTAGGATATATAGAGGAATATTTTGAAAGAAAAGAGTTTCTGAAAACAACAACTAAGCAGCAGCATACCCTAATAAAGTTGCCCTCCACAATAGTAATATACGTTACAAGAGCGGTATGTTGACATTTTCATGGTCGAGGAAAAGATTGAAAAAGCGAAATGTAGTTGAGCTTTTTTAATTTCCGAGAACATGAAAACAAATATACTGCTCGTGTATCGTACATTATTTTGTGCGAAGATCGTTTATTACATACCTGAAAGACGAATTTCTAATTAGTTGCAATGAAATCTCCATGTTGGTTTCTGTTTAATGACGGCAACTTCGGAAAACCAAAATATCTTTCTTCAACATTGTTGCTATAAAATGTTTTCTGTGTTTACTGTACTCCAGCAGGCCGTGATATACGTCTGTCTTTTTTTTCCCCCAGTCTATAAATGCGAACTTAAAACAAACGGTAAGGTTATGTAATGATTTATTTTTCATTTTAATATTTTAACAATATTATTTATATAACATATTGCGGTAATAACATCGGCATCTGGAATCTTGTTGATTTTTTCACGGCTTCCTTAATGTTACTTGTATCAGGAATGCAATAAGTTTCGTGGAGTAGTAGACTTTATTTAATTTTTGCAAATATTTAAAAACAATAATTAACAGTGCAATTTAGTTGAAATTGCAGTGGTAGGTTTCCAATTTATAATTATTACTATGTTAAACGTCTCTAAAAATAATATGTTAAAAGCCTAAAGCAGTAAAATGAATGTCGCGCTTAAGCGGTAAGAAGAGGGAAATTGTTATGTGTGTTACGTTGGGAATACTGAATGTGGTATTTCACACTTACCGCGTATTGGTTCTGTGCGGAAAACAAGCAAATACGCACGATCTCGCACAAATATATTTTTGAATGCTCTGGTCTTCAGTATAGAAAGTCCATGCACTAACCATTAGACCAGCAGTAAGCACAAACTTTATCTACACCAGGGAACAGCCTATGAGGAGAAACTTCATACTCTCCTTCACTAGTGATAGAAATAAGTGAAATAACTGTTCAAGTAGTAGCGTCTAAAATACATACCAGTAAATTGTTTTTTGAATTATGTACCTATGTAACTGAATGCTCTTACACAACAGCACACATTTTAGAATATAAAATGTATCCTTTGTAAAATCGTGTGTTTCAGGACAACCCATGACAAGTGCTACCAAGGAATCTGAACTCAAGACGCTCCTGAATCTTGAGCTCAGGCTGCAGTTGCTGGACACAGAAGGGATACATATACCAAGCAAACCTCCTCCCATTCCTGACGACCCACCAAACTATAATTTCCATTATAAGTAGACCTAGTCACGAATGACAGGGGGATTGAAGGAAATCCAATGGTTCTGTGAAACTTCTATATTTAATGAATTTAAATACTATTATAGTCACAATCATGCCATGGTATGAAAGAAAAATTTCACAACCTCGAGCGGGAATCGAACCTGCAACTTCCTGTTCTCCGGTCAGGCGCTCTACCACCGAGCTATTGAGTTCGTCTCACGCCAAAGGCTTGAACTCGATAGCTCAGTGGTAGAGCGCCTGACAGGAGAACAGGAAGTCGCAGGTTCGATTCCCGCTCAAGATTGTGAAATTTTTCTTTCATACCATGGCATGATTGTGACTATAATAGTATTTAAATTCATTAATATGGCACATCAACGGACGTGTATACGCCACCAAACATCGTAAGATGAAGATTACATTCTATATTTAAATTGAAATAATAAAATACAATGTGTACTTCCCTTATCACTGTACTCTAGTGTATTTTATTTAATATTTAATGCAGTGGCGAAGCTCTTAAGAGGCTTTTGAGGCTTAGCCTATCCGAAAAATTTGATTTATTATATCTACTAACATTATTTATTTATTTATTTAAGCTGGTAGAGATAAGGCCATCAGGCCTTCTCTTCCCCTCTACCAAGGGATTACAACTACAATATTAAGAATACAGTTACAATTAATATTAAATTTACAAATACAATAAAAATCAAAGTACTAAAGGATTAACTGATTAATAATAGCTAGACAGTTTGTAATCTTCATCTTACGATGTTTGGATGACGTATACACGTCCGTTGATGTGACATATTGATGAATTAAATACAATTATAGTCACAATCATGCCATGGTATGAAAGAAAAATTTCAAAACCTCGAGCGGGAATCGAACCTGCGACTTCCTGTTCTCTGGTCAGGCGCTCTACCACTGAGCTATCGAGTTCGTCTCACGCCAAAGGCTCGGAATTATCCTTTCATACTGGCGATTCTGTTATAGAGTACTGTCCATAGCGTCTGATCTTAGTCAGCACTGCTTATGGCTGGAAAGAAACTTTACAAATGTAAACAGAACAGGAAGTCGCAGGTTCGATTCCCGCTCGAGGTTGTGAAGTTTTTCTTTCATACCATGGCATGATTGTGACTATAATTGTATTTAATTCATCAATATGTCACATCAACGGACGTATATACGTCACCAAACATCGTAAGATGAAGATTACATTTGTAAAGTTTCTTTCAACCCATAAGCAGTGCTGACTAAGATCAGACGCTATGGACAGTACTCTATAACAGGGTCGCCAGTATGAAAGGATAATTCCAAGCCTTTGGCATGAGACGAACTCGATAGCTCAGTGGTAGAGCGCCTGACCAGAGAACAGGAAGTCGCAGGTTCGATTCCCGCTCGAGGTTGTGAAATTTTTCTTTCATACCATGGCATGATTGTAACTATAATTGTATTTAATTCATCAGCTAGATAGTTTATTGTAAAAGTTAAGAAGAGAGAAAAATTTTTTTGTTTATTAATTAAGTAAAAA
This sequence comes from Periplaneta americana, assembly GCF_040183065.1. Classification (NCBI taxonomy): domain Eukaryota; kingdom Metazoa; phylum Arthropoda; class Insecta; order Blattodea; family Blattidae; genus Periplaneta; species Periplaneta americana. The sequence continues at coordinate 155,570,937 of NC_091131.1, read as the reverse complement.
GTAAACCTATTCTACGCAGTAAGAAAATGCTTAATAAGCTTGCTTTTGAATGCTACTAAATTCCGACAGTTTCTGATGTCACTGGATAGGGTATTCCACAAGCGCAAGAGCGAGATTGTGTAAAATGATGAATACGATGATGTCTTATGTGTTGGTATGGCTAGTATGCGGCTATTTTACGTGCGTGTGAAGAGATTATGATATGATGACAGGTAACTGAAACGGGAGGCAAGGTAGGTAGGTGTAGAGGTGTGAAAGACTTGGAAAAGGAGAACAGGAGAATGAAAATTTCTACGTTCGTTAAGCCATAGCTAGTTTAGAGTTTGGAAGGATGGGGTAATGTGGTCAGTGTGACGGACATCGCAGATGAAGCGAACACAAGACCTATAAGTTTGTAATAACAATATAATGTAACACTTGGTTCCACTCCGATCCTTTCATATATTAAGTTCACTGTTGGCAGTCATTCCAGTATGGAGAGAGCAGTGCAAGTAGCGAGGTCTAAGGCAAAAAGCCTCTAAAGGCATGGCTTCGACCTTGACTCACAAGCTTGAGAAGGGACCAGGGAGGGGGTATCAATTTGCTACATCTCCATAGAGGACAATATTACGTCACGTTATATTGGTGTTCTCTGAAAGTGCTGGGTTATTGAGTTTAATCTAATGAAAAGTGCATGGGTGTGTCTTACATATTTTGTGTAAAATGACTTATACTGAGAGAACATTGAGGTCATTATTGTTTATTTGTAGAATTGAAAGAGAAACCGTTTTAGTCGGACATATGAAACAAAATATGCTTACATAGATAGGAGATCAATACCACAGTTACATATTAAAATAGCAGGTGGAGGAAGACAAAATATCAATTTTCAATTTTCGTGATACAAGAAATATCCTTGGCTAACAGGGTGCTCTGAGACAAATAAGTTTCATTGTTTTACTTGTATTCTATTCGGAGGTAAAAATGAGTGGTCATCATCGTCTTATGGGGTCTGTGTCACAAAAAATGTTATAGAAAAACCGATAAGCATCTGCTCTATAAAAAGATACAAGGTGAGCAGATTTTTTCAGTCTACCCAGTATTTACACCTTAGCTTCGCCACTGACTTAATGTAAGTATATACCTAACATGTATACCCAATGTTTCTATGAGTACCGCCTGCAGAACGAAATATATTCCTTCTTCTTTTACAGATTTTCTATGGTTTTTGCTGTCTCTCCATTCCCAGCTGTCATTGTTCTCTAATCTGGTAGTCTTCAATTGAAGATCTGAGAATGATAAGTGGATAAAGACCAAGACAGTAGTTTTGAGATACAGTAATCGAGAAAAACTATTTTCATCAATTTTTTCAACATTCAATAAACGCTTTAATAGTCATTGAAAAGTTTCGGACATCTTTCAACATTTTATACCATTAAAGTAAATATTAATTGAATCTCCAATGAACAATTAATAAAAAATTGACGATGGATTATCCAGTTCTCATTCTCAATCAAAATTCTGAATTTCTTTCAGTACAAAGTGACAAAAATGTGAACTTAAACACTAGCTACATGAACAACTTTACTTAAAATGTGTTTTAACATTAAAAAAAATAATAATTTTATGCCATTATAATAAAAATTAAATAATTACCTTTATATTATTTTCAACAAATATAAGAATAAACATATCCTGTTCTCACGCTCAAAGAAAGAATTCAAATTATTTCAAGACAAAATGTGTACCGGTATGTAAATGTAAATACTGTACTATTCGACAAAATAATAATGTCTGCAGTTAGTTAAAATAATAGGAACCATATCATATTTATATGCTAGTATTTTGACTCTGAGTCCATCTCTATATCCTTTTTATTGATATCCACACCTACTTACGAATTATACCACAGTTTATACACTAGAGCAGTGATGTCAAAGCAAGCGCATTTTTCTGACCTTGACGTCGTGCGCGGGCAGCAAGCGCTAAGTAAGGAAAGAGGAAGGGTTGTGTATATGAATAAGCAACCTGTTTGATTAAGAAAACAGTGGTGCACAAACTTCAAACAGAACGTGAAATTTTTATGTCATTTTTATATGGCTTCTTTCTGTTTAATATTATCTATATTGTCTGTAAAACAAAGGTACTAACGCTGATTTCTTAATATTGCACTTATGTTTTAAATCTTAATAACATAATAGAGTGTTAAGAAGGAATATTCACTTAAATTCCATAGTAGTATAATATTATACTGTATTAAGTGGATGAATCACGTCATTCATAAAGAAAGTGATATTCCAAAGAAAGAGATTGAGTATGACATGATAAGTTGGAATTTATATTGATGGTATCTTTAGCCTTACAAAAGTAATCAATAAACTAATCAAAACAATATTACAATACAAAGCAAAGTTACCTAGGTACTGTATCTGTTTTAAGTGTAACTAATATTACATAACAAAACTCTTATCGCAATATGCTTTTAAGGTGATATTTGTGAGCAACTTCCTATCATCAGAATATTAAATTATTTTCTCGAAATCTGCTGAAGCTATAGAGCTGACATTTTTACAACACATGGGCACGTATCTTTTGCTTATGATGTAACAGTAGTTGCTTTGTTAAGTCATTTCCTTACAAACAATTTCCATGCTAATATTTTCAAAATTTTCAATACACTATCTTCAGTAATACGTATGTACGGTATATTAGATTTACGAAAACATTCTGTAAGGCTACTAAATAAATAGGCCTATACCTGAAAATTTCACTTTTCTATACGAAAAGTTGAGAAAATATTTCTTTTGAATAAAAAAATCAAACTTGTAAAAAATGAGCATTAAAATTAAAACTTACATTCTTATAATGCACTTATACTTGTCAGGCAAATCTAAAAATTAACATGGTTACAGTTTTAATAAGTTCTCTTCCCTTTATTTATTGAATCAATGGTGGCCATCCCTGAATATAGCTCGACCAAGCGGCATATACAGTTGGGAGGGTCGTTCTGTGCTGGTGTGCTTGGTTATCTTGAGCAACAGAGTGAGTTTATATAAACACGTGACTTACCGCCTCGGCTGGGATCTGCAGCGTGTAGTGACATCATCATGCGCAGTTGGTTCCAGGATGTGCGATGAATGGCGCATTCCACTCACAGTTGTCCAGTATCACTTATCACATCACACGTGTTATCATAATAAATACAAACTGATTATAAACATAACATGATATCCATGGTTCAATTATATAGCAATGAAGAGAAACAGACGCAATCAATATATCTAATCATCAGACAAACTTTCGATACCAGATATATCACCACCATTGTTGTCGTGATCATCATCTTCATCGTCGTCGCTTTCACTACTGCTGTCTCCACCCGTAATTATGAAGCTTTCAATTACATTTTCCATAATTCCTTCCTGTTCAATATATTCATCTTCGATTTTTTCAACATGTTCACATACTTTTTCCCATTTTTCTACACTGATGTCATCAACCCGTTGTTGGCACAATTTCATCACTTGCTCTAATTTAAAAGTTGTGTTTTGACCGGCTACCCACTGCTTGATATCTGCCCAAATCAATTCCAATGGATTTAGCTCAGGTGAATACGGCGGCAATCTGAGTACACAGTGTCCATTCATAGCTAAGAGATTGTCAATCACGTAAATTTTATGAAGTGGCTTATATGTTTTAATGAGCCCGTAAAGCTCCACTTTCAGCATATTTTCCTGAAACTGCACATTGTTTCTTCTAAGCCAGTCCTGCATATCACTTTTCTTTGAATTACTTGAGGGAGCTTTATGCAACTGCACGTTATGGTAAGGTGCGTTATCTATTATAAAAACAGATCTAGGGGGCAAATTCGGAATCAACTTTTCCGTTATCCACTTCTGGTAATTGTTGGCATTCATTTCATGATGGTAGTCTCCAGTTTTCCTGTTCGATTTAAACATCAGAAATGCGCCAGGTACAAAACCCACTCGACCCCCTGCATGAACAATAAGCCTAGGTCCTTTCGAAATAGGCGCCAGTAAACCTGAGGTTTTGTCATCACTCCAATTTTTTGGTCTTGTATGCGTGCTATGAATATACGTTTCATCCTCGTATATTAGAGGCCTACCTTCTTCTCTGTATTTCTTTATTGCGCGTAAATATGATACGCGCTGTTCTCGAATATCATGCCTTTCCTGTAATACCGCTTTATTATTTCTTGTCTTCTTCCATTTAAACCCCATATCACGTAAAATGATCTTTAAACTTGTACTACCCCCGTTAAAGTTTATGGCATCTTTTAGTTTAGGTAGCAGTTTACTGACAGTGGGCACTGTTTTGTCATTTATATAAAAATTATAAATTGTCTGTCGTATAACTCTTTTATCAAAATCATCAACATCTGTGATGCGTTTCGGTACACGATGAACTTTACCGGGCGTTCCAAAAGAGGTCCCTTCTTCCTCACACTGTTTCCCTTCTTTAATTATCTTTCTTATTGTTCTTTCGGGCACTTTAGTTGCTGCACTCACTCGTTCTTGCACCTTTTTCAGCGGTATTAAAAAGTCTCCAGAAGCTGCTTCATTCTTCATGAAAGAATGTATATTGTTCACAACTTCCCGAGTTTGGCTATGCAGTGTTTTTGCGCCAAGTTTAGACTGAATAGGAGGCATTTTAGTCTACACAAACACACACAACTGCAATTTGCCACGATAATAAATAAACAATATGAATATGAACTAACTAAACTAACAAACAGCAATTATCACGCACGTGGCAGGACGATGTTACACAGCCAAGGCTTTCTGCGAGACTGGCCACTTGCCATATTCTGCGCATGCGCGAGAATGTAGGCTCACTGGCTAGCTACCATATGATTCTCACCGGCACAGAACGAACGTCCCAACATTACCACCTCTTTCATCTGTCTCTTTCCTTTCCGCTGTAAAGTGCTCAGGCTCTCCTGGGCTCTAAAGCGCGCACTTGCTCCTGTAGGCATCAATTGACATGCCTGCACTAGAGGAATGAACTTCTCAAGCTTCAAAATATCACGCAATTTTTTTCTGATTTCTTGGTAATGACGATTCGTACAGATTTCCAACTAAATCTAAATTAATTTCATCCATTTGCATTCATTTCTTCATGGCAACAAAAGTATCGGATACGAGCATGTTGTGTCTCAGACACTGCAATATTTTCACCTGAATATACAAACATTTTACTTCTACAACTCAAATAGTAGAAAAAATTATAAAACTGTAAATTATGTTTCATTTAACGACGTTCGTAACTGCCGAGGTTATATCAGCATCGCTGATGTGCTGGAATTTTGTCCCACTGGAGTTCTTTCACATGCCAGTAAATCTAGTGACATTAGCCTGTCGCATTTAAGCACACTTAAATGCCATTAATCTGGGCCGGGATCGAACCCGCAACCTTGGGCACAGAAGGCCAGCACTCTACATACTGCGCCACCCAGGCTGACTCAAATAGTAGAACTGTATAACATTATGTCATACCGTGCACTAGATAGCATTGAAATCATACCTAACAAGTATGCATCTTGTACATTTTTGTCTTTTAAGTCATTAAAACTGTCAAGAATACTCTCCTTTATATCTACAGGAAACTTCTCTGTACATTGCCTCTTGCATTTGTAGTCCTCAGATTTACGTTTTGGAACTAATTTTCCACTGGTGGACATGCATGCTTGTCCACTACTGATGTTAAGTTTTCTTTTCACTTTCTATTTTTCACAGTTTTAGATCGCTTCTTGGACTTTACGTAAGATTCCTGAACAACATTTTCCCGGGGGTAAAAGGCGGTCAGAGCGTGGTGCCGACCACACCACCTCATTCTAGTGCCGAGGTCATGGAAAGCATGGGGCTCTACCTCCATGCCCCCCAAGTGCCTTCATGGCATGTTACGGGGATACCTTTACCTTTTACCTGAACAACATTATCATCATTATCACTTGAGTCTGTCACAACATAACTTGGATCATCAACAATGTCATCCGATAAATCATGAAAATTCAGAGAAATTGCCATACTTTAGACATGCCTGATGAACATACAACGCTACTCTGCTGTCACATTGAGAGTCAGAACAGGATAAGTCTGGTCTTTGTCCACTCCTCCTCCTCAACAAAAGTAGAAATCTAGAAAATGATAACATCAGAGCCATGTAGTTCTCTTTGTACGAAGTATTTGACTACCATTTCACACCAGTAGATGAAATGAGGGCTATAGTTGCGTTCGGCATTAAAATCTCAATTTCATAAAAAGTGGTCTTTATCCACTTATCATTCTCAGGTCTTCAATTGTCAAATTTCTTATAGTCATAACCTCGCATATGTCATCTACAGTGGCGTAGCGTCAATGTAAGCTAAAAAGCTTAGCTTCCCCAGTTAATAATAATTTCATAATAAACCTGCAGTTTATGGAGAAAATTTTTTATTAATTTTAATAGAATTTATATTTACGCGTTAAATATTGTGATGCGGCAGGTCAGGATGGTTTGTGATGCAGCAATAAACAAGAAGCCTGCACACACCAGCTTCCAAGCAGACTGGTTTCTTCTGTGTAATCCACCCCGCAGATTTTCCATCCCTTTGTAATTAAACTACCCTAAAGCTCTCAAGGCTCGCAAGAAGCCAAGAAGCTAGCTTTAACATTTAAAATAAGTAGTTTCCGAGTTATCCCTTTTCGTCAGTTGTGTTCAGTTGAAGTGTTAGTGTGCATTGTGGCTGATATAATAAATAATGAGCGAAATAACAGTTCCTGACACTAATTTACTTGAATTTTTTAGGACAATTGTATTATCAAGACTGACTTACGAACAAAAGTGTGATTTAAAAAACAAATGACCGACTCCCTTGCTGTCAATGAAGGCCACAACCAAAAGACAGACGCATACTTACGTAATGATACTAATATTGTGATTTCTCTAAGTATGATAGGGAGTGAGCTAATGTTATACGTATATATGTCTATTTGTTAAGAGATATGTGTAAACCGTGAAGTCATATTTTACTACGTATCATTTGAGGTGGTCATGCCTTATTGGTGTTACTTACGATGTTCCAACCAATCTTCGACTGCTGACTTGAAATTGACTACTATTTATTTTAAGGCTGTATTTTTGTAATACGTTTTCTCATATTGCATGAAAGACAACTTGAGTTAGCTTCCCCTGCTCAAAATTTCATGCTACGCCACTGGTCATCTACATGTTTATATTATGGATGATCTCAGTACTTTTGCTGGGATAGTATCCATCATAGTACCGGTACCTGATTTGGAAGTTTCTCTTCTCACATCCTGTTTATACAACCAAACCACACAGCTGCCTCTGCTGAATGTTATCGACTATATTTCTGTTCATTTTCATTCCTTCTTTTATTGTTTTATTTCTTATTCTGTCCATCCCTCGTTCTTTGTAAGCTCCATCTTACAGTTTCAATTGTGAAACAGTTTCAAATAAACTGTTCCAGCTTTTTTTACCCATCTCTAGTAAATATTATTTCACAGACCCACTGTTAATTGTTTATTGTTAATAAAATAACATGGACAAAAATACAATCTTAGTTCTTCCCTGAAGGAGTAAAAAACTCGTGCTCAGGGAGATATCTAAACACAAAGATAATTATTTGACACAAACTGGGTCAAGAAAAAAAAAATACAGGAATAAATTAAATTTAAAAATATAATTTCAATTTTAACAATTTAAGTCATACAAATACCTATACATATTAAATCAATATATATTCTTTAAAAATTAAATTCCTAACGCTATTTTTTTAATTTCTGATACTAAAATTTTCCAAATTTGGGTATTTATCAATTATTTTATTGTATAACCTTGGACCAAAGTAGGTACCATGGCTCAGAGCTGTGCTTGTGAAACACTTTGGTTCCTCTAGTCATATAAAATCGGATCTTTTAGTTCCATATTTATGATGATACAATTTGAATTTATTACGATTTTTATGTATGAAGATTAATAAGGCAATATAATAAATCTGTTTAATTTTCAAAACATTAAAATCAGTAAACAAAAGCTCGGATGAGTAATCAATTGGTTTATTAAGGCATATTTTAATAATTCTTTTCTGAATAAGTATTAATGGAGTGAGATTAGAAATACATGCATGTCCCTACCCTAAAATTCCATACTGGAGAATAAATCAAGTTCTTCACTCCACCACTTTCAATTACAACAGGCTTTTACTAATAACAATCAGTTATTTCTAGATCTAACTTAATTATATTAGTCAAAACTAGAATTTCCTAAAGAGCCATAGTTATTTCTAGATGTAACTGAAATGCATAAGTGAAAACTAGAATTTCCTAAAGACCTTTGTCAGAACTAGAATTTCCTAGAAACTTCGGGTTTTGACGAATTTCGCTTTCTGACTGTAACATATACACAGCATTGGGCTTACGGAAGTTAAACCATGCCTCTCTCCCGTCGTGCCTCTCAACCCCCCACCCACAAGTCCAAGTATCGTCTTTCTTCAGGTAGCCAGCAAAGCTGCTACCTAACAAGGCTCCTACAAACGATGAAGTTCTTGTCACAATTGCGACCCCATAAATGCCAATCAGACTGAAATTTATTTAAATGTAAAAATAATAAAATGTAGATTTAAAAATAATAGAATTCACGAACAAGACATTTCATGCAGAAAATTTTGGTGGTAGCACAAACCTGCTACCATATGCAGGAATAATTTTATGTGCAATAATTTTCTGAGGGGTAATTTCCCTCTTGATATAAACTTCACTCTTTATCAGTTTATCTTACATACACAAAAAAAAAAAAAAAAAAAAATCACACAGACAATTGTCGATGATTCTTGAAGAGGATTACCATTATTATGTTTTTTTTTATTAAAAATAAAGATCTATTAATGCTCTTCTAAAATTATTAAATTCCGTAGAACATTATCAGATAATTTGACTCATAAATGTTTAATATGAGCAATATTCTTCTGAGAATTAAAAAGGAATCACTGTACACTGATAGACAGCCAGAAAAAAAAAAGAACACTTTTTAGGAATGCTGAAAATGTGTATTTTTGTGTAAATCTGTTGTTGTTGTTATCTAATGCCGGGCTTTGGCAACGAAGCCATTAGCGTTCTTGCTCTCCAATATTTTTCTGTGGTGGATCCATCAGGTAGAACGTCACAGGTTATGAGATGATCTTCAGTCATTTTTTCTTTTTTGTTGCATAGAGGGCAATTTGGATTTGTGTAAATTCCTATTTTATTCAAGTGTTTGGCCAAATAATCGTGTTCTGTAAGCAGTCTGAATTTTGCTACTGCAGATTTACGTGGGATTTCTGGAATAATTTCTGTTTTTTTTTATTAAAATGCTCCATTTTTTATCTTTGACTTTGGTACATAATGCTTGGTTTCGCTTGATTTTATATTTATTTTTAATTAGTCTTTTGATGGATGTAAAAGGTAGGCTTATATTTGTATTCTGAATTAAATTGGATCCTTTTTTGGCAAGAAAGTCAGCAGTTTCATTTCCAGCAATTCTGCAATGTGCAGGTATCCATTGCAATTGAATTCTTTTCTGTAGTTTTTGAAGTGGACTCTAAAACTCCTCCCGGCCAGGTCCGATGGACCCATTAACCAACGACAGGTGTGGCCCTCCAGTCATACTGGGGGTTTACATGAGTGGGTGATGTAACCACCATTACAAACAAAAAATTGGTGCCCACTTAAAAAACGGTTACACTTATGCTAATTAACCTAATGGCAAATCCTTCAGATAAGTTTTGTGTAAATCTTGAAATCGATATTTCACAACGTTACAGACTTCTTCTTTATACTTCTTATGAGAAAGTAAACAAAGTGAAAATGTTGCAGTTGATGAAATGGGCAGCCAAGACATAAAACAAGGCAGCCATATGACAAGATTTCTTGCCAATGTTGTGTATTCACTATCGAATAAATGTCAATATGTGTGAATAGCGTAAGAAACAATATGGAAATGAATTTTCACGTAGGTTGGGTTTTAGATATCCTTAACATGAATATAGTGTGATTCAGGATGTGACATTTTGTTTTGCATGTTACTTACTTCAGTTTTAAAGACTGTAATCGTTTTCATTCTTTGTAATGAAATATGGACATACGAATTGGAGAAAGGGACTTTCAACATTACTCAAATATCAGAGAAAACAACAATATTGAAGTGCACAAATAAAGCTGTGTTATTGACTTATTCAAATGAGGAAGCCATTAGTACCGGTACTGTTAACTTGTCAAAGGAAAGTCATAATTTAGATTGGAGTGTGTTGGTGGTTAAAGGCGTTGCCATTGTCGTGAAATAAGTTCTCTTTCATATCATCTTCATTTCTGAATATCACTATAGATAGCTGCTCAGACTTCTTGACTGTCAACAGAAGATGAAGAGAGACAATGTGAGATAGCACCCACCCCCCGCCCTCCTAATTGGCATGGTTCGTATTCAGGGGCGGCTTTCAAAGAGGGGCTGCGGAGCTGCAGCACCCCCAGGCATTTGTGACTCTTGTCTCGTTTTATGTTGTGAAATACATTTATTATACAGTCTCTATTTTTCGCTCTCATTGACATGCACGCAATCGTTAGTGAAGTCACTTCCTCCCCTGGTGCTGCCAGAGCGAAGCCAGAGACAAGGACTATGGGTGAAGCCACTTCCTCCCCTGGAGCTGCCAGTCTCGTCTCAGATGCTTTGCGTGTTAGTTTTACCCCTCCCCCTGCTAGCCCCTTGCCATGAATCCAACGTTTCCAGGCTCTGCAAAATTTGCAGCAGCTTGTCAGTAGTGCGCAGTTTTAAATACATTTTCTTTAATGTTGTGAGTATAATAAGTGCAACAATGTTTAATTCTGTACACTATTTACAGTCTATTCAGTTCAGTACCTTAACAATTCAGGAGAAACGTGAAATTAAGTGCCCATCAATTGAATCTCATAATGGAAAGAGCCGCTAAACAAAATACAAAGACTCGCATATTTTTTGCTGATTTATCCAGTATCCCTGCTTTCTTCTCTCGATCTCCACTCAGTTTGTATTAGATTAATGTGTTTCAAAGACAATTCCATCAGCTGGGGCAACAAGATGGAGTTTTAAAATAAGAACAGTAAACATTGTTCATGAGAAGAAGGAGCCATTGCTAGAATGTTTTCAAACCATAATGGAATCCGAAACATCTACCAACATCACAATAAATGAGGCAAGCGCCCTGGTGCGTGCTCTTGAAGATCCTGAATTCAATTTCTGGCTCAGATTTTTTCATTTATTGATGCATCATGTAGATACATTATACAACCAACTACAACATCGCCAGTTAGATATTTCTAAGGTTCAAATCTGCGTATAAAAAATTAAATTATGGTTTATTTAACGACACTCGCAACTGTAGGGGTTATATCAGCGTCGCCGGTGTGCCGGAATTTTGTCTCGCAGGATTCTTTTAAATGCCAGTAAATCTATTGACATGAGCCTGTCTCATTTAAACACACTTAAATGTCATCGACCTGGGCCGGGATCGAACCCGCAACCAACTATGCTACCGAGGCTCTGCATATCAAGCTTTGTTAATGCCATACAGACAATACGAAACAGTGCACAATTGAGCAGCGAGATCTGTGAAAATGAAAACCCTAAAAAGCGTCGTAAGGTCGAAGGGATTCAGACAAGGGTTGCGACAGCCAAGGAAGTGTGTGACCTCATTATCATACAGGCTAACACCCGATTCCAGTTCCTAGATCATCTGATATTATCTTCTCTTCTGTGTCAAGAAAAATTTGAATGCTACAAAAGCTCATTTCCTGAAAATGACCTAAATGTATGTGTGAAGCTTTTTCTAATGTTCGATAAAGACAAACTAAAAATGTAACTCACTGTGTTGTATCAGAGACAAGACTTCAGAAATATCAGTGACGCAGTCAAGCTCTTGCAGTTTCTTCTATCTGAGAGCTTGCAGGCCTCATTTTCAGAAGTTGTGCAACTACTGCCCAAAGCTATCATCATACCAATGACAATTTCGGAACCAGAACGTTGCTTTTCGTGTTTGAAAAGAGTAAAACACTATCTTAGAAATACGATGAGAGAAGAGAGACTGACCACATTAGCTATGTTTTCCATTGTAAAGACTATGTTAAACGACATATCGGATTTTAATAAGAAGATGATTCAAAAGTTTGCAACCTACAAGACAAGGCGCATGGAACTAATCTTTAAATAAGATAAATTGCATGGTTTATTTTTGTATGCAGCCCCACTGAATTCAATACCCACGAGTCGCCACTGTTCGTATTTCTTTACATAAGAAACTGATTGACTGATGCAAAGTCCTATACAGACCCAAAAATATCTTTCAATTGTGAATTTTAGAATAGTTAGAAGAAAATGTGCATTTTAATAGAAGTAGTACTGGCACCACAAATGTCTGTTGCTACCGGACTACGACGTCATTCTCATGCTTATGGAATGGAAGAAAATGGCCCGTATAAAAAAAATAGAAGTACCGGTACTTAGATTTACTGCTGTCCAAGGTATTGAACAGATGATGAATCTCAAAACAGTGGAAATTGCCTAAATCTTCTCAAAATGTCTTTGTTTTATATCCAAAAAGGACTCAACTGTTGAAAAAACGGAAAGGATCCAAAGACAATTGCAGAAATGAAACTTTTAAATTTATTTCAATTATTTACATAATTTATTTCATCAATACAGAAGAAATACCGTATAAATAGTTGCAAATAAAACTATAGACAATTTGATAAAAGACGTAGACAATGCTATTTCATTTTCCTTTAACTGTTGGTGAAACCTAATATATCAGTACAATAAACAATTGTGGTTAGCTTTTGCTATATAGCATTATCTATTAGTCTTCTACATTTCCAGTCAGCATTCCATTGGATGCTGAATCACTATTTTCATACACTAACAGCTAGAAATATAGGAAAACTAAAAAAAAAAATTAAATGTTCTATAAAACATACCTATTCAAGGAGAAGTGAAATCAAAAGGAAAATTTACTTCATCCAACACCTAATAAAATTGCTAGGTTGATATGCAATATTGTATCTGAAATTAATGTTTTTGTTGCTAGAAACGAGTGAATATTCCACTTTCATTTTATAGTCATTCATTGGGTGTTGTGACGAGTGACTTTTGTAAACTTTGTCCACTAGTTGTTCCTGGTAACAGTACCCTATCAAGAACATAAAGGATAATTTCATATATTAAATATTAATGTTAATATTAAATTGTGTATTAGGGAATTAAACGCAAAATAAATATGGGAAATGCTTGCTATTATTCGGTTGAGAAGCTTTTGTCATCTAGCCTGCTTTCAAAAAAACTGAAAGTCAAAATTTATAAAACAGTTAATTACCAGTTGTTCTGTATGGTTGTGAAACTTGGACTCTCACTTTGAGAGAGGAACAGAGATTAAGAGTGTTCGAGAATAAGGTGCTTAGGAAAATATTTGGGACTAAGAGGGCTGGAGGTGCAGGAGAATTGAGAAAATTACACCATGCAGAACTGCACACACTGTATTCTTCACCTAACATAATTAGGAACATTAAATGCAGATTAAATTCAGAGGATAATTTACAAAGAGGATTATATACATTAAATAAAATATTAAAAGATTTTGAGATGGAAATTTCAGCACAAAAATCAAAAGTAATGGCATTTTTAGGACAAGACCCAGTCAGAAGTAAGATAATACACAATAACCAATGCCTCGAACAAGTACAAAATTTCAATTATCTGGGTTGTGAAATATCTTATCAAAATGAAAAAGATGTGAACAAGAAAATTACCAAATTTACACAAATTCTAGGAATAATAAACAATACATTAAAAGCTAAATTAATACAAAAATCTACAAGAATAAAAATATATAATACACTAGCATTACCCTCCCTTTTATACGGAAGCGAGATTTGGACATTAAAGAAAAAAGACATGAAGAGAATCAAAGCAACGGAAATGAAATTTTTCAGGAGGACAGCAGGATATACTCTTTTAGACTGAAAAAGGAATGAAGAAATTTTAGAACAATTAGAAGTAGAGTCAGTAGAAGAAAAAATCAGCAGATACAAATTCAATTGGTTAGATCATGTAAGAAGAATGGAAAATTCAAGAATCCCAAAATTATGATGCAATATAAACCTAGAGGACATCGTCGACCAGGAAGACCTTTTAGAAGACTGCTAGATAGGACCGAAAAAGTTCTACAGAGGCCTAATTCGTGAAGGATGATGATGATGATGATGATGAAATCCAGACGTTTGAGATGGGCAGAGCATGTAGCACGTATGGATGAATCCAGAAATGCATATAGAATATTAGTTGGAAGATCTGATGGAAAAAAATCTTTGGGGAGGCTGAGACGTAGATGGGAGAATAATATTAAAATGGAATTGAGGGAGGTAGGATATGATGGTAGGGACTGGATTAATCTTGCTCATAAGTACATGGTTTAGAACATAAATAACATTTGAGCAGCGAGCCTATGTAAACGAAGTCTTTATAGGGAAAACGTGTTACAAAACTCAATTAGGTTATCTTCATGTTTAAATTTATCTTTCAATAATTTCTATTTTGTATTCAGCATTTACAATATTATAGTCAATAGGAAATGTAGTAGCAAAACTGTGAAAATGCAACTGAAGTTATTCCATATCCTGGAATCTAGATTCAGATTTTATTAAAGGGTCCTTAAGTACTTGGAAAATTCTTCAAATATGTGTGGTTGGGCAATTTGAAATATAGAGCTTCCTTTAATTGTTGGATTACAGCTTTTCGTTTTTCTCCCTCTCTTAATCATTCACGTGATAAGTGGAATAATGGTCTTTTAGGTTAAATTTCTTTCTATTATTTAATACCTTGCCACAAACCAAGCACGTGGACATCACTCCATATTCTGTAAACAGGAATAACTCTTCCTACAAAGCCGACTTGTTGCCTTTCGTGCATTTCCTCTTCGGACATACTCCTACTGACCAGCCGTCACTGCACTCTGAAGCGAATACGTTGGCTTCGCTCAGCACACAGCAAAGTAGTCCCTCCTCATCCAAAGACTTGATGCTCCGAACGAGTGCTCAAGCCAGTTGATGATGGCTGCTGTAGAGGAATGGCAGTTATCCCTTTTATTGGAAGGTTATGCTCAAAAGCAGGCCTACTTACAGAACACTTCTGAAATATTCTGTCTTGTGCAAACACATGTATTTGTGTCTTACTTACAAATGGCTTTTAAGGAACCCGCAGGTTCATTGCCACTCTCACATAAGCCCGCCATCGGTCCCTATCCTGTGCAAGATTAATTCAGTCTCTATCATCATATCCCACCTCCCTCAAATTCATTTCAATATTATCCTCCCATCTATGTCTCGGCCTCACCAAAGGTCTTTTTTCCTCCGGCCTCCCAACTAACACTCTATATAAATTAATAAATACAAAGATATTAGCCATAAGTAGCAAGAGCAGGTAGAATTTCTAGCTGGACGATGGTTATTGACAACATTTTCACTCCGAAGATTATGCCAGACAAACGGAACCAGGTGGAACATATCTCTCTGATTGAATAGGGATATCTTATGTGAAGTTTTACCGTCAGATGGCAGGAGCGTTCCATGCGGCGCAACATGTTGTAGGGCTATGTTTTGTCATATGCTACAGTTGATTACGTTTTCCCGTTGTTGGTTTTTTCTATGCGTATCAAAATTATATTTACAGTTATTTTGTATAACCTAGTATAATTTAATATGATTCTATATTTTCTTACCTCATAATTTAATTTAATTTACAATAAATAATAACGTAAACCTGTATAATATTGAGTGATTCCCCGAGATGGGTGGGGAAATCTACAGTATGCAGAATATAAATACGAGTAAATTGAATGTTCATAAACCTAAACGAGAACTTTGAGAACAATATGGACGAATAAAAAAAATAGGAAATATGTCGGAAGTGAATATTGCCCTCTTTTTTTTATAGGGAAGAGACTATCAAGATTGAATTCCTTGTATTTTTTCTGTAGTTGCAGAAAAATCAAATGCAATTTTTAATAGGATGATATAATATGATCGAAATAGTATCACGATTAGTAGTGTTTTTTTTTTTTTTTAGGTTAAGGACATGCAGTTTTGAATACTGTGTGGGATGATTTTGAAAATTTGAACTTAAAACATGGCTTTAATAATTAGGGTACAGTACATTAAAAACATTATTCACGAAATGGATTTCACTAGGGATCGTCCTGGATAATAAACATTCTAGTTTATCGAGAGTTTACTGCAGGCGTAAAATCCGGAGACTCCAACTACTGTATACAATCTAAGCTAACAAAGCTCGCTGTCGAGGTTGCATATGATTTTATAAATTTTTCTTTATCCTCTTCCAAAATGAAACTATAGTCAACAATTCCTTACTTGAAGTAGTTACTTTTATTTAACACTTTCGAGGCCCAATTTTATTACTTATATTTTTTAAGGTTTAAAGCATATATTCAGAATATTTCGGGACCTAATTGAAGACAAAAAGCTTTCCCTGGCTTTTACACATAGGAACATAACAAAAATTTGCCATTTTTAGTTGTTTTTAAGAGTATTTAATATAATAATACACTACGTATATCCTCAATGTTTATATACCGAAAAAAACAAATGCACACGTAAAACGCACCCCTCATAGTACACGTGCGCTATCTGTTGGTACTAGTTCAGGATATCCCTATTGGAGGAAGCATATGACAGTGTACCCATTATCAACTTGTGGGAAAAACTAACAAAAGAACACTATAATCAAGTTGTACGAGAATAATGTAGCACGAATTAAAATAGGAAATAAACTAACAAAATGTGTTCCAGGTCAATAAAGGACTACAGTACGTCAAGGATGCAGCTTGTCACCCACACTCTCCTACTACTACTACTACTACTACTACTACTACTACTACTACTACTACTACTACTAATAATAATAATAATAATAATAATAATAATGATGCTTTTTGACTTCATACAGTAGTTTAACCTACAGATTGAATTAAAAAGTTGATATATTAATTTTTTTATTAACTGTGACTATTAATATTCACATTCAGAGTTCCTATGAAAATGATGCAAGTCTGACAGCCAGGGTTGCCGGGTATCTCAATTTGGGCGGGATTCTCCCAATTTCATGGTTGAGTCCCGATTAAAGAGAGTTGGGATTGACAAAAATCCCGATTTTACAGATATTAGCCTAGAACATATTTTAAACAAATTATGTAAGTATTTCTTATTATCCGATATTTTTATTTAGGCCTATATATAGACTCAAATTGTAACATTGTAAACATAAAGGTAACCCGCGGATATTGAGTAAGTCTATGAGGTAGCTCAGCTGATTGCCGTAAATAATACTTCTCCTAGTTCTACCGCATTGTTGATTAATCCGTTTCGGTCCCTAGTCGCTGCTCTCACAATTAGTAAACATTGTGTATTTTGAGTGCGTTGAGTAGCAAAAAAGATAGCGTTTTGATGTCGTATTTTACACTAATAACAGACACAAACAAATTTACTGCGTTTTATAGTTTGGTGAACTACGTTTAAGCATGGATTCATCGTCAGATGGTAAAACTGTTGCAGTACCGGTTCCGAAAAAGAAAAGTTGCAAAGTTAACTTAGTAGTAAATGGTTAAAACATATTCGTAGTTAATAAAAGAAAAAATTATTATAGTGTTCACTGTACTGTGTGTCATTCGTATTTTAGTGTTTCTCACGGAGGCGAATAGGCCTATTACATTAAAAATCACGTAAACTCTACTTTGCAGAAAACTGCTATAAATTTTATGATAAAATTTTGATAAGTCTAATGTCGTAAGTTAGCTTTTCATATCCCGATTTATCTCGCAGAAAACCTAGCAACTCTGCTGACAGCAGAAACACGGTATTGAAGGTATCTCGCAAAGTAAATATTGTTCTTTAAAAACAAAAACAATTAGCTTTCGGATACGCAATACGACACGTATTCAAATAGCGGTTTCGAAATCCCACGCGTTTTCTACCAAACAAATGAAGTTGTTACTTGCAGTCGAGCCGTTCTTATTTCCGGCCGCAAATCACACGACAGCTTCTGGTCAGCTGACACTCTGCTTCACTGGCAGTGGTTGTCGTCAAGGTTATGCAGACGACATACTGCTTCCCGCTCACGGTGGATGTTACTGTGTTGTCAAGTCTACCCTTGTATCACAGTCTAATAGATACAGTCACGCAACTCATACGTATAAAATATGCCAACATTTGACAGCTGGCGCGACAGTAGCCCTCTAGCGGCAGGCAAGTTAAAAGTGTGCACACGACATATGATAACACATCAGAAAACGGGTTTTGCGTAATTTATTTTATATTTTTATGCTATACAATAAGTGTATATGGTTCTTACTAATTCTACTTTTGAATCCTGGAAGAATTTCACACGCAGTTAATCTACAAGTTTCAGAAGCTGGGAATAAACGTGATTCTTTCTGCTCCTTACAACTGAATCATGGCACTGATCACGTATCATGGTTTGAAATAATATAATTGTTTGTACGTGAACGGTTAATTCAATTCATTCCTAAATATATTTATGAACCACTGGAACTCTATATTTCCTGTGAGAAGAGTCAAAAATGTAGGGCATATCTTGTAGGGTACATCGCGTGGTGAACTCCTCTCCCTATTTCCTGAGAAATTAACTATTTTCCATACCGCAAATTGGGGTAAACTCGGCCGCTGAGGTAAACTTAAAAATAAAAAAGGGGAAGATTTAAACCATAATTTGATTTACGAAGTTCATTAGTTTTCAATTTTTTTTATTATTATTTTGAGTCTCTAATAGTGCTAATATTATGGTTTAAATTTTTATGGAAAGTTTACCGCATTTTACATTACATTTCCAGTTTTCACACATAAGCTTAATTTTAACTTACTCTACCTACATAATATGTAATTTACATGCATTTACTGTTATTATGACGTAGGTGAGAACAAATGAATACACAACTTTGTTGAAAAAATTGCAACTTCAATTAACTCAGAAAATGTAGGCCTAATTTTATTTTCAGAGCAGAAGTGGTGTAAGTCAAAAATGGGTAATGAGGGTTAAAGTAAACATTCTGTAAAATACAGCGCAAAGTAGCAGTTAATATTGAATTTATTTAAATTATTAGTAGTCAGTGAATAGCACGAAGGATATATTAATTGCTACTTTGCGCTGTATTTTACAGAATTTTTACTTTAAACCTCAGTACCTAATTTTGACTTACACCACTTCTGCTCTGAACGGCTCAAATAATCACTGGCAATGTAAAATCAACACCAATAACAGTCATGCAAATTATTACAGAAAAGATTCCTTTTTATATTAAATTTAAAAAGGCTCTTTTATTTCTTGAGAACTTAATACGTCTCCCACATGAATCTACACCAACACATCAGAAATTTATCGACACAGTCTGGATTTATTCAAGAAGTGAATATTTTGCAAAAGGATTATAATACGCCATGAATTCTTGAAAAAATTAACACCATAATCCCTACTTGAATGCAATCTAACATTCAACTTTTGAAAAATATAGAGAAAAAAACACGAATACAAAAAGTATGGAATTACTTGCACTAAAAACTGTAGATACATTATCCAAAATCGGAATGGTTACACATGTACACATGATCTCTGCAAAACAATAATATACTGTAACAGGTTTTGTTTTTATTTAAACTCTCCTTCCTGACATACAAATAGGTAACTGATAACTAACAAATGTTTTATAGAACATAATAGAACGACAAATTCGGAGATTTAAACTTGTTGTTACTGCAATTTTCGTCATTGCACACATTGCCTTTATTCCGACGCATGGTTAAAACGTTATTATAACATCTCGCATACCTTTAAAGCACGTGCTGGCTGTATCAACCCTATGAGCAGTGCCTTGCCTGCCGCTTGAGCGCTAGTGTCGTGAATGTTGGCAAAAAAAAGTGTTGAAGTTGCGCGACTGTATATATTAGACTGTGCTTGTACTCTTAACTAAGTTTTAGCACATGTCCAGTCTTAAACATCGAACGAAAAATTATTTCCTACGATAAATAATTAGTAATATATGAATACATAATATTATATATTATTGTTATTGTTGATACCAGCATCCCAGGGCACAGAATACTTACCATGTTGTGCTATAATTGGTTTTTCCGACCATTTGAAATAACGATTTTCGTAAATACAGAAACAATATTAGAAATTATTAAAATGGGAGAAAGCTGTAAAATATAATAAATAAACATTTTTTATGTGAATGAATAACTAAAACCACACAACCTGTAAATTACGTAAAATATGTTAGTATTAGAAATTTTGTCATGATAAGTTATTGCTACATAAAAAAAATACACGAAGAACCTTGCCTACCGGTATTGTTCAATTTAGAGGTGCTACGCCTAGATCGCTACAATCATTGTTGGTACCTGCCGCCGCCATAGTTCTCAGTTTATTTTCTTCTTTGCCGGATTGTCCGTACTTCTCTGTCGTTATTTGAGAAACCGTGCACTTGTTCACATCACACGCATCAGCTGTTCTTTGCACCACTTCCATTAAAGGCAATAAACTACCCATATTTTCACGTTCATTTTCGAAATAATCTCTAACGCTAAGAATCATTTCTCTGCTTTGCGAATTGATGGCCTTTCGACTCCTCCGCGGCATTATGATGCTGAAAACTCAGCGATAACACAGCGCTAACAACAATAACACTGCACTATCGACTGATTGTTCGACAACCAGCTATTAGAACTGCGTTCGTTCACTATTGGCTTGACAGAGATTTAGCAACACCGCTATTGCCTACCTTCGTCGCGCCAAAAGTCGAGAAGGCGTGGCCACGCCGGAAATAAGAACGGCTCGAAATGCGTAAAATCAGACTGATCACTAATGGTAAAGTAGGATTTTTCAAAGGATCCCCAGTCGGTCTCTTTTGTTGCTAGAAGAACTTAGCCGCACGGTCCACCCCGGTCATTAAGGGACGCGTGCGGAAATTTCTAGGCGCGCAGTTGTCACGTTTTACATTGACTTCGCCACGTGGGTATGAAACAATCGTATATTTATTTCTATACAACAAATTGTACTTTCATTCAATCAATCACGAATTAATTAATGGTTAATTTTGAGTTACTATGTGTATAAAGATCCGTTATAGAATCATTGTACGGTCAACTTCTTCAAACTAATATATTTTCATACTTAGACTATATCAATAATAATAATAATAATAATAATAATAATAATAATAATAATAATAATATTGTATACTAACACCGAAAGAATATTGTCAATTTGTGTTTCGTGTCTAAATTCGCAGCGAAATCTGAAATGTTATGTAATAAAATATGACATTTTTCTTCTCTTACCTCTATTCGTCGTCACTCTCTCCTAAATGAATCACAAATATCTCTTGGTTACTGTCCCTGTCGTGCTTCATATAATTCCCTTCCGTTTTAATTGCATGTCGAACACAGGAGGGCCAATTATGAGGACCGATTGTTGCAGTTCCATCACGCAGAAGTTAACACACTAGACTCAAGTCGGGATAATGTTTTTCCTAACATAAGACATCAGTTGATGCCAGATCATTTCCAAAGGTCGACCTGGTTGGCGCAGTTGGTATAGCGCTGACCTTCTATGTATGAGGCTGCGGGTTCGATCCCGGACTAGGTCGATGGCGTTTGTGTGCTTAAATGCGACGGGCTCACGTTAGTAGATTTACTGGCATATAAAAGGACTCCTGGGGACAAAATTCCGGCTCACCGGCGACGCTGATATAACGTCAGCAGTTGCGAGCGTCATTAAATAAAACATAACATTTAACATTCCCAAAGGATTTAGAACACAGTAGTACGGAGGAAGTCGTAACACAACGTGTCCATATGAGGCTGCGAGCTACTCCACTGCATGTTTCTTACTGCATGGCTGATTTGATATCCTGCAACATAACTCCATTGATGGGTATGGTGTTGGGCAGGATTATATCCGGCGACTCTGATATAACCTCTGCAGTTGCGAGCGTCGTTAAATAAAACATAACATTAACATTTTCACAAGGAAAAGTAAAAAATTTAGGATGTGAATTCTGAAGTCATTCTGAGTTGAAAAGTTCATATGAATATGGGTCCGTTTTCGAACGCTTACGGAGATTTGGCTCTTTGATTTCACAAAAACTTCTGAGATTCCATTGTACTAATTCGCATTTAGAGACAGATAACGGCCAAATTCATAAATAAATAAATAAATTATTAAATATATAAATGGGTGAGTAAATATACAAATGCATGAGGAAGTATATAAATGGATAAATAAATATTTAAATGGATGAATAAATATATACATATGAATAAATACATAAATGGTTGAATAAACATATAAAGGGCTGCCGAACTTTAATTTCCTTTAAATGTAAATTAGAAAATTATCTTATGATGAGTTGCCAGACCTAACGCGTTGCAAATATTTAATGGAATGTGTTCCACTGTATTTATTTATTTTCTTATTTTTATTATCTAAATCGTTTTTATTTATCACTTAACGCCAATATGTATCCCACTGTGTTGTTGTTTTTTTATTATTAATCTATTTTTTGTGTACATTTTATTGAATTGTCGGTTTCTGGTTTAATTATATAAATCCTATTTAATTTTAATCTAATACTAATATATATATTAGTGTGTTTATTTTTATTTTTACTGTGTACATTTTTTTTATTGAATTATCGGCTTCTGTTTTTATGTGATTCGTATTTGATTCTAACAAATTTAATATGTATTTCACTATGTTTATTTTTATTTTATGAGGTAAATTTTATGTAACTACCTCTTTTAATCTTATTATGTACCTAAATTGTATCAGTATGTAATTCCGATCCAGTTTTATGTTCAACTGCGTAAGCTAGTTTTAATCCTGGTTGAGTGTAAGAGAAGGTCTTACGGCCTTAACTCTGCCAGATTAAATAAAGCCATTATTATTATTATTATTATTATTATTATTATTATTATTATTATTATTATTATTATAAGTAGTAGTAGTAGTAGTAGTAGTAGTAGTAGTAGTAGTAGTAGTAGTAGTAATAGTGGTACTAGTAATCATCATCATCATCATCATCATCATCATCATCTTGTAACAGAAAAGTAACATTCTACTGGTGTTTATATGACTACTCCCAATCTCTAGCTGTTGGAAATGTGAAGAAAGATCTAGTATATTTTGCTAGGCATATTTTCACAAAACACAGAACAAACATTTCCACATTTAACTGACATTGTGTAGGCTACAACTATAATGAGAATAATCCTTAGGACATCTTGTGTTTGTCGAAGAACAAAGCTCATAAACATAGTTGAACGCGTTATTCGTCACATCATCCTCGCTGCCTACAATCCCTGCCGCTAGATAGCACTGGCGAGTCATTCGCCACTTTTACCGTGAACTTTCCGGTATTATCATTGTAGAGTATTTGACGATACTTAGCGAAACAATAACTGCGGTCTCCATGGAGACGATGCATGACAACAATAGCAATGCCGTTGCTGTGTTACATACATTCTCAGTGGGCCAAGATGTTCAGATCAGCTCTGAAATTCGTTACCCAAAACGCAAGAATTCGAGAATTAGTAAAGCCAGAGAGGCTGGTAAACACCGCCATAACGACGATAGGTGTAGGATCTCTACTGGGCACAGGCTACGGGATTTATTGCATCGTGACCGGGGACAAAGGCAGGGTGCCTCTGGGGGTCCACCCGAAAGAGGTGATCCTGAAGGACAGGCATAGGCGGCCCCGTCTGCAGGAGGAGGACCTCAATTCCCCCTCCGAAAAGGAAATCAAGGTGACCGATTACAACAAATACAAGCCTCGACCACCAGAGCCAGGACCAGAGCCAGACTATAACGCCCTAGCTGGCCAGGACGGGGAATTGGCAGCGGAAGAGACGCCTGTGCCGAGGATCTTCGTGCCCCACGAGAACAGGAACACCGGGCGCTTCACGGTGGTGGAGGGGGGGAAGTTGAGGAGGGTCTACACAGAGGATGAAATTCCAGAACATCAGGACCAAGATGAGAAGAAGGGGGACGACCAACCGTCCTCGCCCCCTCCTCCGCCCCCCCAACAGTAAGGTATGAGCTTACACATTCAACTTACTGGGGATATATATATATATCTTAATGTCAACATTTATATACTTATCTTAGAGGAATTGTTTATTCAATGACATTTTAGTAGCAGTGTGCAGAACACGTTACGAAATTTAAAATTAAATATTGCTTATAAATAGGAATTATTCACTCAATTACAACTCACATGAAATCTTATCTTAACAACATTCATTCTTTCACGGAACAATTGCATTTCAATCTAACACAAAGTGTTTCTTAATTTTATTATAAATTAACTATTTATTCAATATTTATATCGCAGAACCATTACTTTACCTTCCCGTGATTTATATAAATGTTACTTAATGGCAATTATTTATTTCCACTGCAAGTACCTACATATAAACATTATGCATTGCGATATTTTAAATCTTGTTTTACTTGATCATATCAATAAGTTAAGGACCGAAAATATCATATTACTATATTGTTTCATAATTAATGTTAACATATTATGTTAAAAAAAGTAATACCAAATAGGCCTATGCTAACATGAAATATTTAATATAAACCTGATGATAATTTTAATGTGTTCTCACCATGGTGTTAACAGTATCTGTTATGTCAAAAGACTTCAAGCCTGAGCAATAATATCGCGATTGAACGTACTTCAATATTTTCCAGATCCTCGTCCTCGCCGCCCACCTGGTGCTGGTCAGTACCACCACGACCGGAGTGGCACCGTCGCCCCCTTCTGAACATCCTACAGCGTGCACTCCATCAACCACGCCTTCGCCGCCCACCTGGTGCTGGTCAGTACCACCACGACCAGAGTGGCACCGTCGCCCCCTTCTGAACATCCTACAGCGTGCACTCCATCAGCCACGCCTTCGCCGCCCACCTGGTGCTGGTCAGTACCACCACGATCAGAGTGGCACCGCCGCCCTCTTCTGAACATCCTACAGCGTGCACTCCATCAGCCACGCCTTCGCCGCCCACCTGGTGCTGATCAGTACCACCACGGCCAGAGTGGCACCGTCGCCCCCTTCTGAACATCCTACAGCGTGCACTCCATCAGCCACTCCCTCGCCGCTCACCTGGTGCTGGTCAGTACCACCACGACCAGAGTGGCACCGTCGCCCCCTTCTGAACATCCTACAGCGTGCACTCCATCAGCCACGCCCTCGCCGCTCACCTGGTGCTGGTCAGTACCACCACGACCAGAGTGGCACCGCCGCCCCCTTCTGAACATCCTACAGCGTGCACTCCATCAGCCACGCCTTCGCCGCCCACCTGGTGCTGGTCAGTACCACCACGACCAGAGTGGCACCGTCGCCCCCTTCTGAACATCCTACAGCGTGCACTCCATCAGCCACGCCCTCGCCGCTCACCTGGTGCTGGTCAGTACCACCACGACCAGAGTGGCACCGTCGCCCCCTTCTGAACATCCTACAGCGTGCACTCCATCAGCCACGCCCTTCTGAACATCCTACAGCGTCCACTCCATCAGCCACGCCTTCGCCGCCCACCTGGTGCTGGTCAGTACCACCACGACCAGAGTGGCACCGTCGCCCCCTTCTGAACATCCTACAGCGTGCACTACATCAGCCACGCCCTCGCCGCCCACCTGGTGCTGGTCAGTACCACCACGACCAGAGTGGCACCGTCGCCCCCTTCTGAACATCCTACAGCGTGCACTCTATCAGCCACGCCCTTCTGAACATCCTACAGCGTGCACTCCATCAGCCACGCCCTTCTGAACATCCTATAGTGTGCACTCCATCAGGCACGCCCTTCTGAACATCCTACAGCGTGCACTCCATCAGCCACGTCCTTCTGAACATCCTACAGCGTGCACTCCATCAGCCACGCCCTTCTGAACATGCTACAGCGTTCACCCCATCAGCCACGCCCTTCTGAACATCCTACAGCGTGCACTCCATCAGCCACGCCCTTCTGAACATCCTACAGCGTGCACTCCATAAGGCACGCCCTTCTGAACATCCTACAGCGTGCACTCCATCAGCCACGCCCTTCTGAACATCCTACAGCGTGCACTCCATCAGCCACGCCCTCGCCGCCCCTGTTGCCGCCGCTCCAGCCATCTACGCTCCTCACGCTGCCGCCCCTACATCGCTTAGAAAAGCACGCCACACGGTGTGGCTATGCAAGGGCAATACCAGGACGAGAGTCGAGACAGTCTGTCTCGTGGGTTTTCTGTCCTTACACAATCTTATGATCTTCAAACTTTTACCAGAGCATGAAAGTGCAATGTTAATACAAAACATCAAATTGCATTGCTGTATAATGTACCATTTCTGACATATTAATTCATAATTAAATTCTTAATCGCTAAGTTTATATTTCATCATTATGCACCATACAATGAACGGTTTCAAATTTCTATTAATATTAAATTTAATAAATTTAATGTAATATTTCCCTCACAAAAACAATATAAACAAACTGTTGTTAATTAAAGATATGCTAACTAAAAAAAAAAAATCTTTTATTTACAAGTTTAATTTTAAGGTCATCTTCTAAGATTTTATTTTAGGCCTATAATTGATAATCAACGGTGCTTAATTGTTACATTTTATTTTTATAACAGTATTCATATTTAATTCATTATTACATTTATTTGTTATTAATTTTCTGATCCTCGTGGTTATCCTTAATTAAGGCCGGACGATTTATTTTTCTTTATTTCTCTCTATGACTTTTTTTTCGCATTTTATATTATCTGCCAAGGATTTTTTAAAATTATATGATCATTATTAGCACTATGAAGAAAGCCCAAATCAGATTTTTAGTTCAGTATTTATTAATAATTCCTAAAAATTTGAAGACAATTGCATGTATTATATGCTGTGAATTTCATGAAATTTAAGAAAATTGTGAATATGTTACATTAATCCACTATGGCCACCGTATAGCTTACAAAATCGTTCGCAATGTTATCAATGATATCACGGCCATCCATCGATTCCAGCAAATTACATAGAATTCTATTGGCCTACACCTAATTTACCTGGCACGAGCCTCCACTGCCAACAGTACATTGGTATCATGATATCATGACATAGAAAGTAACTTCAGCGCCTTAAGCTTTGTAGGTGAAGAGTTATTATTGAAGATTATAGTAGCAACAGTTATTGTTAAAGTCATGGTATATAAAAAGCTTCATAACCAGCTATAGACATCGTTAATGGTATTGATTTTAATGACATTTTAACTATTCTAACGCCAGTATCAACTCTATATAACTGTACCTATTTGACCATTTTCCATTCTTCACCTGTTGCATTACCCCATAATTTTGATAAACATTAATTATTCTCTCATTGGAAATTTCTGGAAGTATGTTCATAACACGAACCGTTGCGATCTCCTCATTTCCAGGCAGTGTGTTCAAGCCACTGATTCACCATTCCTAAGCATCATTGTAGACATTTCCACAAATGAATTCATATACTCGTACTTGTTGTAACTGTTGCCATTGTGCATATTTAAGTATGCAGCGTTTTGTTTAACTACCAGTTGTATAGCTAACAGTTCTTCGTCACGTACCTGTAGGACATCTTCAATCCACTGATGTATTTCAAAAACAGTTGGACTTTGTTGAAAATAATCTTGATTGTATTTTGTCTCGAAACCTTTGTTGCCATTCTACCCTGTGACTACACAGATATAATAAAATAACTGTCCACACCTGTGGAGTAACGGTCAGCGCGTCTGGCTGCGAAACCAGGTGGCCCGGGTTCGAATCCCGGTCGGAGCAAGTTACCTGGTTGAGGTTTTTTCCGGGGTTTTCCCTCAACCCAATAGCAGCAAATGCTGGGTAACTTTCGGTGCTGGACCCCGGACTCATTTCACCGGCATTATCACCTTCATATCATTCAGACGCTAAATAACCTAGATGTTGATACAGCGTCGTAAAATAACCCAATAAAATAAAAATAAAAATAAAATAACTCCTTCTGCGCCGAGAAGATCGCAAGTCGGACTGACAGCCGACTACTCGGAACGAACTTCCTCGTACAGCTCCTCGAGCGAGACTCCATTATTCGTATTCCCTTTTCTTATTCAATCGACTCAGTTGCGTATAAGTCACCAAAGCAGCAGCAGTGTGTGCGGCATTATTATTTGGTTCATATATGTAAACTTTGCTATGTTCTCAATGTTAAGTACTGTAGGGCCGCGTTTAGTAGTGAGCTGGATTCCCAAGTCCTGATTATGACGTAATCACGATAAGCAAGATGTATTGACAACATTCTACAATGATTAGTACTAGCGTACAAAAACATTTTTTCTATATCCACAGCACAGGTATACTGGAATTCCGACAAGGAGAATAAGACTACGCTCTATGGATGGAGTGCCAAGTTTTTATTTATGATTATAAACTCATTGCGTAACACTATATATATATTATATATAAATGTTATTACTCACACTTAAAACAGTGTGTGTTTTTCACTCCAAAGGCAGACAGAGTTATCACTAGCACTAGCATTTTCATTCCACTACCACCAGAGCCATCATCACTACTGTGCTCCAACCACGAGAAAGTCTCTGCCGGATGAGACGAAGGGGGGTAATGCTGTGAATGAATGTTGATGTCATAAGGTCACACACGTGGGTACTCTTATCTGTATTGGCTAGCTCTCACAGCATAAACCATAACATTGATACAGACATATTGATACTACCCTAGTTACAAAATTAGATCACAGTTAATCTCCTGGGGCTGTATTCATAGACATTTTTAGCGCGGGCTTTCGGTGGATGATCAGCGTTTTTCGTATTCATAAACCAGTGTTAGCGATAGGATATGATTTGAATTCTGTACTAATAACCAGTGGATAGCCGGGGCTAGCTTAGTACTCTCGTAGCGCGTGCTGCGAAATGTCTATGAATAGCACCCCTGGTCTTTTAATCTCTTCATACAGGAAATAACATATGCAGGAGAGCGCATGGTTTTTAAACTAGCGTTATAACGGTAATATTATTTATCTACTTCGTTCCAATAGATGAGGCAATAGTAAGCACATTCCTTTCACGGTTGATCTCCTGGTTGGAGAACAGTACTGGAACAAGTAAGAGCTGTGAGCGGTATAGACTCTAGTGAGCGCCGCTGTGTTGGCTTTGTCACGTGGGCAGAGGTGGATTCATACATCTGACTGCAGTACGATCAACGAGTTAGAAAGAGAAAGATATAGAGTGGTCATTGCGCCGCCATGTTTGAAGAAAATTGAACGACCTTTCGGTAATGAACTTATGCGCCCAAAACAAAGTGGGCGTGGTGATAACTGACATTAGAATCGTCAGCTGTCTTAATTTTGTTTGCATAAATCAGTTAAACTGAAGTGGAAAAACCTAGTATTTCGTCAAATACGTGCTAGGAACTTAATTTAAACTTATGTACGCTAAATTTAAAACACTTGAGCTATTCCTAGAAGCAGTGGCGATTTCTCTTAAGGAGCACAGGAGCAGTGCACCACCTCTTCAAATAACACATGTTTTAAAGTTATATCAATGAGCTGCAGTAGACTATGTGAGCGACATAATTATTTATTATAATACTATGTAAAAATAACGCTGCACGTGTACTGGTCTTGTTGACGCCTGGAACTTACGTTTACAGCTCGACACTTGCGGCACACTGTTCCATTGGAGCATGCGCAGTAATAGTGTTTCACTGGCAGGCTTTGGAGCATGGTAGGGAGCCAATACAGTGTGCGTAGGAGGGGTTAGGAGCACTTTCAGATGTGTTCTCAAGCTGTCTGCAGTAGATGTTGGCCCGTTCTATCATAATTATTGCAATGAATAGTGTGCAAAATCTTTTAAATATGTAATTTTCTGTAAGAACTTTACACGTAAAGATAAAAATAAAGAAGATGGGTAGACGTACACAGGAATTAAAATTATAAGTGACGAAGAACAGTAATAGAGAAGTGACAAGAAAATTCAACATTCGGACTTAACAAAAAATACATTATGTGGCTGCAATATAAAAGACGTTGTATTTTGTTTTCCTTGCCTATTGTTCGGCGGCGAACATTCATTGACAAAAACAAGTAGGCTACGTGTTATGAATTTTATTTATTGTTCTGTTTGAATTTAGGACTGTGCGTAGTAACCAAATAATTTTGGTTATCGTTCTGTAAACGGCATTTCTTGCAAGTTGAGAGGGCGCGAAGACATTCTTTTCCCCCTCCCTATTCCCCAGATACCGTTAGCGTCCGAGCAGTAGCTGTTACTTCCTATACCTGCACCCCCTACGCTGTACACTGAACAAAATAAAATATTTAATGAAGTACACCAGAGGATATAAAATGCAGCCATACAGATGTTTGACAATGACTTGTTTCAGCATATTTTAGTGTCATTGTTATAATATTTTCAACTGGCTACTAATAAAATTAAGGAATGTTGGTTTGAATGTTGGGGAGCGACACAGTGCAGATTGTCCCAGTGTGTATGTCGCAGTGTATCAACTAGCGGTGGAGAAAACATTTATCTTTTGCCCTGAGTGGTTTGAGATTTGTTTCGTCCTTACAGTTTACTTCGTAGTGTTTTGTGAATATCGGTATAGGAAATAGTGTACATAGTGTAGTGTTAATTTCTTATATAAGTACATAGTTTTTTTTATTTAGGCTTAGGACCGTATTTTATCGTAGTTTGTAAATTATTTAACGAACATTATGGCTTCCAGCAGTGTTATAAAACATAAAAAAGGTAAACCAATGCGAAGTGGTCAGAAGAGATCTGTGTTGAATTTATTTCAAACGTTATGTGCTGAAAATCCAACTTACAGTTTAGAAAAGGTGGCTGAGATGACGGGGAAACTGACTTAAATTCACTGCATAGTACTATAATTTGTGTAGCTGAACGTAAAAACGCATTGCTACTGGACCTATGCTTATTATGATCGAAATACTTAAATTTAATATGTCAGTTGTACGTTTGTTTTAGTATTTATTTCTTCTTACGTTACAAGTAACTGTCGTATATTGAACTCATTAAATATTTTTAATATGCAAATTATTGATATAGACAGTAATAAAAATAGAATTGGTTTCTTGGTATAGATTTTCGAAATATAGATTTTGACACTTTGTAAGTCAATTAGTCGAACGTTTTTACGACGGACTGTAGCACCTTCCCCTTCACTGACGGTAGAGAGTGTGAGTAGAGGGGGAAGCCTCTCAACCAAACTGAAATGGGGAGTAGGTATGATTGATTTGAAGCACATGAATGAAATAAATAAAAGCACGATTCTTCAGCTGCACATTCAACAATAATGTTAAATTAGCAATGTTGGGTCAAACAAACATACGGACACAATTGGATTCAATGAGACTGTCGAACTTCACAATGATAAAGTTACCAAGAACAGATATGTGCGTGCGGTTTTGTGGAACTTCTGAGTTGGCTTTAAGAGGTCACGATGACGGAAACTCATCTTGAAACGCTAGTATTTTTCTTGGCCTCGTCAATTTTAGTTCTGAATTAGACGCACTCTTAAGGAACATTTGGAAAGAGGCACAGTGTTTGAAAGCACATCAAACACTACACAGCACGAAATCCTTGAAGCCATTTTGGATGTATGACATGATGAGAAAATTGAAAGAAATAAAGGATGCTGCTGACTTTTAGCAGTTAAGGCTGATGAGACGACACACGTATCGAATGCCTGTGAACGTGTGAACTGTATTATAAAACGCGATATAGCGAAAATAATATTATTTACGGTGTGCTGCATAGAAATGGAACACTTTACTTTGCTATTACTGGACCTACATAGGAAACTGATTAACTGCAATTTCTTGACTAACAAAATTACGTAAATCTATACCTATATAACATATATTAGGCCTAATAGTTATGTCGTAGTTAGTACCAGTAATAATAATAATAATAATAATAATAATAATAATAATAATAATCATAATCATAATAATAATAGGGTGTAATAATAATAATAATAATAATAATAATAATAATAATAATAATAATAATAATAATAATATGATAATCATAATCATAATAAATATTCGTGCACCACAAGGATTATTTATCACTACACGCCACTGCCTAGAAGGAATGCTTAAAAGAATAACCTAAGCAAAATTGTCATGTAGTATGACAAGAAGTCCTAGCAAATATACCGAAGAAAATGTTAATATTCCTTGGTTCTTTTAAATGCGACCTGCAAGATTGCCTATAAAATGAACGAGTATGATTCGGATGATTTTATTAAATTGTTTTCCCAGTCTC
Organism: Periplaneta americana; assembly: GCF_040183065.1. Taxonomy (NCBI): domain Eukaryota; kingdom Metazoa; phylum Arthropoda; class Insecta; order Blattodea; family Blattidae; genus Periplaneta; species Periplaneta americana. The sequence goes on along the minus strand of NC_091131.1, from coordinate 155,538,498 downwards.
TACACGTTGCAAAACTATTTACTATACCATAAGATATAGAATGAAAGTAGGCCCTAAACAACCTTTACCTCCAAGCTTGTAACATGGGTGAAACATGACAAAACACGCTTTCAGTTTTTTTGTTACACTAAAGTATAATTATTATCGAAATGTGAACGTGAGGCCAACAGCCGGCTGGTCTCTCTGAGCCTTTCAAGGGCTGTTGCACCACAGATAATTATTAGTGTATAATTGAGCACCCACGTACAATAATGGGGCAAGTAGTTACGAAATATATTCATACTTACACCATTATTGCACGTGGGTGCTCAATTATGTTCTTTCATGTCCTTCCAGTCAAAATACTAACAACAATACGACCTACCCCAGAGTTTTGCGTTATTTTGGATGCGAGTGTCGAAATACAATTTTAATATTTGATTGCTATTACTAGGTTTGAAACGGAATTGTAGCGGTTTTATCCGTATTTAGTTTAACTCTATTACTAGTGAACCATTTATTTGATTAATCGTTTGTCTTCGAAATAGGCCTACTTCTTATAAGCTACAGCTCATCGTCTTCTTGTATAAGCAGTAAGGACAGAAGGAGCAGAAATAAAGGATGCCGGTGTCGAAATACAGTTTTAATATTGTATTGCTATTTGTTTTTCACTGGGTCTGAAACGGAATTGTATTGGTTTTATCCGTATTTAGTTTAAGTACATTACCAATGAACCATTTATTTTGTTTATGCCGGGCGTTGTTACTCATTTATGCATGAAAAAAAAAATGCTGCTAATTAACAAAACTATGGACTTAACTTCATAAAATTTACATGAAATATGATATATCAGTTGTCTTTTTTCCTTTTGACATTGCAGTTATATGCAGCACACACAACAGGCATGTTTTTTCTTCGTTTTTTTGTACTTCTTACCTCCGTTATACAACATTGTAAGCAGACGAATTTTTACAAAGGTGGGCGCTTAGCTCAGATCTGCCGTGTTTCGCGGTGGCACCGCAAAGAGCGCTGTACAGGACAACATGGCCACTCTATAGTCTTCTCTTTCTAACTCGTTGAGTACGATAGCACCACAGTCTAATATATACAGTCGCGCAACTTCAACACTTTTTTTGCCAACATTCACGACACTAGCTCTCAAGCGGCAGGCAAGGCACTGGTCATAGGGTTGATACAGCCAGCATGTGCTTTAAAGGTATGCGAGATGTTATAATAACGTTTTAATCATGCATCGGAATAAAGGCAATGTGTGCAATGACGAAAATTGCAGTAACAACAAGTTTAAATCTCCGAATTTGTCGTTCTTAAGATTCCCTAAAGACTAAGAGAAAATCATAACTCAGTCATAACCTATAATCCACGCTGTAGGTAGCCTACGTATTGTGTTCTATAAAACATTTATTAGTTATCAGTTACCTATTTGTATGTCAGGAAGGAGAGTTTAAATAAAAACAAAGTAAATACCTGTTACAGTATATTATTGTTTTGCAGAGATCATGTGTAAATGTGTAACCATTCCGATTTTGGATAATGTATCTACAGTTTTTAATGCAAATAGTTCCATAATTTTTGTATTCGTGTTTTTTTCTTTATATTTTTCAAACGTTGAATGTTATATTGCATTCAAGTAGGGATTGTGGTGTTAATTTTTCAAGAATTCATGGCGTATTATAATCCTTTTGCAAAATATTCACTTCTTGAATAAATCCAGACTGTGTCGATAAATTTCTGATGTGTTGGTGTAGATTCATGTGGCAGACGTATTAGGTTCTCAAGAAATAAAAGAGCCTTTTTAAATTTAATATAAAAAGCAACCTTTTCTGTAATAATTTGCATGACTGTTATTGGTGTTGATTTTACATTACCAGTGATTATTTGAGCCGTTCAGAGCAGAAGTGGTATAAGTCAAAATTAGGTAATCAGGTTTAAAGTAAAAATTCTGTAAAATATAACGCAAAGTAGCAATTAATATATCCTTCGTGCTATTCACTGACTACTAATAGTTTAAATAAATTCAATATTAACTGCTACTTTGCGCTGTATTTTACAGAATGTTTACTTTAACACTCATTACCCATTTTTGACTTACACCACTTCTGCTCTGAAAATAAAATTAGGCCTACATTTTCTGAGTTAATTGAAGCTACAATTTTTTCAACAAAATTGTGTATTCATTTGTTCTCACCTACGTCATAATAACAGTAAGTGCATGTAAATTACGTGTTATATAGGTAGGGTAAGTTAAAATTAAGTTTATTTGTGAAAACTGGAAATGTAATGTAAAATGCGGTAAACTTTCCATAAAAATTTAAGCCGTAATATCAGCACTATTAGCGACTCAAAATAATAATAATAATAAAAATGAAAAAATAATGAACTTCATAAATCAATGTCTGTCAAATTAAGGTTTAAATCTTCCCCTTTTTTATTTTTAAGTTTACCTCAGCGGCCGAGTTTACCCCAATTTGCGGTATGGAAAATAGTTAATTTCTCAGGAAATAGGGAGAGGAGTTCACCACGCGATGTACCCTACGAGATATGCCCTACAATTTTGACTCTTCTCACAGGAAATATAGAGTTTCAATGGTTCATAAATATATTTAGGAATGAATTGAATTAACCGTCCATGTACAAACAATTATATTATTTCAAACCATGATACGTGATCAGGGCCATGATTCAGTTGGAGCAGAAAGAATTACGTTTATTCCCAGCTTCTGAAACTTGTAGATTAACTGCGTGTGAAATTCTTCTAGGATTCTAAAGTAAAATTAATAAGAACCATATACACTTACTGTATAGCATAAAAATATAAAATAAATTACGCAAAACCCGTTTTCTGATGTGTTATCATATGTCGTGTGCACACTTTTAGCTTGCCTGCTGCTAGAGGGCTACTGTCGCGCCAGCTGTCAAATGTTGGCATATTTTATACGTATGAGTTGCGCGACTGTATGTTTTAGACTGTGATAGCACTTTGAGATTCAACATGACGAGATCGATTGTTACAAAAAAAAAAAAAAGCTTGTAGAAATGAAAATAGTCCAAAAATCTAGTACAGTGAAACCTGTTCAAGACGGAAGTGACATGGTCATAATTTTTTTTCCGTTGTGGACAGGTTTCCGTATTATTCAGGTGTGACATTAAAATGTATTATTTTGTCATTCATATACATGAAAAACAAAATGGCATGCCGCAAACTGCAAGAAGTACAAAATATTCCATTTAACACTCATCACATTAAATCAGCTTTCTGTCGCTCATTACGTTGGTGAATCATCTTGATTAAAATCTCATTTTCTGTATAAATATTATCGTAACTCACTCATTAGTAATTAAACATTACTAAAGTTTACTAATCTCATTCTATTTAATATCTAACACTATACTCTAATACTGTACTGCATATCAATGCACATTATTAATTAATTGGACTAGGAGCCATCTATTAGAAGCCTTGAATTCTGGTTTATTTAATTTCTTTCCCAGTTCAATGGCTTGCTTTGCAGAACAGATCCAGAAATTGGCTTGTTCTTTGAAAAGTCATGAAGAACCCACTCCCACAACAGTTCATTTATTTCCACATAAACAGTTGCTTTCTGGTTCCTTTTGTGTCACCAATATTGGCCGCACGCCACTCACTCATTATGATCTTTATTTTTTAAAGTGTCACACCTGAGTTTTCCACAACTGTACTTCAATATTATTTCACATAGACTTTGTTTCTAATTTTCCTTTATCTCGATAACTTTTACTTCATCACTTAATGTTAATGCCACATTTTATGCAACTTTTTTTTTTACATGGAAATCACTACACTTGCGCTCTGTTTAGCTACGACAGTATACGGGTGTGAAGCATTGAAAATCTTTGAAGGGACTCGTCTGCCTAGTCAACAGGGTAATAAAATTTATGACCGACAGACCAACACACCCTCGTACCCTCTAGAATTTTGCAAAGAAAACGTTTTTTTTATCTTACTGACCTACATATTTCGTATATTCCTTGAAATTACACGCTGTTTCAAAATATAGTTACAAAATATAGTGTCCAAAATATTGTTTCCGTTTTGAACAGTAGCAGACAGTTTCCGTTTCCGCGTTGGACAGTTTCCGTTTTATTAAGGAAAAATTACACATAATACATACAAATTTCGTCGGGACCAATAAATAGTTCCGAAATGGACAGGATTCCGGATTATTCAGGTTCCGATTTGAACAGGTTTCACTGTATATCAACCAAATAAATGTTTAATCGATTTTCTTAATTACTTTGAAAATGATTGATTTAAAATAATTCATACATGTAACATCGCCTGTCTCCGAATTGTAGCGAAGATACCCGAAGGGAACTTTGTTTCAAGAGAGCGGCCACTTTTTCTTTTGAGAACTGTACCTATTTTTAAGAAGGGGGACAAGACTAACTGTGATAACTTTCGAGGAATATCACTTTTCTTGGCGTTGTACAAAATTTTGTCCAATATTCTTGTGAGAAGATTAACTTCGTACGTAGATGAAATTATTGCGGATCATCAGTGCGGTTTTAGGCGTGCTAGATCGACTATTGATCAGATTTTTTGTATTCGACGGATATTGGAGAAAAATGGGAATATAAGGGTACAGTACATTAGTTATTCATAGATTTCAAAAAGGCTTATGACTCGGTTAAGAGACAAGTATTATATGATGTACTTATTGAATTTGGTATTCCCAAGAAACTAGTTCAATTAATCAAAATGTGTCTCAGTGATACGTACAGCGGAGTCCGTATAGACCAGCTTCAATCTGATGCTTTTCCAATTCACTGCGGGCTAAAGCAAGGAGATACACTATCGCCTTTACTTTTTAACTTCACTCTGAAATATGCCATTACGAAAGTCCAGGATAACAGACAGGGTTTGGAATTGAACGGGTTTCATCAGATGCTTGTCTATGCAAATGACGTGAATATATTAGGAGAAAATCTACAAACGATTAGGAAATACACGGAAATTTTACTTGAAGCAAGTAAGAAGATAGGTTTGGAAGTAAATCCAGAAAAGACAAAGTCTATGATTATGTCTCATTGTATGAAATGGAAATATAAAAATTGGAGATTTATCCTTCGAAGAGGTGGACAAGTTCAAATATCTTGGAGCTACAGTAACAAATATAAATGACACTCGGGAGGAAATTAAACGCAGAATAAATATGGGAAATGCGTGTTACTATTCGGTTGAGAAGCTTTTGTCATCTAGTCTGCTGTCAAAATATCTAAAAGTTAGAATTTATAAAACAGTTATATTACCGGTTGTTTTGTATGGTTGTAAAACTTGGACTCTCACTTTGAGAGAGGAACAGAGATTAAGGGTGTTTGAGAATAAGGTTCTTAGGAAAATATCTGGGGCTAAGAGGGATGAAGTTACAGGAGAATGAAGAAAGTTACACAATTCAGAACTGCACGCATTGTATTCTTCAGCTGATATAATTAGGAACATTAAATCCAGAAGTTTGAGATGGGCAAGGCATATAGCACGTATGGGCGAATCCAGAAATGTATATAGCGTGTTGGTTGGGAGACAGGAGGGAAATAGACGTAGATGGGGAATAATATTAAAATGGATTTGAGGAAGGTGGGATATGATGGTACAGACTGGATTAATCTTGCACAGGATAGGGACCGATGGCGGGCTTATGGGAGGGCGGTAATGAACGTTCGGGTTCCTTAAAAGCCATTTGTTTGTAAGTAAATATATAAATGGATGAGCAAATATATAAATGGATGAGTAGGCCTAAGCATACATTTCATTAATAAATTTTTTAATTGCTTATTAAGTATATAAATTGCTGAACAAATGTTTAAATGGATTAATAAATATATAAATGGATGAGTAAATGTTTAAATGGGTGAGAAAATTTATAAATGGTTGGGTTATTATATAAATGGATGAGTAAATATATAAATAGATGAGTAAATATTGAATCTATGAATAAATATATGAATTCAATAATAAATATATAAATTGTTTATTAAACATATAAATTGCTGAATATATGTATAAATGGATGAATAAATATATGAATTCATTAATAAATAAATAAATTGCTTATTAAATATATAAATGGGTGAGTAAATATACAAATGCATGAGGAAGTATATAAATGGATGAATAAATATTTAAATGGATGAATAAATATATACATATAAATAAATACATAAATGGTTGAATAAACATATAAAGGGCTGCCGAACTTTAATTTCCTTTAAATGTAAATTAGAAAAATATCTTATGATGAGTTGCCAGACCTAACGCGTTGCAAATATTTAATGGAATGTGTTCCACTGTATTTATTTATTTTCTTATTTTTATTATCTAAATCGTGTTTATTTATCACTTAACGCCAATATGTATCCCACTGTGTTGTTTTTTTATTATTAATCTATTTTTTGTGTACATTTTATTGAATTGTCGGTTTCTGTTTAATTATATAAATCCTATTTAATTTTAATCTAATACTAATATGTATACTAATGTGTTTATTTTTATTTTTACTGTGTACATTTTTTATTGAATTATCGGCTTCTGTTTTTATGTGATTCATATTTGATTCTAACAACATTAATATGTATTTCACTATGTTTATTTTTATTTTATGAGGTAAATTTTAAGTAACTACCTCTTTTGATCTCATTATGTATCTATTGTATCAGTATGTAATTCCGATCGAATTTTATGTTCAACTGTGTAAGCAAGTTTTAATCCTGGTTGAGTGTAAGAGAAGGCCTTACGGCCTTAATTCTGCCAGGTTAAATAAAGCCATTATTATTATTATTATTATTATTATTATTATTATTATTATAATAAGTGGATGAATTAATATGTAAATGGATAAATTAATATATAAATGGATGAGTAAATATTTAAGCGGACGAATAAATATATAAATGTATAAATAAATATATAAATGGATGACTAGATATATAAATTAATGAATAAATATTTGAATGGATGGATATATAAATATTTAAATGGATGAATAAATATATAAATGGATCAATAAGTATACAAACGGATGAATAAATATTGAAATGGATAAATAAATAACGAAATGGATAATTGAATAAATAAATAAATGGATGAATAAGTATATAAGTGAAAAAATAAAATATAAAAATAAATAAAAATATAAATGAATGAATAGGTTTATAAATGAGTGAATAAATGATTGAATTAGTGTGGGAATAAATGAACGAACTAATTAAATAATTAATTAAAAATATAAATCGATATCCACTGAATTTAACAAGACAGCTTCGCGAAGTAACAAAGTGCTCATCAATATGTAGGCCTACTTTGGCAATCCAAGCCGTTCGTATTTGATTCTAACAACATTAATATGTATTTCACTATGTTTATATCTATTTTATGAGGTAAATTTTATGTAACTACATCTTTTGATCTCATTATGTACCTAAATTGTATCAGTATGTAATTCCGATCCAGTTTTATGTTCAACTGTGTAAGGTAGTTTTAATCCTGGTTGAGTGTAAGAGAAGGCCTTACGGCCTTAACTCTGCCAGGTTAAATAAAGCCATTATTATTATTATTATTATTATTATTATTATTAGTAGTAGTAGTAGTAGTAATCATCACCATCATCATCATCATCATCATCATCATCATCATCTTGTAACAGAAAAGTAACATTCTACTGGTGTTTATATGACTACTCCCAATCTCTAGCTGTTGTAAATGTGAAGAAAGATCTAGTATATTTTGCTAGGCATATTTTTACAAAACACAGAACAAACATTTCCACATTTAACTGACATTGTGTAGGCTACAACAACTATAATGAGAATAATCCTTAGGACATCTTGTGTTTGTCGAAGAACAAAGCTCATAAACACAGTTCAACGCGCTATTTGTCACATCATCCTCGCTGCCTACAATCCCTGCCGCTAGATAGCACTGGCGAGTCATTCGCCACTTTTACCGTGAACTTTCCGGTATTATCATTGTACAGTATTTGACGATACTTAGCGAAACAACAACTGCGGTCTCTATGGAGACGATGCATGACAACAATAGCAATGCCGTTGCTATGTTACATACATTCTCAGTGGGCCAAGATGTTCAGATCAGCTCTGAAATTCGTTACCCAAAACGCAAGAATTCGAGAATTAGTAAAGCCAGAGAGGCTGGTAAACACCGCCATAACTACGATAGGTGTAGGATCTCTACTGGGCACAGGCTACGGGATTTATTGCATCGTGACCGGGGACAAAGGCAGGGTGCCTCTGGGGGTCCACCCGAAAGAGGTGATCCTGAAGGACAGGCATAGGCGGCCCCGTCTGCAGGAGGAGGACCTCAATTCCCCCTCCGAAAAGGAAATCAAGGTGACCGATTACAACAAATACAAGCCTCGACCACCAGAGCCAGGACCAGAGCCAGACTATAACGCCCTAGCTGGCCAGGACGGGGAATTGGCAGCGGAAGAGACGCCTGTGCCGAGGATCTTCGTGCCCCACGAGAACAGGAACACCGGGCGCTTCACGGTGGTGGAGGGGGGGAAGTTGAGGAGGGTCTACACAGAGGATGAAATTCCAGAACATCAGGGCCAAGATAAGAAGGGGGAAGACCAACCGTCCTCGCCCCCTCCTCCGCCCCCCCAACAGTAAGGTATGAACTTACACATTCAACTTACAGGATATATAGCCTATATTAATGTCAACATTTACATCCATGTAATGTGGACCTCACAATTTTGTATCCGGTGCCACAATTACAGTCATTACAGATATACGTTTTGTAGACGCTCTTATATTTTAACTTTTGACCCTATTTAAATTGATCAGTATTCCCACCTTTAAAATCTAACAACTTAATTTAAAACATTCAAAATTGACAATTTTAGGACTGTGTTCTTGCTTTTCAGTACACTTATATCGAACACACACTGTTTCTAATAATACTCGTTACTAAAACATACTACACTATTGTCCAATATGTTCGTTATTATGTCTGTTTCTTGTGTGCCGGTACATTTCATTTTCAGATCTCACTAATTTTCTACATATTATACTTCACTATCCTAGCTAGCCTCCCCCGCCATACTCCTCACCTGTTTTCATTATCTCTATCGTTTTACTTAACTTCCTATTACACTCCCCTAATTCATTCAAAATTGACACTTTTTTCACTCCGTTCTTGGTTTTCAGTTCACTTAGACTATAGCGAACACACATTGCTTCTAATAATACTTGTTCTGTTTCTTGGGTACATTTCATTTTCAGATCTCACTAATTTTCTACATATTATACTTCGCTATCCTAGCTAGCCTCCTTCACCAAGGAAAATAGAATAGAAGGTAGGGGCCATCACACCCCTCAACTCTGCTCGTGACGTCATCTGTCGTCAAGGCGGGACTTTTAACATGCCTCGTACTATGGAAAGCAATACACCGAAGATATTTATGACACTCATAAAAAGACCATTGTGATCCCAAACACTTTTTCAAGTATTGTGGGCTCTTTAGACTTCGTTAAAACACTTATGTGAGGATATGAAAACAATACAGAGTGACTCTCTACGAAGAATATTATGTTATTGTGCTCACATTACATAGTTGACGATTTTCTTAATTTTCTTCACTGTTTTACGGCTAGTTGTACTTTTCTGCCCTTGCCGGCGTTTGTTGAGAGCTTTCATGATGACCGAGTTGTGGAGTATCATTCAATAACGAATGGCTATAGATCCATTCGTTATTGAATGATATAGGCCTACTAGAGATCTTTTCGTTCAGTATATTAACAAATGTTTGTGCTAGGTTTTTGAACTCGTTTAATGTAATCCCATGCTACTCCTCAGAACACTTTAATAACATCCACTTCTCAATAAGACATCAACGAAATAACTCCTTTAAGGGGAGCAGGTACTGCTATCTCGACAATGTTAAAATCACAGAGTTTAGGTACGCGTAGCTCTGAAACCATTGAACACAGAGATTTGAAATTTTTACATGTTATATTTATAACCTTTATCTATTAGAATAATTAAGTACATTCAATTCCTATAATTGATAAAATTTTTTATTGTGACCTAATTTTTTTTTAAATTTTAATCACATGTTATTTTTTTGAGACCACAATTTTAAAGATACAATAATACAGTTTGTTTTAAAAAATAGAGGACTTTAAGATTGATAAGTGTTGTAAAAATTGTTTTTCTATCTCAAGTAGTATGAAGTTATTTGCCAAACTAATATTTCATTCATATGGCGTCCGCAAATCTAGAAGAATTTGGTCTAATGCTGTAAACGCTATATGGACGTTTTCGACAATTACTCGTTTTAGAGCAGCGATATCAGACAGCGACTAAACGGAGCGGAGAGCTCCACTAGACTGGTTCCATGCTCCGATGTTTCTATAGACATAAGCAAGTTCAAACTCCGATCTAGCTCCACAACCGGTATTGGAGCTTACAACTCTGACACTACTGTTTTAAAGGAATACAAAGCGAACTCATAACGTTCTGTCAGCAGTATACCGAAATTAAAGGTAAATGACATGCCACTGATAACGAATACCCACGTTTGCGTACATCATGGCCGATGCTGTACAGTTTGAATTGTCTGAATATTGACCACAATATGTTATGTTTGTGATGGGAAGTTGGGCACAAATTAATTCATCCACTAAAATGGTTCATACTGACAATCTTCCTCGTGTTGCAACAGAAAGTTGAAAGAGAAAACTAATGCATCATCTAGCAACTAAAGGAAGTGAATCAAATGAAGCGTCACGTGCATTCAGCTCACGACTATTTTGTGCCTTGGCAACCACGAGCAAACTGAAGACGGAGGTGTAAAAACAGAGAAAGATGTCGACAGATCACACACGAGCTGATCACAGCAACAACACAAGAACAAAATGTACAGCAAGAACACAATGAGAATAATTTTCTATTAATTCGTGAGATAGTGAAAATAGTTTCTTCAAAAACTTTTAAAATCATTTAAGTAAAATTCCACAAAATATTCAGTGAACTATGAAAATACTTATCTTAGAGGAATTGTTTATTCAATGGCATTTTAGCAGCAGTGTGCAGAACACGTTACGAAATTTAAAATTAAATATTGCTTATAAATAGGAATTATTCACTCAATTACAACTCACATGAAATCTTAAAAAACAATCATTCTTTCACAGAACAATTGCATTTCAATCTAACACAATGTGTTTCTTAATTTTATTATAAATTAACTATTTATTCAATATTTATATCGCAGAACCATTACTTTACCTTCCCGTGATTTATATAAACGTAACTTAATGGCAATTATTTATTTCCACTGCAAGTACCTACATATAAAAATTATGCATTGCGATATTTTAAATCTTGTTTTACTTGATCATATCAATAAGCTAAACACCGAAAATATCATATTACTATATTGTTTCATAATTAATGATAACATATTATGTTAAAAAAAGTAATACCAAATATGTTAACATGAAATATTTAATATAAACCTGGTGCTAATTTTAATGTGTTCTCACCATGGTGTTAAACAATATCTGTTATGTCAAAAGATTTCAAACCTGAGCAATAAAATCGCAATTGAACGTACTTCATTATTTTCCAGATCCTCGTCCTCGCCGCCCACCTGGTGCTGGTCAGTACCACCACGACCAGAGTGGCACCGTCGCCCCCTTCTGAACATCCTACAGCGTGCACTCCATCAGCCACGCCCTCGCCGCCCACCTGGTGCTGGTCAGTACCACCACGACCAGAGTGGCACCGCCGCCCCCTTCTGAACATCCTACAGCGTGCACTCCATCAGCCACGCCTTCGCCGCCCACATGGTGCTGGTCAGTACCAACACGACCAGACTGGCACCGTCGCCCCCTTCTGAACATCCTACAGCGTCCACTCCATCAGCCACGCCTTCGCCGCCCACCTGGTGCTGGTCAGTACCACCACGACCGGAGTGGCACCGCCGCCCCCTTCTGAACATCCTACAGCGTGCACTCCATCAGCCACGCCTTCGCCGCCCACCTGGTGCTGGTCAGTACCACCACGACCGGAGTGGCACCGTCGCCCCCTTCTGAACATCCTACAGCGTGCACTCCATCAGCCACGCCTTCGCCGCTCACCTGGTGCTGGTCAGTACCACCACGACCAGAGTGGCACCGTCGCCCCCTTCTGAACATCCTACAGCGTGCACTCCATCAGCCACGCCCTCGCCGCCCACCTGATGCTGGTCAGTACCACCACGACCAGAGTGGCACCGTCGCCTCCTTCTGAACATCCTACAGCGTGCACTCCATCAGCCACGCCTTCGCCGCTCACCTGGTGCTGGTCAGTACCACCACGAACGGAGTGGCACCGTCGCCCCCTTCTGAACATCCTACAGCGTGCACTCCATCAGCCACGCCCTCGCCGCCCACCTGGTGCTGGTCAGTACCACCACGACCGGAGTGGCTCCGTCGCCCCCTTCTGAACATCCTACAGCGTGCACTCCATCAAACACGCCTTCGCCGCCCACCTGGTGCTGGTCAGTACCACCACGACCAGAGTGGCACCGTCGCCCCCTTCTGAACATCCTACAGTGTGCACTCCATCAGCCACGCCTTCGCCGCTCACCTGGTGCTGGTCAGTACCACCACGACCGGAGTGGCACCTTCGCCCTCTTCTGAACATCCTACAGCGTGCACTCCATCAGCCACGCCTTCGCCGCTCACCTGGTGCTGGTTAGTACCACCACGACCGGAGTGGCACCGTCGCCCCCTTCTGAACATCCTACAGCGTGCACTCCATCAGCCACGCCTTCGCCGCCCACCTGGTGCTGGTCAGTACCACCACGACCAGAGTGGCACCGCCGCCCCCTTCTGAACATCCTACAGTGTGCACTCCATCAGCCACGCCTTCGCCGCTCACCTGGTGCTGGTCAGTACCACCGCGACCGGAGTGGCACCGTCGCCCCCTTCTGAACATCCTACAGCGTGCACTCCATCAGCCACGCCCTTCTGAACATCCTACACCGTGCATTCCATCAGCCACGCCCTTCTGAACATCCTACACCGTGCATTCCATCAGCCACACCCTCGCCGCCCACCTGGTGCTGGTCAGTACCGCCACGACCAGAGTGGCACCGTCGCCCCCTTCTGAACATCCCACAGCGTGCACTCCATCAGCCACGCCTTCGCCGTTCACCTGGTGCTGGTCAGTACCACCACGACCGGAGTGGCACCGTCGCCCCGTTCTGGACATCCTACAGCGTGCACTCCATCAGCCACGCCCTCCTGAACATCCTACAGCGTGCACTCCATCAGCCACGCCCTTCTGAACATCCTACAGCGTGCACTCCATCAGCCACGCCCTTCTGAACATCCTACAGCGTGCACTCCATCAGCCACGCCCTTCTGAACATCCTACAGCGTGCACTCCATCAGCCACGCCCTTCTGAACATCCTACAGCGTGCACTCCATCAGCCACGCTCTCGCCGCCCTCTTGGTTGCCGCCGCTCCAGCCATCTACGCTCCTAACGCTGCCGCCCCTATATCGGTTAGAAAAGCACGCACAAGGTGTGGCGTCCAACTAGGCTATGCAAGGGCAATTCCAGAACGAGAGCTGATACAGTCTGTCTCGTGGGTTAAGCCATAAAATTAAAGTGCTCTTTTATACAAAAGTGAAGTTCTACCAATAAGTGAATGTAGAAACAAATCTTGTATTTTTATTTAAGTCCCGCAAGCAATAAAGTGTGAAGATGAAAAACAAGAAACTGTTTGAATGTTCCTAGATTTCACCCAATGTCATACTGACGTTCAAAGATACCTGACCCTACTAATCAATTGCGATCGATAATTTTTGTTGGTGTAAGTGTGTAGAGACTAGGAAAACAATTTAATAAATTATCCGATTCATACTCGTTCATTTTATAGGCAATCTTGCAGGTCGCATTTAAAAAATCTAGGAATATTAATATTTTCTTCAGTATATTTGCTGGAACTCTTGTCATGCGTACAGTACAAGTACGTACTGTCCAAACCCGTTTAATTAGATTAATATCTCGAACAGAGAGATCTTTTGCAGTTATTTTTATTTTCTGAACAGTATGGGTCCAGTTATCATGCCAGAGAGTTTCGAAGTATAATAAATAACCAGAATCTTAAGCTGGTCAACAGTCTGTAATGGTGGAAATTGTGGTAATATGTCCCGCTTTCCTAACGCCAAAACATTTGATTCTTTTAAGTTGATTTTTAATCCAAAAATAGAATTAAACTCTGCTAGAGTTGTCCGGTCCGCTTATGTTGAATATCATAATCCGATGAAAGACAAAGACTTACGTCGTCCGCATAAGCTTCCACAGCGAATTTAAGATTTCTAACAGTTAAACATTCTAATTCAGAATGCAATTTCCAGAGAAGCGGATTAAGAACTGGCGTAAACAAGACCACCGAAGCTGAATATCTTTGTCTAACTAATCTCTGTGTAGAAATAGCAGAAGTGTGAAAACTATTTATTTGTAATATCCTAGAAATTCCCCTATAGAGACACTTTGTAATTATAAAAATAGGACAAACCTTGCCATTTCATACATTGGAACAGGTATTGATGACTTACACTGTCAAATCCGTTTGAAATCTAGAAACACTAATAGTCCCTTTTTGTTATTTTGAACTGTTGTTGCAATACAATCCCTCAAGGAGCATATGACGTCAAAAATTGATCGGCCGGGAACTTCACAATGCTGAACAGAATGAATTATGGACGGTAATATTCTTCGTAGTCTGTTAGCAAGAATTATTGATAGAATTTTATAATCCTCTGTTAGCAAACAAATCGGTCCATAATCATTAACATCAGTTGCTTGACCAGACTTCCTAAGTAAAGCAATAATTCCACATTTTTGCGAGGCGCTTTAGTTCCTTCCTTTGCAGTATTGAGAATCATAGTTAAATTACCTCCTATGATATCCCAGCAAATAGTATAAAACTCTTGTGGAATCCCATCAGTACCAGGAGTTTTGAATTTTTTTCCTCGACTATCAGTCTTAATTACTTCTTCTTTGGTAATGGGATTAATCAAAAATTTATTGTCATCTTCCGAAATGTATGGCGGCTTAAATGATCGTGTATGTTATGTTCTTGTTGTGTGTCCGGTTGAATTAAATATTGATAAAATGCACGAAAAGCTCCACTAATGGCCGGTTGAGTACTACACACTTGTCCTTCATAATCTTGAACAATTAATACGAGTGACGACTTACGTCTCTTGTACCCTTTCATCAAGTGGTAACGATTAATTAATTAATTTGAAGACTGGTTCATTGATGCGACTACGAACTTCAATTCCTTTCATTCCTTGTTTATAGATAGCGAATATTCTTACTTTTTATTTACTAATGCTGCTACGTGCTTCAGGTGACTGCTTGTAATCCTTCTGTAAATCAGTAATACACCGAAAGTAGAAATCTATAGGGGTGCTATTCATAGACATTTCGCTAGCCCGCGCTACGAGCGTGCTAAACAGAATTCATATCATATCATATAGCTAACACTGGTTTATGAATACGATAAACGTTAGTTCGCTTATCATCCACCGAAAGCCCGCGCTAAGAATGTCTATGAATTCGGCCCTAGGAGTCTCTTGATCTTTATATGCATCCGAAGCTTTCCTTTTCAAAAATAGCTAATTTGCTTCTTGACATAATTATCCCACCATTCCATGCAATCTCGAAAACGGTTCTTCTTTTTGGTCCATTCTTCCGATAATTCTGCGAGTTTCTTAATAACACGAGCTTGTTTAAGATGTTTTACATTCACTTCCTAAAAGTATTGTCCTCTAGGTACGCCAGGTACATATTTAGTTGTATTTGCATAATTACCGCTGCAAGATCAGAGGAGGACACTGGAATTACCTGCATACATACTGCCGACTTTATTTCTGAGTGTACTAGAGACATAAAAACGATCAAGTCTTGCCGCCGAGTTATACACTTGAACCTCCTCAGGTAAGTGACGGAGTGGGGATGGGGAAGCCCCATCGAATACACGTGGAGATATAAGACTGTGGTTTAACATAGATGGTGATTCACGTGTATTTCAATTATTGTATAAGTTATTAGAAAAAATAAATTATTTAGAGATTGAAAACCCAGATCATGTTAAAAATAAACAAACTCAAAGAAAAACGAAAGAAAAAGATAAGATTAAAAAAAAAAATTACAAGGAATTTCCACACGCCCAAATTTCGCTTGCCAAAATTTATAGTAGCCAAAAAATTCGCAAATCGCCTGAAGTAAAAATTAGTCGCAAACAGGCCTGCGGAGTAGCCCAATCCGCAACTTTTCGCCCAATCTGGCAACCCTGGTCACTGTGGTGTTCGTATCGAGCCCCTACCACGCTGTAGCGGAGAACTGAGAAATATGTTCCCAAATTGAAGCAGCAGAAAGCCGCCATTTGTTTGTTAGAAAACGCGCGGGATTTCGAAACCGCTATTTGAATACGTGTTGTATTGCGTATCCGAAAGCTAAATGTTTTTGTTTAAAGGAACAATACTTCCTTCGCGATATATCTTTAATAACGTGTGTCTCCTGTCAGCAGAGTTGCTAGGTTTTCTGCGAGGGAAATCGGAATATCAGAAGCTAACTTAAGACATTATATTTATCATAACTTTATCAAAGAGATTTATAGTTGTTTTCTGCAAAGTAGTATTCGCGTGCTTTTAATGTAATATTCGCCTCCCTGAGAAACACTAAAATACGAAAGACACACAGTAGGCTACAGTGAATACTGCAGGCTAATCTTTTTTTTCTTTCATTAACCATGAATATGTTTTAACAATTCGCTACTAAATTAACTTTGCAACTTTTCTTTTTCGGAACCGGTACTGCAACAGTACATCGACCATGAGTCCATGTTTAAACATAGTTCACTGCACTACAAAACGCAGCAATTGTATGTGTCTGTTATTAGTGTAAAATACAATATCAAAACGCTTTTTTTTTTTTGGCACTCAACGCACCTAAAATACACAATGTTGATTACTTGCGAGAACAGCAACTAGGTACCGAAACGGATTGATCAACAATGTGGTAGAACTAGGGGAACTATTATCTCGCGAGTAGAGTTACCTTACGGCAATCAGCTGGGTTACCTCACAGACTTACTAAATTTCCGCGGGTTACCTCTATGTTTACAATGTAACCATCTGAGCCAATATATGAATAAAAATATCGGATAATAGGAAATGCAGACTAACTTGTTTAAATTGCGTTCTAGGCTATTATCCCTCAAATCGGGATTTTTATCAATCTCGATCCGCTTTATCGGGATTCAACCAGACTGTCAGACTTGCATCATTTTCATAGGAACTCCGAATGTGAATATTCATAACCAAGGTTAATAATGTCTACTTTTTAATTTAATCTGTTGGTTAAACTGTTGTATAAAATCAAAAAGCATTATTATTATTATTATCATTATTATTATTATTATTATTATTATTATTATTATTAGTAGTAGTAGTAGTAGTAGTAGTAGTAGCAAGTAGCAGGAGCAGCAGCAGCAGTAGCAGTAGTATAAAAAACTGTTTCATTAATCCTTAACTAAGACAAGAGTTACTTTCAATCAGGGATATTAAAAAATTAACTTTTTGTAGTTTATACAGTTTCTGTTGAGTTGTCCAAAGGAACGATGGTGTGAAAATTCCTTCCTCTAACAGGCTACAGTATGTGGCCTAATATTTGTTCTGGGAGATGAATTTGAAATGTATTATGTCATTACTTAATGAGTGGTTAGTACATGCAGTATTAATGAACATGTTTCAGCTTTTAGGCTCTGAAATATGTTTATATATATTTTTTAAACAGGATCTATTTCTACCGTCCCGCGCCGTGGCGTGGTGGTCTAAGGCATACTGCCTAGGACTCGCATTACGGAATGCACGCTGGTTCGAGTCCTCATGGGGAAGAAATTTTATCATGAAATTTCGACCAGTGTATGGGACCGGTGCCCATCCAGAATCGTAATGCACTTGGGGAGCTACGATAGGTAGCAAAATCCGGTTGCGAAAGCCAGCTGTAAAGGCTGGGAGGATCTTCGTGCTAACTACACGATACCTCTATTCTGGTTGGATGATCGTCCACCTCTGCTTCGGCATGTGGGCGTGAGGCCAGCAGCCGGCTGGTCGGTCTGGGGCCTTCACGGACTGTAGCGCCACGGATTATTATTATTATTATTATTATTATTATTATTATTAATTCTGTATCTTCGAATTCGGCGAATAATTTTATTATTCATGTATGCACTGAAGCAACAGCTGTTTGAAGAAAGGGAAGGATATGGAGTGGATGAAGGACAATAACAATGTATACGGTAATAACGTAGTTTGAGAGGTAACAACTATCTTCGAAATGAGTTGAAACACTGAATGATTCATTGTAGGGTAGAAATTCTCTCTGCGGATTGCACCTATCCATTTTAGGTTAAGGGAATCTTTACTCAGAGGAAATCTGAAGCACAAACAGCCGTATAAGTACAATAGTTTGTCTTCTGTAACATAATACGGGCCAAAAATATTGTAGAAATTAAAGATTAACTAATCAGTGAAATGTAACATTCCTTCCTTCTTTATCTTTACATCTGTGTGCATTGCTGCAATTAAAAATAGCACACGAACTAAACCTGTACTTATTCATTTCAACCAAGCAAATGACCGCCCGTCGGCTGTTCAATTTGGGAGCATAACACTAGCGCCAGTGTGCGGTCTAGCGGTTATTTAGTAAGTCTATGGTTCGTATGAGAAGTTTCGAGTCTTTTCGAGTCGAGACTGTGGTCGAAAATAACCAATTTTATCGAAGTATCTTTGATCGATTCTTCTCGTAGGGGCGAACGAAAAGTGGAGAAGCAGACGACGATCTGAAAGCAGCTGGGTGGAGGAGGAACAAAGTATACTGTTTTCGGATTTATAATATCCACAATGTTTCATCAGTTTAATAATATTACAGGCAGACTCATCGGTTCATCTCACGTCCAGCCCTATTATCCTATTGTAAGAACTAAACTATTAATCTTTGCATCACTTTTCAAGGGCATTTCAAGTATAAGGTTCTAGAAATAGTGGGCCTACTTTGAAGTTTTATTCAGAGAAATTAAGTAAAAGGGCTAAAACTACGCCAACATTGCAATTGTTGATTAAAGTGATACTAAAAGAAAGTCATACTTTCTGCCATCACATTAGCTTTAAACTAGGTATAAATATTATCTTCCGAATATTTAAAAAATTTTAGAACACGGATTGCACCTACCAAATTATGTCTTAAAATACTAAAAAGAGCAGATTTGTCTGCGTTTGTCGAATGCGCATCATTATATTTACGAAAAGGCACTTTTCAGTGCCATTAATTTATTTTGTGTGCACAAAGTTAGAATTTTGAAGTAAGAGGGAAAGGGTGCAATCCATGTTCTGGAGTTTATCCAAATTTTAGAACACTGTGTGTTTTTTTTTTCATTTGAATTATGTAGTAGGCCAGACTATCTTCCTGCGACAGAGGCACACGGCACATATATTACCATTATAAACATTGGCAGGGGTAGGTATTTATGGAGATTAATTTTATCATTTGTGTTTTTTAATATTTGTGTCCGCGGAGGTTGTTGGAGATTGATTTGTACTCTTGGTGGAGATTAATGGAAATTTTGGAAAATACAATTATTTTAGAAATTAAACTTGGAGTAATAATTCAGTATGAATATTAATTACTTTCCAAATAATTAACATTAAAGGTTCGTTGGATTCTGGTAAAGGTGCGGTATGGTCAATAGACAATATTTGTTGGATTGAGACTGTATTTAACATACATTCATAAAAAAAAAAACGTTCAGCCCTCAAATTAACACTTTCAAATTATTAGTGGAATATTGAATTTTTTGAGTTCAGAACACCTGGAATACCATGTAATTTAGCCTACTTGGATATATAACAAATTCAAGTGAAAAAAAAAATCAGAAAAATGAAATATGAAATTCTCCATAAAACGACGCAATAGTAATAATTCGCGAATGTGTTCATATTTTGCTATTAGAACTCTATTTCGCGATTTGTTGCGAGTGTTTTATCCGCATATTATTAATCAGAATCACTTAATTCGTAAAGATTAATAAAATCTGTATTGTGATTTTCGCGATCTCCTTAAATACCTGGCCCTGTACATAGGCTATATTTTAATTAAATTTCAACATTTTCTTAGGTTAGACATACTGGTACTGTCAACTTCTTTTCACTGTAAATGGGAAGTAATGTTTCCTGGACCTCTGTTATGGTAAGATGACGGCCTGGCTAATGTTACTACATGATTTACCATTGTCACGGTAGCCAACGTTAACCTAAATGGGCAATTCAGCAGTGACTACAGTCTATACAAAACTAGAAAGGTATTGACAGTTCTCTCTCGCACATGCGGAAAGGGAGCGACATTGTGAAGTTGTGCAATAGTGCATTGCGACTCTCTGCGCCGCCTGTATGCCGTGTCGGAACTAAACAACTGAGACGAAATCGTAAACTCATAAATTTGTATCATATGGTAGTCTTTGAGCAGACATGATGATGATGATGATGATGATGATGATGATGATGATGATGGATCAATCTTCTTAATGTATCCAGTTGTTTGCTGACAACATAAAGTCCACTATAGTCCACTGTAGTCTATTCAGTTGCTATTTTTCACGAGAAATGAGGGGTATTTTGATCGGTGTTCATTATAGATGCCTGTTGCTAGTAGCCAGAGTTGGGGTGTAGTCAATATGTACTGCAGGGCTGTGTCTTCTGCAACCGGTACTGATGATTTTAATTTACTTCTTTTGTGGTTTATGGATGAACAGTATAGAAGAATGTGTTCCAGATCTTCATCATGATTATTACACCACAGACAAGTAGGATTATCAGAAATGTGAAATCGGTGTAGGTACAATTGCGTGACAATGTGACCTGTTCTGGCTCTTGTTAAAAATGTTTGAACATGTCTGGACAAGTTTTTGTACATTTCCAGGTCATTTGGTTTCTTTTGTACAGACTAACATTTTCCCTTTGTCAGAAGAGAGCCAATTGTTGATCCATAGGTTTGTAAAATGAGACTTCACTGAAGCAAAAGCACTGGATAGAGATATCACTTGAAGAGGTCTTGGTTACAAATATGTTGCCTGTTTTGCAATATTATCGACTTTCTCGTTTCCGGGTATACCACAATGACTAGGTATCCATTGAAATGTTATTTCCTTTTGAAATTTTTTTAGTTTACTTAGTTGTTTCTGAATTGGAATAATTCTATGTGCGTATAGGTTTGGTACATATTTAATTATATGAAATATAGCCCCCTTGGAGTCTGTAAGATGCAAATGGATTTTTCAGAAAATTGAGTAACACACTGAAGAGCAGCATCAATAGCTAGCAATTCAGTGTCAAGACTGGAGGAGGATGAACATGGTATGAAGTAACTTTCTTGATATTTTGGAATATAATACCCAGCTCCTGATGTCCCATTATTAGGATTTAGAGATCCATCTGTATAAATTTGAAGGTGATCCTTATATGTGCTGCAGAGTAGTTCCATGGCATCTAACTTAAGAATGTATGGAGGATCATTTTTAGAATGATTTCCTGGAATTTGTATGCTATGTTCTGGAATCACCCATTTCCATGGAGGAATTTCGTTCACAACTGGAGTTTTAGCAAGGAGTGTATCTCTGATATAGATTGGCATTTCTTCTTTGTTTATTTTATAGAAATTGCACAGGATATTATCTGACAGTTTGAAGAACATCTGAGATCTGAATGGGGCTTGCAATTTTAAATGTATTTATAGATCCTTTTGTAATACATAGTGTCTGACTGGTTGAATATTACATTCAATTTCTAGGACAACGGTTGATGTGGTTTTTGGTACTCCTAGGCATAATCTTAAGGCTGAGTTTTGAAGAACAGAAATTTTTTGTAGATGAGTTGCTGATGCTCCTCCCCTTATTTCACATCCATAGGTCAATTTTGATCATATGTAAGCATTATGAAACACGCATTGTCGTATTGTATTGTATTATATTTATTAACATTCCATGGTATTCATACATGCTTACAGCTAGAATATGGAACAAGTCAAAAAACTTAATACTATTATAAAATCTTAATTTATAGTCACAGTCTAGATGAAATATATACAGACGAGATTTACAATATAGTCTACTAGTACAACACATAGTTTTAGTATCAATTTCATGAAGTGTTATTGAATGTCATGAATTCACCTACAGAATAGAAGGCGTGAGAAATTAGATACTTCTTTAATTTGGCCCTAAATAATTTTATGTTTTGGGTTTCATTTTTTATATCGATAGGGAGGCTATTAAAAATTTTTACTGCCATATAACGCACTCCTTTTTGATAGCACGATAGACTTGCCGATGGAGTAATATGATCTGATATCTGATCCCCATTTCTTGTTAGCTATGATCTTCATGAGATTTAATTGTGGTAGACACTGCGAAGCAACATTGGTTAAATGTGTTTTCCATAAAAGTTTTTCATAAAAAATTAATCCTAGGATCTTGGGAGTTGGATTGTACTGAGTTTCTTGAGTATTCAAATAAATGTGAGGTTTATAGTTTTTTAAGCTATATCTTCTTGTGAAGACAGTATATTCAGTTTTTGGTTGTGAGGTAGATAGATTCCATTTGGATGCCCAATTACTGATATTATTTACAGCTGTTTGCATAACTGTTAAAGATTCATTTGGATCATTGTTCGTAGCCCATATTGTAACATCATCTGCATAGATACTTATTTTTATTGATTCTAGTTCACGTTAACACTTTGTTAAAAACATAAAATTGTTCAATCATACGTTAAAAAGTATTTAAATTTTTAAAAAGGGTTATATACCTTGGACGTCCCGTTTCGACGCGGTGTTGCGTCTTCATCAGTGTCCCATGAACTGCTGTTGATCTTGAATTCTGCGATTTGCATTTTTTTCAGTTGTAGGGGTGGGGGTGTGTTGCTCTTATGGTGGGGGCTGGTTATTTGTTTGTTGTGACATATCATGACATCGAACAATGTGTGGGTACCTCAAGTAGATTTTCGGTGTTGGACCCCGGACTCATTTCACCAGCATTATCACCTTCATATCATTCAGACGCTAAATAACCCGAGATGTTGATACAGCATCGTAAAATAACCCAATAAAAAAAGCTCAAGTGGAACATAGGTAAGTCATGTAACATTATAGTAAATAAATTCGGGTTTAAAACAGAACCTTGAGGTATACCATCTGTAATTTTTTTTGGATAAAGATAAATGATTATTTACTGAGGCTTGAATTGTTCGTTCATTAAGAAAAGAATGTAGAAATCTTAGCATTCTGCCTTTGATACCATGTTTCATAGATTGTAATAAAATGGATGTGTGGAGTATTATCAAAAGCGGCTTCAAAGTCTATCATTACAGCTAATGTGGTCTTCATTTCTGTGAAACCTTTATACATTTCTTGAGTAAAATATAATAGAGCTTTAGTTGTGCCACATGATGGTCTAAAGCCAAACTGATATGGGCTTAAAAGATTGAAAGTTTCAAGTCTCCAGGTTAATCTTCTTCTTGGTCTATATGATTTAGGATCCAATTTGTTTTTACCTGGTTTTTAGAATAGGAATTACTATTGCATTTTTCCAAGTTTTAGGATAAAAGCCTATTTTCCAAATATTATTGAAGAGATGGAGAATTTCTTGCCTAATTTTATCAGAGGAATTTAATAACATGCTGTTATGGATTTCATCCTCTCCTGTAGCAGAATTGGGTAATTTCCTAGAAGACGGGCAAAATCCAACATGGCTGACGAAAACTACAAAAAACGTTCTGCCAACTATGAAGTCCAAATGTCACCAAACATCGCAAAATCAAAGATGAAAAATCAAATATACGTTCATATTTTTAAAGAAGAACAAGCCCTTCAAAAAAATTAAAATATATTTAATTTTTCGCCTTTGATTTGTTTGGCGTTTAGTGGCAT
The DNA here is from genome assembly GCF_040183065.1 of Periplaneta americana. NCBI lineage: Eukaryota > Metazoa > Arthropoda > Insecta > Blattodea > Blattidae > Periplaneta > Periplaneta americana. The sequence continues at coordinate 155,514,456 of NC_091131.1, read as the reverse complement.
TCGAACTTCATAGTTGGTAGTACTTTTCTGGCAGTTTTCGTCCGCACTTTACCCCCAAAAATCACCAAAACACAAAACAAAACATAATAATTTATCAACTTATCAAATAAAATTCAATTCTCATTGACGTCTTCATCGACAACCACTTCACTTCCAGTATAAATGACACAGGCTTTAAGGCAATCTAACCTTAAACCATGCAGCCAACAAAGAACTAAACCATCACTTTGTCGTACAGTCAACTTTGCATAAATAAACCACGTCTTTACACTAAATGAAATTATCTTCGAACACTTATTACACCTTAACATCTACAGAAAATTCAGTAAATAATTCCTTTAAACCACAGGAAAACAGTGTTCTCCTCAACATTCAACACAATCGTTATTCACCAGCGAAAGAACGAAACCAAAATCGACACAAAATTTAATAAATAATTTCAGAATACGGATTCCTTCCTTTCCCTCTTACTTCAAAATTCCAACCTCGTGCACACAAAATAAATTATTGACACTGAGAAGTGCCTTTTCGTAAGCATGACGATGCGCATTCGACAAATGCAGACAAATCTACAATGTAACACCACTCACGTCAAACAACCAAGAACAACTGACAACGTCATTATCCATTCAAAATTAATGAAAATTCTAGAATAAATTACAACTATAACCAATCAAATCGAAAGAAAACCACAAAAATCATAAAATGACAAACTTTCAATAGCTTTAGCCATCAGACACAACATAACACCACTCACGTCAAACAACCAAGAACAACTGATAACGTCATTATCCATTCAAAATTAACGAAAATTCTAGAACAAATGACAACTATAACCAATAAAATTAAAAGAAGATCACGGCGACACCTAGTATAAAATCCTAGAACTAACATGTAAAAGTCACTAAAAGATCACTAACATTTAACTCTGAAATAAAAAAAGTTGGTAATACTTACTATATTCAACAAAGTGCCCGTCTTCTATGAAATTACCATTATTATTATGAAAAATGAGTTGAAAATTACTTGTGAGATATTGTTCTTCTTTGTTCATATATTTAGGCCATGATGGATTATTAGTCAGCCTTTGGGTATAGTGTGAATTTAAGAGTTCTGCCTTTTTAGTATTTTCTGTTATTATTGTTTGATTACTGTCTTTAAGGTGAGTGATATGTTCATAACTCTTGCCTTCTATGGCTTTAAATCTTTTCAATACAGTTGTAGGCAGAGTATTTTGGTTTAAGGACCCAACAAATCGCTGCCAGCTTGTTCTTTTAGCTTCAAGAATACTTCTTCTGAGATTTGCCCTTGCTTTATTATATTTTATTTTGTCCTCATTTTCATCCATTGTTTCTGAGCAGATTGCTGCTGTTTTCTCATGTAAGTTAAATCATCATTCCACCAGATGTTCATAGATCTAAAAGATTGTTGTTTGATAGTGGGAATAGACTGTTTTGCGGCAGTTATGATGATATTAATAATTTCTGAAGTTCTGGAATCAATAGCTTTTTGAGACAATGCTGTTTCATCAGTAAAATTGTTAAATCTTGTAGTTTATGATGAAGATGATAATCACTTTGTTGGGAAGTGTTGATTATTATGGTGATGATGATGATGATGATAATAATAATAATAATAATAATAATAATAATAATAATAATAATAATAAACTTGTACTTGCAATTTGGGAAAAGGAAATTGTACCAGAACAATGGAAGGAGTCCATAATCGTACCTATTTTTAAGAAGGGGGACAAGACTAACTGTAGTAACTTTCGAGGAATATCACTTTTGTTGACGTCGTACAAAATTTTGTCGAATATCCTTCTGAGAAGATTAACTCCATATGTAGATGAAATTATTGGGGACCATCAGTGTGGTTTTAGGCATAATAGATCGACTATTGATCAGATTTTTTGTATTCGACAGATATTGGAGAAAAAATGGGAGTATAAGGGTACAGTGCATCAGTTATTCATAGATTTCAAAAAAGCGTATGACTCGGTTAAGAGAGAAGTTTTATATAATATTCTTATTGAATTTGGTATTCCCAAGAAACTAGTTCGATTAATTAAAATGTGTCTTAGTGAAACTTACAGCAGAGTCCGTATAGGCCAGTTTCTATCTGATGCTTTTCCAATTCACTGCGGGCTAAAGCAGGGAGATGCACTATCACCTTTACTTTTTAACTTCGCTCTAGAATATGCCATTAGGAAAGTTCAGGATAACACAGAGGGTTTGGAATTGAACGGGTTACATCAGCTTCTTGTCTATGCAGATGACGTGAATATGTTAGGAGAAAATCCACAAACAATTAGGGAAAACGCGGAAATTCTTGTTGAAGCAAGTAGAGCGATAGGGTTGGAAGTAAATCCCGAAAAGACAAAGTATATGATTATGTCTCGTGACCAGAATATTGTACGAAATGGAACTATAAAAATTGGAGATTTATCCTTCGAAGAGGTGGAAAAATTCAAATATCTTGGAGCAACAGTAACAAATCTAAATGACACTCGGGAGGAAATTAAACGCAGAATAAATATGGGAAATGCTTGTTATTATTCGGTTGAGAAGCTTTTGTCATCTAGTCTTCTGTCAAAAAGTCTGAAAGTTAGAATTTATAAAACAGTTATATTACCGGTTGTTCTGTATGGTTGTGAAACTTGGACTCTCACTTTGAGAGAGGAACAGAGACAGGGTGCTTGAGAATAAGGTTCTTATAAAAATATTTGGGGCTAAGAGGGATGAAGTTACAGGAGAATAGAGAAAGTTACACAACGCAGAGCTGCACGCATTGTATACTTCACCTGACATAATTAGGAACATAAAATCCAGACGTTTGAGATGGGCAGGACATGTAGCACGTATGGGCGAATCCAGAAATGCATATAGAGTGTTATTTGGGAGGCCGGAGGGAAAAAGACCTTTGGGGAGGCGGAGACGTAGATGGGAAGATAGTATTAAAATGGATTTGAGGGAGGTAGGATATGATGGTAGAGACTGGATTAATCTTGCTCAGGATAGGGACTAATGGCGGGCTTATGTGAGGGCGGCAATGAACCTACGGGTTCCTTAAAAGCCAGTAAGTAGTAATAATAATAATAATAATAATAATAATAATAATAATAATCAACACTTCTGAACAAAGTACGTGCTCGCTGTGAAACAGTCGGCAACGTCGGCCTGTTGTCATGGTGTCTGATTGGCTAGTTTGAGCGGTTGCCATGGTGATGCTTAGAAGCTGCTGAACTGTCAATACCTTTCTAGTTTTGTATAGACTGTAATGGATATTGTATTTTCACCTAAGTTCATAGGTATTTAACGAAAAATAGTAACTATCTCTGCCAATTTTGAAGCAGTTGGATTTATTGGTTTGTGTCTGTGTATAGTGAAGGACGGCACAGCCTTCAACATGTATTTTGTAAATTGAGAGTCTGAATTGGACTGTATATCGGTAATCTAGTTTATTGAATTTTAACAGAACAAAATAATGTGAAGACAATTACAGTGACTATAATGATCGGGCTGTCAGCTCATATTGTTAGAGGTAATTTTAACTACGTGAAAGACAGAGTTGTAATATTCCTGTGTTAATTAATGCTAGGGCTTCAAAATTTTTTAGACCAAATGTTCTACCAGTACCATAAAGTGTTTGAAACAAATTCAAAGAAATATAGATTACTACGAAATTTCAAATTGTGAATATTCTAAACACTAATTTAATTATTTTTCATCACATAATCTTACTTTATAATTACTACTTCTTTGGCTCTACAGCCCTGGGTAGGTTTGGCCGCTTGGACGATAGCTTTCCATCTGATCCATCAGCCCTAATTCTTTCCATCCTCTTACTCTCATAGTTTCCATGTCCGTTGTAACTCTGTTTAACCATCTTAATTTTGGTCATCCCACTCTTATCCTATTATGTATTCTCCCTTGTAGCATTCTTTTAGGGATTCTATTCTCCGGCATTTCTTTGTACTTCGAAGCGTATTCATTCAGAATGTTCTGACTAAGGGAAGATCCTTTACTGTAAACCCAGCATTCTCCAATCTTTCCTATTTTCTGCCTTTCTTTTAAGTCTCTGCATTCAATTCATATAGTTTAACTAGTGGCTTGTGCAGCAAATGTTGCAAACTAAGTCCATTAGACGTTCAAATAAAAATTTTTCAGATCTATTTTCAATGAAGAATACCAGACATTTTGAAAGTTATTTGCTTCCATAATATGAAACATACTCCCTCTGAATGGTTTTTATGTCCAATACTTTTTCTTGAACCTATGTTTCCTATGTCTCTTGAGTTTCAACGCGAAAACGCAAGTAACAATGTCAGAATGATCAGTGGGTTTTTCATGTGGGAGTAAAGCAATTTCAGGTCATTGTGGATTGTAAAAGTCAGGTTTGCTATGCTTTCGAACAATAAACATAGCATTTTGGTATATCTGCTGCATGTTGAGATTGAAATGTAGAAGGTAAAATCATTTTATCCTGCTAAGAGATCTTGCTGAAATGATCGAGATACTACAAAATTTTGTAGGTCTCTTATTTTATCAGTAAGTAATACCATCTTTCCTTAGGAACTGTAATTTTTGCGCTCTCTCGAGTCAATACTGAAGAGAATGATGCATTAAATATCTACACCACACTGCCATTAAGTATATGAACAAGACCCAACCCCACTTGATTAATAACTATAAAAACACTTGATTTTTAATAACAATATTATTATCTTACATAAGTTTTATGTATATAATACCCACCACTCAGTAAATTATGGAAATGAAGATCTAATTTAACATATTCTCTATATCTACTTATGTAACCCCAAAACGTTTCACTTTCATATCATCATTTTTTTTTAGATTTAGATTTAGATTTAGATTTAGATTTATTTATTTAACCTGGTAGAGATAAGGCCGTCAGGCCTTCTCTGCCCCTCTACCAGGGGATTACAACTATAACATGAACAATAAGATTACAATTAATATCATCATGTAGCATTAATATGTATAATTAATGAAAAATAATCACATCATGGCATTAACTATAATGAAATTTCATTGCTAATGGTAATAATGTAATAACTACTGAAGCTTTCCTGGCGACGTGATAATTCGAAATTTTCTCGGGCTTCCAGCCAGGTCATAAGTTGGTGATCCACCGACGTTTCGAGGATGTTCATCTTCCTCATCTTCAGGATTAAATGATTATAATGTAATCAAACCACTTCAAGTTTTGTAGATTTCAATATCCAATATACAGCTGTACTCAGAAAATTACACACCACAGAATCAAACCTGTAAATTATTAAGTTTTGAAATTTTTAATAACCAATTGAATTTGAACTCTAAATATGTAAGCAATCCTGCAGGTCATGGCCTTCGTGTAATAGCTATTGTTTATTGTAGTGCGTGTTTTGTTTTATTCTGAAATCACAGCCGTGCTGAAATGCCATTAGACCTAGTTCTCAAAACTGAAGAAAGATGGATTTTTGAAAATAGGAAAATAACGTATGAAAATTGATATTTCACTGAGAACTACTATTTTTCTGAAAAAATTTGGGTTCCAAGCTTCAAAATGAGGGATCATTTATTAAAATCCGTTCAGCTGTTTTCCCGTAATTTCCATTACCAGTTCAAATTATATACATAGATGTTGTCGATCATCTGATATCATCTTCTGCCCCAAATTTTTTTTCCAGCATGCAATGTCTGCAGTTTTTCTTGGAAAATATTAATGCGGTAGCTTCCCGTTGTTTTCTGCACACTACTCTTTCGCATTTAAAAGATTCCAGAGGGCTCCAGCGTGGAGGTAAGGAGAGTGAATTTGACTAATTAGGCCGTCCGGACTTCACCGAAATTCACCAAGAATTTTTGTCGAGAGTTTTTGACTATCAGAGACCAGGAAATTCCAATTAGCTTCAAAGCTTATGAGAATTAGGAATTACGATAGTGGGAAAATTGCTTGAATGGTACATTTTTACAATAGCATTACCAAAAGAAGGCGGATAACAAGGATCCCTCTTCATCAAAGTATTAAGGGATAATTTGGGAGAGAGGGGTTTGATTGGAGTGGTGGCTTTCTTAGGTAAATGTGAGTATATGCAAGGTATACCGAAAGCCTGAACTAATTTAATGTAACCTGTTGCTGATTATTCCTTGCAAAAATTAATATTTTCTCTGCGATCAATAAGGAAATGCAAGGAAATGAGATGTGCTGCCCTTCCCTTTCTACCTCGACAGAGCAATTCTGCCTGTCCACACTTCTCCACTAGCATCTACTTTCACAGCAACTTTCTATCCTTATTCTGTTGTGAAGTTGGTGTCGGCACTCAAGTTGGGCGCGCTTCCGTACAGGGGCAGTGGCATTTCTCTAAGGTTAGAGCCGAGTTTAGGTGTGTGTGTGTATTAATCGAAAAAAAATGTCATAATATAAACATGCGTCCTATTCTCAATATTTTCTAGCCCCTAATTTTCGATTAATACACACACACCTAAACTGGGCTCTAACCTTAGAGGAAATGCCACTGCCCCTGTATGGAAGCACGCCCCTCAAATTTTATTTTGTTTATGGTACTGGTACATATGACCTAGCTGAAAGACAGGTATGTAAATGGGTCATTTGCAAAATTTGTATAACAAATGACGTCAATCAATTCTTACCTTTCCCATTATTGCATTTATAACGATAGAGTTATAAATTCCTAACAGTGAGTAGTTTCAATACTAATGTAGTAAACGTCACAAGAATTATTTCCTTCATGTGAATTATTTCACGAGAATAAAATAAAATTCTCATAGTAACAGCTAAAATGCTGTGTCCATACTAGTTAAGTTTTTAAAATAGAGCATGATTATGTCCAGATAAAGGTTTGTTTAATAATGTAATTGAGAAAAAAATCAAAGAAACATTTGATATCAAAACTTTTTCATTTATGTCTGAGTTTATATTTCCTTAAATATGATTGCATAATTACTCTAGTCCAGTAAGTCAGTCAGGTCTGTTACACCATTCTGTTCCTATGGATACACAGTTGAAAAGAAATCCCACAGATGTCAGCACAAGCCAAGATGATGCACAAAGAGTCATTTTGATTGTACTGCTATGTTCACCCATTTTGATTTGGCGAGATTGTGTGTCATACTCTTGCTTTATGTTTTAGTCTAAGCGTGCATTTTTACTCTGTCAGATCCATTTGTGTTGTGTTTTCCACAAATAACAACATATAAAGTCAAGATCAAGAGGACATAATAGTGTTCGTGTGCAGTAGTTAAGTTACTATTTTGAAGATTTTTAAGCAAACAAATTTTAGGTTAGCACATGCTTGTTTGCTTTGTCATGTCTGTTACCTGTCAGATCTGTTACTCCATGTCATGTCTGTTACATCATTGAAAACAGTGCTGTAAAGCAAGGTGAGTGTACAGTGGCTGATTACTATGGCAGAGACATTGCACTATATTAATACATGCAGAATATGCACTAAATAATACTTTAATTTTGACATTCTCAATCGTCCATTTGTTATACAAATTTTGCAAATGACCCACATACATTTGTACCTTAACGTGGTAACGCTATTGTAAAGAACCCCCCCCCCCCTCTCTTTTTTACTCTTGCTCAAGATCTTACACTACAGTGCACCAAATTTGAAACCATACCACTAAACAGCGCTTGTCCACAAGCTAATAGCAAAAAAATGTCTTGAACAGTTCATCTTTACCACTCTTTGTTGTTATTATATTGAAATTAGAAATAAAATACATAGCTTTATTTAAAATACTCGCCAGCCTCAAAGATTATGTTGGAAATGTTCATCCCTGATATACACCCATTTTTTTACATCTGTGAAAGAAAATTATTACCCAGATTAATTGCTTTCTTGTTATAAAGTGAATTTCTTACTTCGAATAGGCTGATGTCAGTAATTTTCTACAGCTGTTCAGCCTTTAGAGTATTGGCATTTATTCCCCAAAGCTAAAAACACAGGGTGTTAGATTTGTGGTGACTGTAGAGTTCTACTGTTTAATCAGTTATCTATCAGCTAGGGTTGCTACCTTTTGATATAAAACATTGAGAGACTTGTATCATATTGTGGGGAAGGGAAAAAGAAGTTTAAGGTTATATCATCATCGTTCCTGCAATAACTCCTATGTGCAAAATATAAAATTTTTCAGTAGGAAGAAAAAAGACATTTATTAATTCTATGGCAATGATACATAGGACAATGATACATAGGAGATTGTGAATTCTTACGTTTTCGAAAGAAGGAAATATAATTACATATTTGCTGTATCACTATTTAAGTTAGTTAATAGAGCAAAAATCTGAAAATCGATAAATATGTCACATAGGAGTTATTGCAGGAACAATGATGATATGAACCTTGTCGCTATAAAGGAAACAATTGGAAACTTTGTAATTTTTACCCTAAGTTTTTCTGGTGCTATCGTTACTGTTTAGTAGTAGTAGTTGTTGCTGGTACTGTTGTCTTTTGATGTTTCACGTTACTAATTGCTACTATGAAAAGAAGTTTTTCACTGCTAAAAATAAATGAAACTCCGTACAGGTCATTTTATAATTAAGTCTTATGAGAAGTTCATTCTTAATCCTTAACCTCTCAGGCCGGTTTGCCATATGTGTGTACAGCTTGTCAAAAAAAAATGGCCGCACTCGTGAACAGCGAATATTTTCTAAATCCACTTCAGATAGCAGTGATGTTACAATGATGCATGCGCTTATAGAAGCAATTTCGGAACTAAGATGTTTAAGCAGGAGCCATTCACATCTGCATCTCGTAGAGCAGTGGTAATGTGCTCGCTTAATGATTCGAAGGTTGAGTTTGAACCTTGTTCAAGTTATCGTTTTATTTTGTTATCATTCTTTAGTGATATAAATAATATTCAAGTTATCATTTGTATTCTGTTATTGTTTGGTGATATAAGTAATATAAATTTAATGTTAGATGTGAAATACAGTTGCATAATACTAGTGTTAGTTTTTTCTTCTTATATTATTACATTATACTATCCTGTAGTACAATAAAATGAAAAGGAGTGACGAGGTTTTGAACCTGAGATGTTGACATCTAAATTCCGACATTCTTCCGACTGAGCTACAAGTAAAGAAGCATATGCGGAAAAATTGGTCAATCCCCCTCCAAGACGTCCTGATGATTTGTGGAAGCTCATCCAGGATGCTTGGGATGCCGTGACTGAGAACTGAAAAGACCAGTCGATTCCATGTCCACTTGACTCCAAGTTGTGATTGAGATGGGAGGAAGATGGACTCAAATTTCATCTCTATTTCATAAAACTGTGTTCACTCCAATCTGTCTCGACACATGTTAACAATATATGCTTTATAGTTTCTATTTCGCCATATTTCGCACCTGTAATTTTCTACAGGGTGGTTCAGATCACTGGTAACAGTAATTTATTTCGGAAACTAGTGGATTAAAATTTTCGAGACAAAAAATATTTATAACTAAACCACATCATCAATCAGCTCTAACAGGAAATAGGGTCAATGGCGTATCACTTTAAAATTTCGAATGGGAGTCTCAGTGAAATAGGGTACAGTTTGATAGAGCTCTTCAAAACAACTTTCATAGGAAACGTTTTTATTAATTTCTACTCTTCAATGAGAAAATGTACGAAAAGGCAGTGAGTGCTTCAGATCAGTTGTAAGTCGTTTATTTCGGAAACTGGTGCATTAAAATTTTCGAGACAAAAATATTTATAACTCAGGGACATATGAACTTTCACTTGAGCTTGATTTCATCAATGAGCCCTAATAGGAAGTAGAGTCAGTGGCGTATCACTTCCAAATTTCAAATGGAAGTCGGGTCAAATAAGGTACCATTTGATAGAGCTCTTCAAAACAAACAACTTTCATAGGAAACATTTTTATCAATTCCTACTCTTTCAATGAGGATACGTACAAAAAGACAATGTCATCAATATTGAGAAATGTTGCAAGAGGAAAATGTAAACAAAACAATTAATGTTGACTTGTTACTGAAACACAGGACAATTCCATTAATTTTTATAAATGTTCAAACTGTCTGTGTTCTGAGCAGCACACACCTCTACTCTTCTTCTAACACTGTAAGCGACTCCTAACACTTTGGTGTGGTCAAGTGACTGGCAAGTCTCCCAGATTCGCTGTTTTATGTCATCTCTTGTTGTGGAACGATCTTGATAGATGATGTTTTTTAACCATCCCCAGAAATAGAAATCCAAAGGATTCAAGTCAGGAGATAGTGCTGGCCATGCCACAGAACCTCATTTCCCAATCCATTGCCCAAGGAAGAGCTGAATGGCTGTATCACGTGCCACCAAAGAGAAATGAACTGGGCAACCATTCTGCTGAAGCCACATTACTGCTCGTGTTGCCAGTGGTATGTCCTCCAAAAGCTGGTTGAGTATGTTCTTTGGGAAGTCAGCATACATGACAGTATTTAGAGCACCTTTAAAGAAATGAGGTTCAATGATTCGGTGTCTGTAGATGCCACACCAGACACTGACACTTCACCTATGCTGGTTGTCCACTTCTCTCAGCCAGAGAGGATTGACTTGAGACCAGTAGTGAGCATTATGGATATTGACATTGCCATTGCTCTTGAATGTTACTTCATCTGTGCAAAGAATATTGCGATGAAACCGATGGGTTTTACCTGACAACCAATTGGAGAAAACCACAAGACTCTGAAAATTTTTTCTTTCAAGCTGCTAATGTATATTGATGTTGTAAGGATGGTATTTACTGCCACTCAGAACTTTCCACACCGTTGTCTGACTAATATCGGATTCCCTAGCAATTCTCCTGGTCGAGTCATGAGGATTGACAAGAACGGCAGCAATGACATCAGCTGATATCTCGCCTTGCACAGGTCTCTGTTACGTATATTTTGATTATGGTTAGGCTGCAGCTGTCCAGTTGCTTGTACACGAGCAGCAAGATGGATGAAAACAATGCAAGACTGACAAACATTTTGCGGGTATATACACACACTCAACAGCCTGGAAGTTTCTATGAGATTCTCCCAATATCAGCATATCAAAACCTTCTTGATTGTGTAAACCATTACTGTTTGTAGTACGTAGGAGGTATTTTTAATCACTCTTAACTTTTAGGTACTTATTTTATTAGTCACAAAAATTGCAAAACTTGACAGATGTACATATATAGCTACAGAGAAAACAAAACACTTCCTTCTTAATGTAGGCCTACATTGTCGAGCAATTCCACCTGAGCCTATCTGGCTAAGTGCATTGTACATGTAGACCTGGCCGTACGTACTGTAGGTACTGTATTGCAGCGAGGAAAGGGGAAAGGGTAATTTACTTGTATTCACCCCTCGACAGTGCTGCCGGCCACCAGGGCTACACTCAGCCAGGTAATTGTGCATGTGTACTATGTCGACATCAAATGGACTTATCTTGTTTATATTTCCTTCTTGTAACATTTCTCAATATTAATGGCATTGTCTTCTTGTACGTTTTCTCATTGAAAGAGAAGAAACTAATAAAAACGTTTCGTATGAAAGTTGTTTGTTTTGAAGAGCTCTATCAAATGATACCCTATTTGACCCTATTCCCATTTGAAATTTGAATGTGATACGCCACTGACCCTACTTCCTATTAGGCTGATTGATGAAATCAAGCTCAAGTGAAAGTTTACATGTCCCTTAGTTATAAATATTTTGTCTCGAAAATTTTAATGCACTAGTTTCCGAAATAAATGACTTAAGGTGGTCCGAATCACCCATTGCCTTTTCATACATTTTCTTATTGAAAGAGCAGGAATTAATAAAAACGTTTCCTATGAAAGTTGTTTGTTTTGAAGAGGTCTGTCAAATGGTATCCTATTTGACCCTGACTCCCATTTGAAATTTTAAAGTGATATGCCACTGACCCTACTTCCTGTTAGAGTTGATTGATGAAATCAAGTTCATATGTAGTTTAGTTATAAATATTTTTGTCTCGAAAATTTTAATCCACTAGTTTCCGAAATAAATTACTATTGTGGGTGGTTTAAATCACCCTATGTATTATCTCTGAAACCTCTCAATTTCCATACTGCTGTCCTAATCCATGCAAAACCAATTCTAGTTATTTCTGTCACATATTGTTATATATGGTCCTTGACTCCATACAATTTTAACTTTCCTGTAATTTTGTAGTGAAGTTTTGTCATTCATGTAACTAAACATTTGTTGGTTTTCTATATTGTTACACCTTTGTCTTATAATACTCAAAACATTAGTTTGATTTTCATGATTTTCTGTCCACAATTGTCCCAGACCAATCTTGTCAAGTTCATTTTTTAAAGTGCTAGCCCAATTCATTTTATCAGTCTTAATTTCGTTTTCTTCCAATTTTATAATTCTAAAACAAAATTTTGCTATTTTTACCATAATTTCTCCCCTACTCCTACACCAACCACATTCCAGCATTGCTGTTCTCCGGGGTGCCAAGTTGGGAAGTTGCAAAACTTGTTTACAATATTTATCTTGTATTCTATCTATTTTTTTCCACCATAGAACAGTCTGATTTCTGTCAGTGAACTATATACGTTATTGAGAGTTTTTATGTCAATGTTTGGTATTTCAGCTAGCCACATATTAATTGCTACCAATGCTTGCCCACCATTCAAAGTTGCTTTATGAAGTTGTTTATTCCATTTCCCCTGTGAATCAAGTATTACGCCCAGATAATTGGTTTAATTGGTTCCACATTCCGAGGCTAAGAACCATTTTTCTTCTTTCTTAAGTTTTACACCTTTTTTAAACACAATGACCTTTGTTTTCTTTACAGTCACTCTTAATTTACTGTCGGTGACTCGGGAGAAGACGACCACGGAGTGAGGAAAAAGGGTAGTTAATAGAGAATGTTACGACAGTAGTGCAATACTTATAGTACTATTAAGCAGAAATAATGTTTCTACTTAATAGTAGTACAAGTATTGCACGTGATGTCGTAATGTTATCTATTAACCACCCTTTTTTCTCACTCAGCGCTCGTCTTCTCCTGAGTCACCGACTATATATTCATTACAATATTCTTCTATAGCAGCGTTTCTCAAACTCTTGAAGTGGGGACCACTTTTTAAAGTCAGAACAGTTCCGCGGACCACCTTACGCTTGTTCCCTTCGAAAGAAAATTGATCATTTTCGTAGCATATTTTGATACCAGTATACTTATACATTAAAATTGAATGAAGGTTCGGTATTTCGGTCCTCTGTTATGGATTCGGGTGGTCCCTGGCTGGGTTACAGGCGCGGCGCCAGATGTGCAGGGAAAAGATGGCGAGAAACACCACGTGTATATTGCTTTAAATTCCTCTTTCGTTGCTGAGAGTAGAGTGAGAAGTCGATAGATGGGTAGGATAATAAATTTCATAAAATGTCAGTACTGGGAGAAAAAGTGAAATTCGATTGCCATGTGTCATTTCCAAACTCTGAGATTTTCAGCTATAGTGTGATATGCAATTCGTTTGAATTTTATTTTTTATTCTATCTTGTTTGAAAGACCACAAGGGCAGACCTCGAGGACCACAGGTAGTCCACGGACCATAGTTTGAGAAACGCTGTTATATAGCATTTAGTTATTTCTGTAATCCCATTGCCGTTATTGCATTACACACTAAATCATAAGCATACAACAAACCTGGTATATTTACGTTACTAATTACTGGTATATGCGCGTTACTTTTGCTAATGTGTTCTAATATATCGTCTATGGTATATATAAATTGAAGAGATGTGTACTAATTGGATAACCTTGTCTGACTCCCACATATTGGCTAAATGTTTGTCACTCTGTCAGTGTTAGCTCTTACATAAAACTTTGTGTTATATAATGCTTGTAAATTCTTAATCATATTAATACTGAGTCCCTTTTTTGTCAAATTATACCACACTGTCGCTCTGTTTACTCTAGCAAAGGCTTTTTCAAAATATATAAAAGCACAATAAATTCTACCTCATTAAAAATTTAAATATTTATCAACTATTGCTGATAATACGAAAATGTTATCTGTTGTTCTACAACCTTTTCCGAAACCTTTCTGAAAATTTGATAATATTCCATATCTTTCTGTCCATATATTTATACGTTCAGCCAAAATTCTAAAATAGATTTACCCCAATACAGAGATTAGCAAAATTCCTCGGTAGTTATTTACATCATCAATGCTTCCTTTCCCCTTGTAAATTGGATGTATAATAGATGTCTTCCAGGCTTTGGGAACTAATTCTGCATTCATTTCATAACTTTATTAAATAATGTAACCAAAATAAATAGGTATAGTATCTGACACAGAAACTAAAAAAGTGATAGAGGATTAATAGTATTTCTGTAATTGCTTGAAACATTTATGCTGTATGTGATTGTATTATGAGCATGGTTGGGTTTATAAGGATGTTTGGGATTTGAAAGAAAAGTTTGATATTTAAATTTTTGCCCTCCCAATCCCTGCTTTTAAATGTAACAAGGCAGACAGAGCTTACTCGTTAACTACTTCATAACTATTTTCTCTTTCCATGAGGCCTAGTCTCGACAATAGTACAATTTAATATAGTCGAAATTATTCGTACATAAATATGATGTCGATTTTTGAAATTGTGATGAATGTTGTGTGGTTACAGAGAACTGGATTCGTTTTGGAAATTAATACCATTGTTAAATAGGTTAATTTAGAATTACATTATGATGGCATTTCTTTACTATTGCGTTACCACGTTAAGATACAAATGTATTTACATCCTTGGGTCCTAGTCAAGTCATATCAGTGATGTGGCGTGAGTATTACATGGGTGTTACCAGTCATTAATCAATACAACTTAGCCTGACCACAACATTAGAACTTTATTCAGACTTACCGGTACTGTGATATTGTAGACTACTGTATTGAAGTTCGATTCTGCGAGTCTTCTGTAAGAAGAGATCTATGACAGTCATTGAACATCTGTCCTTTTTTCATGTTACAGAGTTTGGTAACTTCCGGTAGAGCTTCTGTGAGACCAATGACACGCAAGTTCAAACCTAACTCATACACAGATTTGTTAGCACATTCGGGAGGAGAATATATGTACGACAGTTCATTTTTCAATCGCATCATGTTAAAGAATGACCCATAGTTTTGCATCAAGATCTGAAAGGGTTTTCCTGGAAACACTTCTGCGAAGTTCATATACCTCTCAGAATTGAGCAATGCTAGGAATTCCAGTTTGTCAATGTCTGAAAATTTGGCTATCATTTGTCATTTTAATGTGTCAGTGATTTCATAGAATAGCCCCAGAAAGGAAGTTTTATTCTCTTTGTCAATGTGATCACGTCTCACTTTCTTTGAGTGCAGAGTCTCCAAATTTTCACATTATCTTTCCATCTTAGACCAAATAGTGTCAAAACTGTCACGAACATTTGGATACTTTAAAGTAGAAAGGTGCAAAGTGCCAAAATCATAGAAAACGAATTTATTATGCAGAAAAGTGCAATGTGCCTAGGAGGATGATGTATGAAAGAGGCTACATCCACTTGTGTTTCTTAAGCGAGATATTTAGATGTTACGTTGCCAGCACCATGCAGTTTCAGACGGTAAGCTGCATCATAGAATGCAATGGATCTTCAACAGGTCATGTTTGTGCCCAAACTTACACACAGCGAAATGTTTCACAGATGTCAGCTTTCACGTTATAACTTTGGCGTTTGTGTATGTGATACAATGCAGTCTTATATGTGTATGTGGGATGAAAGCATCGCGAGTAGAGGTGCCAATGAGATTGCCTTGTGTGTACTAAAACTGATGAATATGGACACAACAAACAAGAAGAATCTGATAACTGTGCAGCTGAAAACAAAAATCGTGTAATGGTTTTCATGTGTCTCTTTTTAGTTGCCATTGGTTTATTTGAGCACATAGAACAACGTTTCCTTCTCAGCGGCTACAGTTTCTTGCAATGCGATTCTGATTTCGCTTTGATTGAAAAACGACAAAGTGACAAAAGCCTTCATTCCTAGTGACCTGCTTAAAATCGTACAAGACTCTAAAGTTGTAAAACCATTTCAAACCGTTTCAATGCTAGAGTCATATTTCCTTAATATGCAAGATGTTGCTGATCAACTAATTTTCATCAAGAACTTGAATATTTCTAAGGCATGTTGCATTCAGTATGATGATAGTAAAGCAGGTAGTGTTTCTGTGAAATAGTCCCATGATAATGAAGCAGTGCATACCATTAAAGTGCTTAAAAAGGAAAAAAATAAAAACATGAAAGATGTGCAGTCAGCCTTGTTTTTAATTAAAGCATAAGATAGGGAAATTACTGAAGAAAAGAAGGATCTACTAGCAATGACTCCCTAGCTTCCAAATAAGGAGCATGGGCAGTTCTACAGGCAGATCTGTGAGTAAAAATTGCTCCAGAATAGGAAAAAATAGGTATTGGACTTTGCACCATTCTACTGCAACTGTACCCATTACTTAACCCTTTTCACAATCTGTGTTATATAATTAAATATGGAAAAATAATGTCTTTACATACCACTATTATTAATGAGTAAACACTGTACTATTGCTGTTTTCTATCAGTAAAAAACATGACACAAATATGTGTACAGTTGTCAAAAAAAAAAAAAAAAAAAAAGTGGCCGCACTCGTGAAGAGCGAAAATTTTCTGAGTCCACTTCGGGTCACGGCGATGTTACACAATGCATGTCCTTGTAGAAGCAGTTCCGGAACTAGGGAATTATTTCATATCTGCTTCTCGTAGACCAGCGGTAGAATGCTCGCTTAATGATTGAAAGGTTGGGAGTTCGGGCCTTGTTTAAGTTTTCATTTTATTTTTTAATCGTTCTTTAGCGATATAAATAATATTCAAATTATAATTTGTATTCTGCTATCGTTCTTTCGCCTTATAAATAATATTCAAGTTACCATTAATATTCTGTTATCGTTCTTTCGCGATATAAATACTCTGAATTTATATAAGAAATTATTGTAATATAAATAACTATTTTTCTTTGTAAAATAGGTAATTTTATTTAAATAATTAATTATATATAATATCTTATATTAATTAAACAAACCGATATTTATCATTTATATTGTGTTATCGTTCTTTAGTGATCCTGTATAAATAATATTGAAGTTATTTATATTCTGTTATCGTTGTTAGCGATATAAATAATATTCAATTTATCATTTATGTTCTGTTATCGTTCTTTAGCGACATAAATAACATAAATTTAATATTAGGTTTGGAACAATACAGTTGCATAATACTGGTGTTAGTTTTTTCTTTTTACATTATATTATTTTCAAACACGTTAAAATGAAAAGGAGTGACGAGGAATTGAACCTCAGACGTTTACATCAAAATTCAAACGTTCTTCCGACTGAACTACGAGGGCACAAGTAAAGAAACATTTGCGGAAAAATTGGTCCAATTCCCCGCCAAGATTTTCTGACGATTTGTAGAAGTTCGTCCAGGATGCGGGGGACAAAGGCTAATTGGGATTTCCTGGTATCTGATCGGGTCAAAAATCCTGATAGAACTAATATTTAACCCTTGCGATGAATTTCGGTGAAGTCCGGAGGGCCCAATTAGTCAAATCCACTCTCTTCACTGCCACGCTTGGGCCCCCTAGAATCTATTAAGATTCGAAAGGGACAGTGGTGTGCAGAAAGCAATGGGAAGTTAATGCATTTATCCTTCCCAAGAAAAACTGCAAACATTAGCAAAGGAAGCTTTTAACAGAAAAAGAAGCATCTTCTGCGACCTCTGCAAAAAGAACTAAGGAACAGACTAGTGAAGTGTTTTGTGTGCACTGTATGGGGAAAAAACTTGGACATTACGATGAAATGAAGAGAAACATATAGAAGCATTTGAAATGTGGATGTGGAGAAAAATGGAACGTGTGAAGTGAACAGACAGAATAAGAAATGAAGTTGTATTGGAAAAAGTGGATGAAGAAAGTATGATGGTGAAACTGATTAGAAAGAGAAAAAGGAATTGGTTGGGTCACTGGTTGAGAAGAAACTGCCTACTGAGGGTTGCACTGGAAGGAATGGTGAACGGGAGAAGAGTTATTATGAAATCCAAGTGGTATTCCTATTCACCAACTTACACATACAGGCACACAGGTATACGAATAAATAGACGTAGACACACAGTACCGGTGCATGAGGGACGACTTCCTGGTTCACTGAAGCTGGATCTGTTGACTTCCAGCAACTACTCAATACAAATCTATATGATCAAGGTACACCTAACTTGCATTCAAAGTAACCAAATGCAGGACTTAGTGATCAGTAACGAAACACTTGGAAATGAGAAGTATATGCTGCCCTTCACTGCTGCCTACCCCTTCCACTTTTGCAGCAGCTTTCACCCGTATTTCGATGTGAAATTGTTGTTTTGTTTTTGGTACATATGACTCGACTAGAACCCAAGTACATAAATGCATTGTACCTTAACATAACGCTATTGTAAAGATTATCTTAACTATTTCTGTCTGTATACTCCCTGCATTTATTAATCATCCCCATTTGTGTAGGTATAATAATTTTTTATTACTTTAAAACTAAGTTTAATATTTCGTTAAGCTTAAGCTTTTTCACATTAAAAATGTTTCACGTGAGTCTTTTCCAAGTCCATCTGATACTGAAATCACAGACTTTTACAGCAACTTTTTAATGTCTCCCCTTGTATAATAATAATAATAATAATAATAATAATAATAATAATCGTGGTGCTACAGTCCTTGAAGGGCCCAGACCAACCAGCCGGCTGGTGGCCTCACGTTCACATGCTGAAACAGAGGTGGACGATCATACAACCAGAATGGAGGTATCGTATGGTTAGCACAATGATCTCTCCAGCTGTTATAGCTGCCTTTCGCTACCTGGCATAAGTCCCCAAGTGCATCACGATGCACATACACTGGCCGAAATTTCATGAGAAAATTTCCTCAAGAGGACTCGAACCAGCACACATTCTGTAATGCGAGTCCTAGGCAGGATGCCTTAGACTGCAGTGCCATGGTGCAGAACTCTTCCTTGTATAAAGATAGAACTTACCTACTGAAATACAGAACCATCAAAATACATTGTTTATTTAGTAATAAATACGTCATTGTTATTATTGGAATTGTCTGTATAAAGAGACGACATACCACCATTCTTTAACTAACGAATGCATTACGGGTGGTATCAACGCAACTCCCATAAGGGGCAGTGTTGTAATTCTTGTTACAGTTTTCCTCGAGTGGTACACAAAAAAACCTTCCACGTCAAAAAGTCTGGAAATTAGGGTGTCCCAATTATAGTGTGTTGGAATGTGGAACATTCGTCATAACAGTTCCCACTAAATGAGTAAGAGATGTCCAAACATTAGGGACAGGTGGCAACTCTTCTATAACTTTATAGGAAGATTTGCTTGGTGAATACTCCATCTGAAATGTTATGTCTACGATATCTTGGGTGAAACATGACTCTTCCTCCCTTGCTTTTTGGACTAGTAATCCACCACAGAGATGACACATTATGGCCTGCTCGACTGACAGAAGACATCTTAAATGGGGCATTCCATTATTGGTCGTGCCCTTGTGTTTTAATTTTGAGTAAGAGATGTTAAAATATTTTATGCTCGACCATGCCGAAATGTAGTAATTATACACCTGGTAGCAGCCCTTTAATGGACCTCATTAAAATACACCTATTCATTAAAGTTCAGGTGTTCCAGCAATCAGAAAATACCATTGTAGCAATATGAAAGCACAAGTATTGATTATTCTTGGATATGCAATCGAAAGACAACTAGCGCGAGACATTTGTTTCTCGGAAAAAATCAACACTTTTGCGTCTGCGCACATCTCACAATTTACGAGGTATTGCACAAGGTCAGTTCCGCTCCTCAGTCAGATAAGAATAACATGAATACTTATGAATAATTTCAAGTTAGAAATATGGTCGAGCATAAAAAGTCGTATGAAACTTGACTATAATGGTAATTAAGACGCTCGTATGAAAATTATGAAACTCGCGCTCGTTTCATAAACATACTCGCGTCTTAATTACTATCATTATAGGCTCGTTGCATAATGTACTAATTCGATTTTTCCATATGCTGTAAAGCCATAATGATAAATGTACAAATCAGTAATAATTACGGAAAATCTGTCGTACTTTGCATCTAAATGTATTTTGTAGAAATTTAATATTTTTTTGGTAATTTCATAGAAATGGTGTACTAAATTCCAAGTATTTTGGATAAAGTAGGTGGTTTTGTGTGTGATGACACGTAATAACTGGTGTCATAATAATATACAGTAGAATAGAAATAAGTATTATATGCCATACAATAAGGGTAGGCGAAACTAGCACATGGAAAGTTCAGGTGATACCTTTGGCTTAGTGAAGAATTGATCCAACTTTATTTGTATATTCCGTCTAATAAAGTAATGTATTAGCCACATCCCAAACTAATTCGAAATACAATTTTGTTTGTAGACAACAAGTATTATTTTCATTGAGATTAAGTTAGCAGAAAAACGACATATTATGTAAAATGTTTGGCTCTCCTATCCAAATACCGAAATTTGTGTACTTTATATATTTCTATGTATGCCTTAATTTAGATTTAGATTTAGATTTTATTTAATAATAATATATACGTAAAACATTACATTAAAATACCCCGAAAGAGCAATGCTCGTGTTCGGGGACAGTTCCGTTACATAGATATACATACTTTGTAGACAAAATACTTAAGAAAAAGCTCACATAAAGATGATAATAAAATTAGTAAATAATAATACTAGTAATAACTGAGTGAAAAAAGAGACAATGTTGAGATTGGTGGATTAATATTAAATTATTATTAGTAGTATAATTAGTACAGGTCATGTTGATATAGTAACCAAGATAAGATAGAAAAAATATACTTAGGATAGAAATAAACTTGTTTTACAATACATGGTACATAATATAAATACAGGGAAGTCTGTCATATAAATTTTTTAATTCTGGATCTGAAAATTTTATTGCTTAAAGTAGTCAATTCTGGATGAAATTTATTATCGAATTATATAGACGTGGACCATAATTTGTACTGTGTAGTAAAGCAGCAGATGTGAAACATTTAGGTTCAACTAATTTAAGAATTTCATTTCGTCTTGTATTATGATCATGTGGCTGAGCTACAAAATTCATTCTGTTTTTATGATAGAATTTCATTAAAGAGTATTTATAAATTTGGTCAATTCTAAAAACATTCAATTCGGAATGGATCAAATTTGTTGGATAATCCAGTTGCCTTTTCAAACAAATTTTGATTATACGTTTTTGCAACATAATTAGAGGAAAAAGAGCAGTTTTTGTAATGCCTCCCCATCCAGTTATACCATATTGGATAACAGATTCAACTATAGCCAAACAATATTAATAACATTTTGAAAAATAATTTAAAGCCGCTTTTTTTGTCTTCTTTAGCATAGATCGTAGCATCTTAAGCATATCATTAAGATATGCTTCTTGGTTGCCTTTGTACCCAGTATACCGCTTCTATGAAATTACCATTTTTTTCGGAACAGTAAGTCATAAATGTTTATTTCCTTTAAATGCTATATAGAAACTAATTTTATTTCATATTTGTAACAGGGGGTTCAGCCTTTGAACAAATATGATTCACCTAAGATAGTCTTTCAAGATTCTACTGTAAAACCTGTGAAAGTGGCATCACCACGACATTCATCATCTAGTGCCAGTGGTCTCTACTCAGCCATTCGGAAGAAACAAGAACTGTTCCAGGTACAAATATATTAAAACTGTATAGATATTATTCTAGGAGTTTATTATGAAACTTCACACTGTATCAGAATATATGAAGTTCTAATCATCTATTGATGTCTCAAGAAGAATGGATTTTTTGAACTTACGAGATTTGGTACTTAGAATGTTACTAATCTTTATAGAACAGGAGGGGTAACATTAGTAGCAAAAGAACTAGCTAGATACAGAATAGACTTTGCAGGAGTACAGGAAATTAGGTTAAATGGAAATGGCATATCACAAATAGATTACTTGTTGTATTATGGGGAAAGAAACAATCACCAATTAGGAACAGGATTCTTTGTTCATAAAAGAATAAAACCAGCAGTAAAAAGGATCGAATTTATCAGTGATAGGTTATCGTATTTAGTACTTAAGGGTAGATGGTGCGATATCATAGTTATAAATGCTCACACTCCTATAGATGAGAAAGATGACCATATAGAGGACAGCTTCCATGAGGAATTGGAACACACTTTTGATCAGTTATCTAGATATCACATGAAAATTTTATTGGGGATTTCAATGCTAAAGTAGGACGAGAGGATATTTTTAAACCGACTATTGGAAAAAGAGCCTACACATAACTAATAATGATAATGGCGTTAGGTTAAGTCAACTTTGCCACATCAAAAAATTTAATTGTCAAAAGTACAACATTTCCCCATGAGGATATACATAAATATTCTTGGACATCTTCAGATGGATTCAAATAAACAACACAAACCAAGTAGATCACATCTTGATAGATAAAAGAAGATATACTAGTATAATAGACATTCGATATTCCAGAGGAACAGACTGATTCTGATCATAATTTGGTAATTGAATTAAGAGAAAAACTATCAGTAGCCAAGCGAGTAGAGTAACAAGTTAATATTAGGAGATTTAATATTCCAAAATTAAAAAATGAGGAAACTAAGCAATATTATCAGGTCGAAATTTCAAATGGGTTTGCCACTTTAGGAAGTTCCGATGAAGTTGAGGAAGAGGTCGATGCTAATAGGATGTGGAAAAGTATTGGAGATGATATCAAAATTGAGGAGTTGAATGCAATAAGGGCCCAACCTACAAAAAGCAGTTTTGAGATAATGACCTTAAATGTTATCAAGTTGCCATAGAAATGTTACGACATGCCCCATAGTAACACTAATATTTTTTTTTTAGTTCTTTTTGTCATTTTTGGCAGGATTGTACCTCAATTTGGGTGTTAACATCATTATAATTATGTGAAAAATGAATTTAGTTATAACATTTCAACAGTCCTACAGACTGGTAATGATAAATATATTTAGTTGTATTCTATCTTAACATTTAAAAATAATAAGCAAGAATAAAATTACAAACTGTTCGTCTTGAAATAATGTGTATTGAACTTGAAAAAGTTAACATAGGCTACATATTAATAAAACATGTAAACATAATATGTTATTACTCATATTATGTTACTAATGTTCACTGCCTTATAAAAATAATAGTCTAACATTCATTTCTCTTTCTTCACTTGTCTAATCATCTTCATTGTCTTCTTCAGTTTCTTCTTCTTCTTCTTCTTCTTCTTCTTCTTCATCTTCCTCATCATCATTTTGTTGAGGAGTCTTTGTAAGGACTTTTTCATACAACATTCGAGACGATTCATCTAGGAAGTGAAACAAACTTCGAATATGGTTTAGTTTGCTCTCTTAACACCAGTAGTTGCACGTGGTAGTAGTTTGCAAGTTATCAGGAAGGGATTTCTTTTTCTCAAATTGGAATGGTGTATAGTAACCAACATATTTAGGTGAACCGAAACTGTGCCCAATGATGTATAAGATAGTCTGCAATATGACTGAAGTCTAAAAGGGGTTGATTTTGATCTTGGTTTAATCCTACCAAAAGCTGCACTGAGGCCCTCATTCCAGTTTCTTATTATTTTGGAACCATCTATAACATTAAATGGAAATGGATTTTGCCTGCATTTCTTAAAAATGTCTATGTATTGTGATGCAATATACACATTTTCAATACTTTTCAATTTTTGACTGTAGAGTCCAAAGTTGTGATCGCACTGATTGTAGGAGTGCCCCCTTACAGGCAATACATGAAGAACAGGAACATTAAATGTCATAGAAATCCATGAACACAAAGCCATAAACACACTATTTTTGTTCTGACCTCTTGCTGCATCAGAAAACAAAACTATTTCAGTCGGTTTGTACCCCTCGTCCTTTCTTTTGCACATCAAGAAATCATGAACGAAAGAACCTACACTTGATGGGTCTTTTTTTACCCTCAGTTTCTAAAAAGTAATAAAAACTGATTTTACCATCATTATGGCAGTTTACGTTGAAAAGATATAGCCAGAGTAGCCTCTTATAAAACTGTGATTTTACGCTGAGTTTTGGCAGAGGGAGATTTTGAGCATAATTGAATACCAACCTAAAACCGTGCTCACAGCTTCCTGACATTTCCCAATGTATCGTTTCTTTATTTTCTTGTACGCTTCAATCTTCCTTTGATGTAAAGCATAAGTTATTTTACACGGATCATTTGGATTGCTTTTTAATTTCACTAAAAACACTGTACAAAAATCACAAACGTCCATTCTTGGAGTTTTGAATGAAAATTTACAAGTCTTCAAAAAGTTGAAGTAGCACCTGTAGCCAATTTTCAGCGTTAATCCAGTATGTTCCTTGAAGTAAGTTTTGAAAAAGTTCAAATAAGATTTTAATGTTTAGGTTAGGATTTTCAAAATACTTCTTACTTGATTTCTCCCTTGAATAATGAGATGATTTGTGTGGTAGTGATTCCAAGTATTCTTTTGCTAAATCCCAAACACTGCTTTGAACCTTATTTGGACAGTTGTTGTGACGACCTCTCATATCCTTGAACGAATTGCCCTCTAAAGCCTTTTTTTGAATCACACGGGTCCTCTTTCTTGATATTTTATAGAGATCCAACACAAAATTTTGGCATGTTACAACTGTTTGTCCACTAGATTTAACAGAATAAACCCAGGAAAGTGCTCTGTTTTTGTCTGCATCGACTGTAGCCCGTTTTATAGGCTGTGATGTCATACAAGCAGCTAAATAAACATCTTGTTCAACTTTTTAACCACAATCATAGAAACAATTAAAACGATGAACCTGGTTATGAACTCTTTCAAAACATTTCTTAGGACAACACTTACTAACAAGTTGAAAAGATTTACTTTTTATCAAATTGCCACGTGTATTCAAATATGATGAGCCCCTATTTCGTTTTCTTTTCCTTTTGATTTTCTGATTCTGTTTCCTAGGCCCAGGCTCCTGACTATCTTCTGAGTCAATTTTTCCATCACTCGAAGAGTATACAATATGTTCTGTACTCATTATTCAAGGCTAATCTTAATGATATGTACCAAAATCTTCATAAATAAATAATTATCACCCTTTTGATATATACTAAACTATTTTTAGCCAAGAACTTGAGTTTTTTTTCACATAACACAACACCAGCTGTAGAAGTGAGAGTAGACAATCGTTCACTATGAAGCCTCTCCTGACCTCAGTTGTTAAAATATTATAACCAAACTTAGTATGCATATCAACCAAAGTATAAAGAATCTAAAAAGCCATTGAACGCAAAAAGGGCCAAACCTCCCGAGGGCCCTTATTGCATTCAGCTCCTCAATTGTAACTTATCAGAGCATAGGCTATTATGAAACTAAGAAAAAGAAACCGTGGTTTAATGAAGATTGTTTCATTGTAGTAGAAAGAAGAAAACAGGCAAAATTGAAATTCTTACGGATCCAGTTAAGGCAAATAGAGATAATTATTTCAATGAAAGATGGGAAGCAAAAAGAGAGATTACTTAAAGGAAAAAAACTCAATGAAGTAGAAACAAATAGTAAGAAAAAAAAGTTACAGATTTATATAAAGACATAAAGGAATTTAAGAATGGATATCAGGCAAGGGTAAGCATGATCAAGGATGAGAATGATGACTTGCTTACAGACTTTCATTCTATCCTGAACAGATGAAAAATCTATTTTGGGCAACTACTAAATGTACATAGGCCAAATAGAAATAATCGGCACAATATTCAAATACAAACTGCTGAACCATTTATACCCGAACCCACACTTCCTGAAGTAGAAATTATGATAGAAAATTAATAATTGAGGAGAAAAATTCGCTCCAGCACCGGGGATCGAACCCGGATCCTTGGTTCTACGTACCAAGTGCTCTGACCACTGAGCTACGCCAAATTCAATCCACAGCACCGGACCGAACTCCTCTCCTACAGTGTTTCCCTTTTGTGGCCTGACTCCAAGTTGGGCATATACGTTGACATTTATATTTCAAGTCAACTGCCATTTTACAAGAAGCGCACTCAGCTGAGTGACTAATGGCCGGGATTCTGCAGTAAAGTGCACAGCAATCTGTACAGAATCATTGACTGCTAGCTAGATGAATTTTACTAGAGATGTTATTAATTGGTCCTACAGAATAATATCTGTTATAGTGACAATTAATATTTGAGTAAAATCTAGTAAAATATGATAGAAAAGCTGAAAAAAATACAAGTCTCCAGGTATCGATCAAATTCCAGCAGAATTATTTATTACAAGAGAGTGAAAGTGCATTATCTAGTGAAATTTATAAGCTTATACATGCTATTTGAGAAAAGGACGTTGTACCAGAACAATGGAAGGAGTCCATAGTTGTAACTGTAATAACTTTCGAGGAATATCAATTTTATTGACGTCATACAAAATTTTAACCAATATTCTTTTGAGAAAATTAACTCCTTATGTAGATGAAATTATTGGCGATCATCAGTGTGGTTTTAGGCGTAATAGATCGATTATTGATCAGATTTTTTGTATTCGACAGATATCGGAGAAATAGATTTGAGGGAGGTGGGGGATATGATGGTAAGGAATGGATTAATCTTGCGAGGATAGGGACCGATGGTGGGCTTAAGTGGGGATGGTAATGAACCTCCGGGTTTCTTAAAACGCATAAGTAAGTAAGAATGAAATTAGTTCTTATTACGAAAAACCACTTACTACAGACCTCACTATGCTATGACCTGCCAAGAAAATTGTGAAAAAATATGCAGGTGAAGTAAAAGTATAAGTAAATAACGAAGCAATAAACTGGCCTGTATTTAAGAGTCTTGTCACCTGAGCTATGCCTTTTAATCTAAAGAATGAAGGATTTTTTGAGCAATAAATGTGTGGTAAATTATTGTGTAAAGGAAACTGACTTTACTGTCATCTAATACAATGAATAGGCCTAGATAATGAAATGAAATTTATGCCTAGTAAAAGTAGAGTGAATTAAAAAAATAGAAACTCCAAAAAATACAGTTATTTTAACCAAAATTATGTGCTTCTTTCATTGTGATTAACGCATTTGCACTCACTTTGTGCTTAACTTGATATCTGCCAATGCTGAAGTAACTTCTTTCGTCCTTGTTGGATAAAGACAATGATTATATCATCATACTGTGTCATTTGCAGCAGTTCACATTCGATGCACAAAAGAGCCATGTCTTGTAAATGTCCGTGAGATGATGTACTGTGAATGTATGTTTTTATTCGATGCAGTTTCGGAAAAAAAAAAAAAAAAAAAAGCTATGCCGAACTCCTGGTAACAGGATTACAGAAAAATGTCGACATATGGATGTAAATTTTGTAAGTCTTTTTCTCGAATCGTGAAATAAATGTCTTAAGAGAGTCTTGTAAGTGGGCAACTGCCATGGAAAATACTCTCTTCACGTAAAGACTCATCAAGATCAGTAGTTATTCTGTAACATTGGCTAGATTAATTGAATGATTCTGCACACAGAACCTGCTATATAGTTAATCATGAACAAGATGTGTAGGAACCCACAATGTCCAGAGTCGGGCAATTTACAAATGTAGTTGAGGCAGTAGTGTTATGATTTCATCCTATTAAAGCAAGTTTAGTCCCTGAAAGCATTTTATGTTTAGAATCAGAAACGTTTAAGAAAATGTGACCTTATGTTGAAAATAAAGCTCAGCTATGCAGCTGTTGAGTGTTTCAACTTTTAGAACCACAGAATGTCAGATTTATTTTAGTTCATCATCATCATCATCCTTGCATGTATTGGGCCTAATGGCCCGTTACGGTCTCTTGCCAATGCTTGAATGGTCTGCCCAAGGATCTCTTGTCCACAGGATGGTAATTTAAAATTTGGCATGGAATTCTAGAACGAGGCATTCTGAGGACATGTGATCTCCAGTTTTGTCTGTATTTCTGTAGGTATTCCGTAATCGGTTCAATCTGCAGTTCTTTCATAACGTCAAAATTTTTAATGTGATCCATTCTCGTGTATCCCGCTGTACGACTCATAAATCTCATTTCTGCCGCCGTTAATCTTTGTGAATCAATATTACGAATCGTCCAAGCTTCACTACCAAAACAGAGTATAGGTCTGGCCAATGTTTTATAAATTCTGGTGCGCATGTGTTTTTGTACTAAGGTTGGTTTGAATATCTGATTAATTATCCCCATTGCTCTGTTGAATTTAATAATTTTCTCATTCAAATCCTTTTCTTCTTCATATGAAATTTGGTAACCGAGATAACTAAAATTTTTGACTTGTTCGATGATCTCATTATTGATGCATATTTTGCTACGGACTGGTTCCTTTCCTAAAAAAGCCATCACTTTAGATTTGTCAGTTGAAATTTCCATATTGAAACTTTCTGCCATTTGATTAAAGTTGTAAACCAAACGTTGCAAATTATCTTCTGAAGTTGCCATAAACACAATGTCATCAGCAAATAATAAAATATCTATTTGGGACAAACGACTTATCGGTATACTCCCATGTGGTTTCAATCTCCATTCCTTAATAATGTGATTCATGTATGTTATAAATAATAGAGGAGATAAACTACAACCCTGTCTCACTCCTTGATTTATTTGTTTCCATTCTGAATATTTGTTTTCAATCCTAACCTGTATATGATTATTATTATAAATATTGTAAATAGCTGTTATTAATTGATTTGGAATACCATCATGTGCTAAAATATTCAATAATTTGTTTCTATCTACTCTGTCGAAGGCTTTTTTATTTTAGTTCTATCCGTTAAATGTATTTTGCATTAAGAAAATAAAGACAGGGAATTCAGTCTTCATAGTGTTATTGTAGAATTTTGTTGGTGAGTGGAAAATAATAACGCAGTTCGGTACTCATGTCATTAAAACATATTTGCAGCACATTCATATTAGTTTAATTACTCCAGTACAGCAGACGTCAACGTAAAAGTAACAGGATATTAATTTTTATTGTATTTTTGTGTTTCAGAAGAAAGATGGCCTGCCTGTGCACATCAAAGGAGGCCCAATGGACAGAGCACTTTTTGGACTCACATTTGCATTGTGTGGCATTGGAATGATTTTTTCAGTACACACTCTTTATGTCCTATCATACCCCAAAAAACCATAAACTTTATAAGCTTAGTTATTTTCATCACAGTTTCTTGGAAACAAGACCAATTATTGTTTTCTGTTTACAGTTCACATGTGCCTATTGTCTTCCCTGTCAATTTATGACGTCCTTTGATTATGCCTGATTAATGGAATGAAATGATTTGACTTGTTGAATGTAAATTGAAAATGGAATAATTTCTATTTTTAAATTATTTTTTTGGTAATTATTTACTTTAGCAATACCATATAGTCCGGTTTAGCTTACTTAATACCCTAAGGGTGAAACCTAACCATTTTTCCACTATTATTAAATATGCTAGTGGATTATAGTGATTTTCTAGCTCTCAGGTTGAATTTTCTTTTACCAACTTCGTTTCGAATTTCGGGTACT
Organism: Periplaneta americana; assembly: GCF_040183065.1. NCBI lineage: Eukaryota > Metazoa > Arthropoda > Insecta > Blattodea > Blattidae > Periplaneta > Periplaneta americana. Next base: position 155,484,801 of record NC_091131.1, on the reverse strand, counting down.
GACAAATACTACAACTGGCAGTTATTTTGTTACTGTTATGTTGGTAGCAAGATTTCGGTTTACAGTAAAACAAACTGATGAAAATGCAAGTAAGTAAATACATTTTTAGGTTAGGTCTCATGAATTGTAAACTCTTTAGTCAAAGCAATAAATTTCATGTTGCCTGACAAAATAAATTGTAATATTAGATCATGCTAATCGTAATTACCAATATAATATGCGAGATGTCCAGGAGGAAAATATACTATTTCATAAATAAATTATTGAACCATTTAGGAAACACCTTGCAACATAAAGATGAGATGTGGTAAATAACCAAGACATTGTTATTGTTAACATTATATTATTATTATTATTATTATTATTATTATTATTATTATTATTATTATTATTATTATTTCAGTACATAGCATTGTGATTTTACCCTCTGATATCTGGTATTAGTTGACAACACTGAAGAGATGGCCAAATTAGCCTTTTAGGAACTGCTCTTACATGATCCTCACTATATACTTGTCTCTTGATTATGGAAGTAATTGAACAAGTGGTGAATGACGTAATAAATAAGTAATTTGATATGTGGACATTGTGGATGGTTAGTGAAAGTAAATAGAAAGTAGAATAGTTTTAATTGCGGGAAATATTATAGACTGCCAAAATACAAATCGACAGTGTGGTTGGAAGGTTTCAGGACGAACATAACCTAAACTAACCTAACTTAGGAGGTAGTCTGAAGCATAGCGAGATGGAAACCACAAAGGAAGAAGTAGAGAAATAGTGGATACGAACAATATTACTAAAGTAGTAATTACGAGTTTTATCATACTGTAGAAATTTTGAAAAACGTTTAAATTAATTTTTTTTTTCTCATTTTATCAGTTGAATCATCTGATTGCTACAAGTTAACAATGTTGTGTTTACATTTTTAATTAACTTACATAGACTTTTTTAATTGTTTGTTTGTACACATGAAATTCTATTTATAAAATATAATTTTAGGATATAGTCAGTTAATATTTTGAACTTTGAAACTAAGACGTCAGTTGACAGATTATGTCCTATGTTTGCTAATTCCAGATTTCGGCATTTAACTAATTTATCCTGCAGACAACATTAATTTACTTATAAATTGATATAGTAAATTTGTTCCTAACAGAAAACTTTCTTTGTACATAAGTCTACATTTTAAGACCGAGATATTTGTATAAAAACAACTCCTTTTTTAATCCTTGAGTCTACAGAGACAAATATTGGAATTGTTGTCAAGAAACTGTTTTGAATTTGAAATTAGTAGCATATTATTAGATTTGTACTTAAAACTTGTACAGTATTTAACACATTATTTCATTGGTTTGAATGAAATTTTGACTGTAATTTATATGAAGTGTATTTTGAAATCTGTTGCACTTATTAAATTAGTTTATATAATGTTTAGTATTGCATTAAATTCTTGTTTTTCAAAGTTAGTACATATTAGATAAAGTTGTTGAATGCTTTAAATAATTTATTACTCTGCTAACAGAATTACAACTGGGTGGTCCTCAACGTGGGTGGATTTTGAATCAGGTTCATGACGAGACATGGACCCATATCTTACTCTATTTTCGGATGAGGCCTGGTTTCATTTCCATGGCTATGTTAACTCCCAAAACAACCAATATTGTTCTTCTGAAAAAACAGTGTGCTTCAAGAAGTGCCCCTCTATGTTGAGAAAGTAAGTAGTTGTCTGGAAATATAGAAGTGGACAGTTTCAACATCTTCAGGTGGATAAACTTTTCAACATCTATATTCAGTAATGCTTTAAGAAAACAAAATCTTTGCTGCCATTGAGTGATCCATACAAGCTCTTCTAGCTTTGTAGCCCATAGTACACACAATCCTGGCATTCCATATTGTGAACAGACAACCAGTTGTTTAATATATATATATATATATATCAGTGGCGGTTCCTCGGGGGAGGGAAGGGAGGAACGTCCTCCTCACATTTTCTTCTTTTGAAAGTAAATACCAAATAAAATATGTGCCTTGAAATTCGAGGAAGATTCGATAATTTTTAAGTTCACAGCTATAAGAAAAACTCAGGTGATCGAGTTTTAAACGACGCGCGCTCATGTGCTGTAGAAAACCATGAGAAAGATGTGAGATTGTCTGTGGAGGAAAGGCACTCCATTCCTCCTCTACTGCAGTTAACACACATAGACAACAGCGCACTAGCGGCCAGAGAAAGAAGCAGAGTTTTAAAGCAAGTAAATGAACGGAGAGGGAGGAGATCCTCCTCTGAATCAGTCATGGACGGGAAATAGAAACTGACTGGTCGTGCAGCAAGCTCGCTACCACTGCCACCTAACGATGCTGCATTCAACCAGACTATAACACATCTAGGAGAAGACACAACCAAATCAGTTTTAACGCAACGCTATGAAAGACACCATATAAACTTTTTTTTTATATTATAAATCAAAAATATTATTCATTGCACTTTATATAGGCTACTATTCATGGTTTGAAACTTTCGTGGATATTTGAAAGTTAAAGTCTGGTTTATGTAAAACAAAGAGGAAGTAGTTCTACGTAGTTGGCCCCTGAAATTCACTTCTATTCATTGTTTACTAGACAGGGCAACAGCCAAGTTGTTAGTTTTGTACAAATATATTTGAAACTGAAAGTAGGTACTCCAAACTACATCATTTTTAACATAAAAAATTAATCGGCCACCGGCAGCTTTGAACAATAATGATAGTATGACTTTACAAGAACTGACATTCTTCAAAAGCATGTGATACTGAACTTGTAAAATGTACATGTCGCAACACAGACCACGTGTGGGCAGTGTTCTCGCTTTCCTCAGATTATTTCCCATTCCCATTTCCATTTCCGTAAAACGGTTCCGGTCACGAGTTAGTAGCTAGTATCTTCCAACACGTGTGATGCTGTAGTGTGCTCGAAAAATGCTACGAGGTTGTGAATTTCCTTGTAATTGTTAATTTGCGCAATTATTCAACAATGAATGGAAGTGAAAATATAATATATTTTGGACAATTTAGGAAACTCAGTTTACAAGAACAGATTATTGCTATACAGAAGGGAAGGCCAACCCCAACACTACCTGGTCTTACATGTATGCATGTTGGCTAATTTGTAGCATGTTTCATTCAAGGTGGTGTCATTTCGTGCTGGTAACTTCTTTCCTCCTCTTAAGGAATATGCAGGAGCCGCCACTGATATATATATATAAAAACACACACACACAGGGTTAGTTAAAAGTCCCGCACCACCTAAATAACTTTTGAAGCATGTGGTTCAGTGACATGAAACTTGGCATGTGGGGATAACCATATACTAAGAACTCAATAATGGTATTACAGAGTTTTTTCTATTTCTGGTTTAACCGGAAGTAACTCCAACTCTCTTATTTTAAATGGAACACCCAATATATATTTTTATTTTTGAATAAAGCTCATTAAGAGCTTTTAAAAAAGTACCCATACTTGATACTTCTGTACAAATTCAGTGTTGCTAAATAAAAATGGAAGTGATGCAAGATATTCCTAAAGTCTGGTTAAATCATTCCTTAAATGGTTTCTATGATCGAGTGACACTTGTAAAGCAGCTGAGGGCTACCAATTTGAACACATAATTTAGAAGGTGAGCAGCTAGCTTTGTTTTGTTTTGTTTTTGTTAAGGAAGGAGTATTTTATTATTTTAATATTTGATACACTTTTCTGTTTCCTTGACTTAGTAACACTGAATCTGTACAGTAGACCAAGTGTGGGTAATTTTTGTAAAGCTCTTAATGAGTACTATTCAAAAATAAAATAATATATTGGGTGTTCCATTTAAAATAAGAGAGCTGGAGTTACTTCCGGTTAAACCGGAAGTAGAAAAAACTCGGTAATACCACAGTCTAGTATATACAGTCGCAAAGCTCAATATGTAGTAAATATGCAAACATTAGATAGTTGCTCACCACTAGGATCGCTAATATCGCCTCATTACAAGCAATGCAAAATAGTACCGTCACAGTCTATTGTTTCTAGCACCCTCAAAACTCAAGCTTCGTGATTGTATACAGTAGACTGTGGTAATACCATTATTGAGTTCTTAGTATATGGTTATCCTCGCATACCAAGTTTCATGTCACTGAACCGTATGCTTCAAAAGTTATTTAGGTGGTGCGAGACTTTTAACTAACCCTATATATATATATATATATATATATATATATATATATATATATATATATATATATATATATAGAGAGAGAGAGAGAGAGAGAGAGAGAGAGAAACTCATCCGGCCTTAATTAAGGATGACCACGAGGATCCGGAAATGAATAGCAAACAAATACAATTAATTAAATATGAATATTGTTATAAAAATAAAGTGTAGTAATTAAGCACCATTGATTACCAATTGTAAAATAAAATCTTAGAAGATGACTAAATTATACTGATAAAAAAAGATTTTATTTAAAATTAGCATATCCTTAATTAAGGCCTTCTGAGTGGTATAAATGAAATTGTATAATCTGCAGGGAATCTTTGAGAATTTGCGAGATGATTTTTTTAATTTCAAAAGATGATATTGATAATTGTTTTAAAAAATGATATGTAAATTTTAGTAAAGAACTCCGAGCACCAAAAAATAAACCTGTCGCTGACCAATTGAAGAGAGGGATGTTATACTTGGCACTAAGGTAGGCAATACAAGGCTCATAAATGGCCCTCTTTTCCTGATCAACCTGATGAGCTTGGTTTAGATCTCTCTCCATGCGTATAGTTGGATCTGTGATAATAGAGAGAGAGACAGAACCCACATCACTTAACGTGATTCGGGTTCCACATAATGCGGATAGATGGCAGGACTATGATCCATTTTAAAGTTGCACACCACTTCGGCGGGCATGTTATGCATGATGTGTATCTGTGAAGCGTTATGTCGTATACAGGTGTTCGTGTAAGTGTGTTTCATATAAAATGGATGGTTTTTAAAATTGTCAAATTTCCACTTGATGGCAGCTGCAAACACGCATTTACTTCCTAAATGTAAAGTATCTGTGGAAGAATTATTTATTTTCACAGTAGGTGCTGAAAATAACTTCTTTCTGTAGACCATTGATTCCCAAAGCGAGAGTTGCAACACCCAAGGGGTTCTGGTAAAGAGCTGAAGAGGATCGCGAGATTATCTACGAAATAAAACAGTCTTATTAACGTAAATTTAATTATGTTGCATTTAGAAACATAAACAGCGTTGAATATTAAAAAAAAAAGTTTCAGTAGTTATAAAGTTGTTGTTGTTGTTTTCTAATGCCAGTCGTTTGACAATAAAGTCATTTGACCTCTTGCGCTCCAGTATTTTTCAAAGATATTATCCTGGTCAGCCACTGAAGCACAGATTTTGAGGTGTTCCGAATCCATTGCTTGGTTTGAGTTGCACAATGGGCAGTTAGGGGACTGATATATTCCAATTCTATGCAGGTGTTTGGCCAAACAGTCATGGCCTGTTGCCAATCTAAATGCAGCTACAGACGATTTTCGTGGTAAATCGGGAATTAACTGTGGATTATGATGCAGAGAGTTCCATTTTTTCCCTTGAGATAGTAGTAGTTATAAAGTAAAAAACAGTAAAATGCTATAAATGCATATGAACTCTAGATTTACAAACTGTTATCATTTTCAATTTATCGCTTTTGTTTTGATAGCTATCATAGATTAGAAACTTATTTTGCATAAATACAGATTTGAAATGATGAGTCCACTGCAAGAATTGATGGATGTCAATTTCTAGCCGAAAATGAACCAAGACTGTCGGTGCATAGCTTAAGACATATAGAATGTACATAGAGAGTTATATGGCATTAACACTGATAGTCATTGTCCAGTAATGATCGGAAAATCTTAGTTAAGCTTTGAGCGCTAAGCATTTTGAACTTTCAATTGCTTCTCCTGCAAAATGTATTCCAAATGACATCCATCATTCTTGCAGTGGACTCTTCAAATACTAGGCCTATAAAAAATTTAGTAGCTTCTTTTGCGAGTTCGAGTTATTCTTGCTTTCTTTAGAGGCAAAACTGGTCTGTGCTCTGCGAAAAGTATAGTTTCAACATTTCCATCAATTCCTTGAGCACGACTTTTTACTCTTTCAGGGAAGAATTCTGTTTGTAATTTTGTACATATTATTTTAGTAACAAACTTATAATCTTATATGAGTCTTTCCTTAATATTTTTTTGGAATTACAGTCAGTTGAATGCAACTCTCTAAAATCGCCTTCATTATCCAGCTTTGACTGCCAAAATTGTTTTGCGTTTCTTTCAGAAAATACACAAAAATCTGTTGTTTAAAATTATGCAAACTTCATTGCATGTCCACAAAAATAAACTCCTTATTTGTTGTATCATACAGTACATAGCTAAATTTTCAATGCTTTTTTAATTCACTGAAATGAATCAAATTTCTTTTTGTCAAGTGAGATTGACCAGAAATCAAGTTTTCTCGTACAGTAGAACCTCGATTATCCATGGCAATGAAGGGGTGAACTGAATGAACGGTTAATGGAAAAAATTGGGTAATCCGTACTATAAAAAATGTTCATAAATCAAGAGAAAAATACTTAATTTCATAATTTGAAGCTCCTGCCATACCTACTGCAACCACTGGCATCTTCACACTACAGACTATACTGTACAATGTTATGCTGGTTATAAGGAATAAACACAATGATGTACAATAATATGCAACTAAAAATGCAAGAGAATTGGATTTATTTACACAATCTACAGATTCTCATAACCTCTGTGCTGGGAAGAAGTCAATTATTTACTTTGGACTTTCGATTTATTTAACTTGGTCTTTATGTCCATTCTTAATTTTCTGATGGCAAGGATATCAGGAAATTGAGTATCATCTTCATGCACCAAAAATTCCAGTAAAGTTGCTGTTGATTGAAGCGCTACATGTAGTGGCACATGTCTTTTTCTATCATCTTCTCCTACGCATATATACAATTTTGCTAGCAACAGAAACACACAGTAATTTTAACTATGCATTAAGTTTAGAGTTCTGGTTATCAGTTTTTTTTTGTAGATCAATGATATCTATTTTTAAAGACTTTTTCATCCACTATCTCAACTAGAAAATGTTTATTAGAAGAGATAATTTATAAAATATAATATCAAGTCAATATACATACTTACCCACATGACATTCGTCACAGTTATCCATTTCTGATGCAGGGATAACATTGTTACTTTTGGACAGCTGTCTCGGCGAATATTTTTAGAACCAAATATTTTAGAAATTGGAATATATTCTAAATAAAAACAAATAAGCAAATAACATTCAAATAACTTTCTTTGCCCCCATGGCAGTCATGGGATGTCTGGCTAGAGTTTCGTTGTTGAGAAAGTCCAGTTATAATAAATAATTGTTCCAGGTTTATTTCTATTTGTCTTTAAATACTTCTCCTTCTCATAGATTTCCCAGTCATATTGAATTAAATAAACTGTTTGATATAATGTACTGAGCATTAAGAAATATTATGGCTGTGAAATATGTTATGCCTGATCTGTTTATTACAAGAAAAATGTTCGTACATAAATGTATTATTTTTTTCGTACACACATTTGAGTATACTTGACGAAGAATTCTCGGTTCAATAGAAAAACTGCTTTCTGAAGGAATGTTAGCACTGTCTTTCTCTAGTGACAATCACACTAGCTTTGATGCACGCTGTTCCATTGAAGGGCTCAGAGCCAAAGGCGACCAACCCACAATTTTGTATTGTTCATTTTATGCCTTTTTTTTCAAAACAATACATTGGTGTTATAGATTCATGATATTTTTTTGTATTCATTCAATGTAGACCAATTAAAATAAATTGTGAAACCAATCAATTTTGTCAGGATGCTCTTAATTTCAACACTTATTTACTCCATGTTGAATCTTTCGTACATTACTTTTAACATTTGAATATTGGAATATTACTGAAATCAGAAGTAAACAATGAAATACTGAAACAATTGTCTTTAGAGACAATTAATATTAGGTACCCTCCACAAAACTGGCTTCATTTATACACCGACGGATCCTTGATCTCCAGAGAACAAGGTGCCAGTGCAGGTGTTACGTGCTGTCTCTTCTCACTTTATAGATCTCTTGGATATGGAACAACAAGTTTTGATGATGAAGTCATTGCAATAAGTGAAAGTCACAGGAATCTTCTATGCCACATCAATAAATTTAGGAATGCAGTTATATTGTCAGACTCCAAAGCAGCTATTCTATCAGTCGTCTCTAAACACACACCTTCATCTCAAACAGCAGAAATAACTAAAATGCTCTCTCAATTATTATCACTCAATAAAAGAATTGTATTCCAATGGATACCATCCCATTGTGGAATCCCGGGAAACGAAAATGCGGATGCTTTAGCAAAGAAGGGCAGCACTGCTACTCACAGACCTGTTACTAAATCTACATATTACTCTGTGAAGAGATTTATTAAATCTACATACTTAGACTTCAACAAACAAAATTTGATAACTCAATCCCAAGGGAAAAAATGGAACTCTCTGCATCAAAATCCACAGTTAATTCCCGATTTACCACGAAAATCGTCTGTAGCTGCATTTAGATTGGCAACAGGCCATGATTGTTTGGCCAAACACCTGCATAGAATTGGAATATATCAGTCCCCTAACTGTCCATTGTGCAACTCAAACCAAGAAATGGATTCGGAACACCTCAAAATCTGTGCTTCATTGGCTGGTCATGATAATATCTTTGAAAAATATTGGAGTGCAAGAGGTCAAATGACTTTATTGTCAAACGCCTGGCATTAGAAAACAACAGCATTTGAATATAAATAATTGATTAAATGGCGATCTTACTCGTGTTAATTGTGTAAGCATGTGCGGCTTACAGCTGTTTTGCAACATAGAACACAACATAGAACAAACATATATACTCAACAATGAACACAACAAATATGCAGACAACATAATATACTGGCACAGATATGTAGACGACATACTCATACTATACACAGGAAACAAACGACAAATACACAAACTACACCAATACATAAACAAAATACACCCAAAACTCAAATACACACTGGAACTCGAAAACAATAACTCCATAAATTTCCTAGACATCACCATAACAAAAGTTGACAACAAACACACCTTCAAAATATACAGAAAACCAACCACCACACACATACACAACACATCTAATCACCCCATACAACGCAAACATGCTGCATTCAGGACAATGGTACACAGATTACTCAACATATCCAGAGCCAACAGCACTACAATGAAGAAGTGAACACAATCAAATACATAGCACAAGAAAATGGTTACAACCCAAACATTATAGACAACATCATAAGGAAGACAAAACAAAAACTCAACAAACACAAAAACACACAAAAAACAACACAAACACAAGAACACAAGAAATACATCACACTAACATACGAAAACAAAAACACACAAGATCGCATCCTCATTCAGAAAACAGGAATACAACATAGCATAAAGAACAGAAAAAACACTACAAAGACATCTCAACACACAAACATCACAAACAAATAAATACAACCACACAGGCGTATACAAACTCACATGCAATAGTTACGACAGTTTCTACATTGGACAGACAGGCAGATCATTCCAAACTCGATACAAGGAACACATTAAAGCAATAACCAGAGGATACAGTACATCTACATATGCTGAACACATAACTAATGCCAACCACACATACAATAACATAAATACAGACATGGAAATCCTACACATACAACCCAAAAACCAAAAACTTAACACACTAGAACAATATGAAATATACAAACACACTAAAACACACCCCGATCAAATTCTCAACACACAGATCAATTTCAGAACACACACACTATTTGACACCACATTACAACACTTTTCAACAATCGAACACACCCACACAACAGGCAGCAAAGTTCGAGATGACGTCGAGATCTAGTAGGCTCTGAGGATGGTGTGAAGAAGCACCGAAACAGCTGTAAGCCACACATGCTTACACAGTTAACACGAGTACAGTAAGATCGCCATTTAATCAATTACTTATTTACTCATTTTGCAATTGTGGGTTAGTCGCCTTTGGCTCTGAGCCCTTCAATAGTACCAGTAAGTTGTGTCAACAAAACAAGAACATAATAACTTTCTGTGACAGACATCTAATTTTATTACAGGTTTTATAGTTTCCAAATTAGTACCGTTTTCATGTTAATTAGTTAAATTAAATGCTCGTGTTATAATGTATTCTGGATCTGAATGGTACCTAGTTCATGAGGCAGGTGTCTCCCTTTCTTTGTGATAAGTTATTATTTATTCTAAATTAAATTCTGGAGATAAGACATCATTAATTCATTCCTTCATAGTGTTCTGCCCAAGGGCAGGTCTTTCACTGCAAAGTCAGGATTCTCCAGTCTTTCCTATTTTCTGCCTTCCTCTTTGTCTCCGCATATGATCCATATATCTTAATGTCGTCTATCATCTGATATCTTCTTCTGCCACGAACTTTTCTCCCGTTCACCATTCCTTCCAGTGCATCCTTCAATAGGCAGTTTCTTCTCAACCAGTGATCCAGCCAATTCCTTTTCCACTTTCTGATCAGTTTCAGCATCATTCTTTCTTCATTCACTCTTTCCAACGCAGCTTCGTTTCTTACTCTGTCCGTCCATTTCACATGCACCATCCTTCTCCATATCCATATTTCAAATGCTTCTATTCACTTCTCTTCTTCACTTCGTCATAATGTCCATGTTTCTGCCCCATACAATGCTACACTCCACACAAAGCACTTTACTAGTCTCTTGTTTAGTTCTTTCTCCAGAGGTCCTCAGAAGATGCTTCTTTTTCTATTAAAAGCTTCCTTTGCCATTGCTATTCAATATAGACATTAAAATATACTTCCCAATAATTAAGTTCCGGTGAAACATCGACACAAAAGCCATTTTTAATTTATAGAAAATAACTTTATCTGAGCTAAAAAGATAAATGGGACATTTGCATATTTATTTGCTCACATTAATTGTTTGCTATTGTAGCAATTACGACACAAAACACAATTCTGTCATCACTTCAGGCCAGCTGGCCAAAGTGAAGACAACAATAGCAGAAAACACATTTGCGTCTCTATTTCTCAATTATGGATGAATATTATTTAGTATAACAAATATATATGATACATTTGTGTTATTGTCCAAAGTTAGTGGTAGAGAAATAATGGTAATAGGTGCAAAAACCACAAAATGCATGTTTACATCATTGTTTCTTCAAGTGAAAATAATAAATTTATCGAAGTTACCTTTATGCCATTGTTGCCCAACACACATGCACTCGCCACAACAATATGCACACTACTGACCAATCGGACGTTGTTGCTCCAGTAACGTACCAAATATGCACCAATTCTACAAAGACATACGTGTTATCTAGCCGTAAATTTTAATATTATTTATTATGTTTTTGATTCCCCAGATGAAGGCGTGTTCAGACAACAATTTGACATCAAGAACTCAGTTTCGGAAAAATTTGCATTTACATCAATGTTTCTCCGGATGGGTGATATGCAGACAGGTGGAACGAACTCATTTTTCCTTTTTTCCTGCAAATTGTGAACAACAGTAATCCTGTTTTGCTACTTGCCACACTTTGACATGTGAAATAGGAATACCCGGGCTTCTAAGACAAACAATGTAATGATTTCTGAGGAGACTGAATGAATGTCTTCTGCTTGTTTTGCTAAACCAGATGTGCGATGTTTTCCAGCCCTGCTTAACAAAGATCCTGTAGTTTCTAACTTCATCACTAGACATCGGATTCTAGGGCAAATGCCTATTTTGTTTCTTTAGGAGAAAAGTAAAAATAATTATTAATATTTGTGTTTCATGGAAATTGAAAGGTATTCAAAGAGTTTTATAGTGCCCTAAAATGCCCTAGAACGGTTATTAGAGCCTAATTTGTTAATATTCGCCTAAAAATGCCTAACTCACTGTAAAGTTTCGCATTTTACTCTTACTTTTTATAATTTATACATGCATTCACTGCGAAATTTAAGGCATTTAAAAAGTGGAAAGTTTGCTTCACATCGGCCATGAAACCATTGATAAAGGAAACAAAATGTTTTGAATCTCACGACACTCGCAATAGATTTCACCGAATTTAACATGTTTGGAGGCATAAATGCCGACAAAGAACCAACCTTAGTTTTGAAGCAGGCAACAATCACAACATGTGCTGCTACCGATTCAGAGATATACTATACTATAAAAATGACTGTTTTCGGTCTGAAACCGATTAGCTGTACTGCCCTTCAGAGTGTCATAAAATCACAATTTTTGGAGAAAGAGTGTTTTTCAAATATTTATGAAAAGTCGTAAAACTGCGAATTAGTAGGGTAAACCGTTACAAAATATTTAAAAGAATGGCCCTCCTAGTGTTAACACTACCAGGAAATGCAACAATAAGTGGAACTTTGTATTTTTGTCCAATTGAATCTCAATAACAACGGTTCATTTGAATGCTCGTTAACAGTTGCTCTTTCCCTCACCTTATTTGTGTTGAGAAGTTTTGAGCGGTAGGACGTTTTCCTGTGAAGTTTAACGCGATAATGCCGAAAAATATAAGTGCAAAATCTACATTGATCCGGCAATGGCTAACAGAATATTCAGAATTCACTTATGATGGAAAAATAATATTCTGCAAGATTTGTAGCAAACAGGTATGTAACAATAGCTGAAATATATAAATTCTATTAATTTTAATGAGTAGGCCTATAATATTTATACATTGACTGAGCTATCCTGAGGTATAATTCTTTTTAAGACCACTACACTTTAACCTTTTAAATTCCGATAGTTAAAGTATTTGCAGGTCATTAAAATTTTGATTGTTCGAACCCACTAACTTTGTGATAGAAAAACGGCAATACAACAATTAGGATTTTATTTTAATTCAGTTTACTTTACATTTTTAGATTTCGCAAGAAAAGAAGTGCCACCTAAAGCAGCATGTGCAAGGAGCGGCTCATAAGGCTAAAGCTCAGCAGAAAAATCAACTGCAACAAACTTTACTAACACAGCCTACTTCATCCAATCTCAGCAGCAATTTCTATGCTGATTTAACCAGAGCGTTTGTTGCTGCTAACATTCCCTGGAATGCAATTGAAAATCCGGTTTTAAGACAGTTTTTACAAAAATACTGCAAACAAAATATCCCATCTGAGTGGACCCTAAGAAAAAATTACTTAGACAGAATATACAATGAAACTTTAGCTTCCATTCGGGAGGATATAGGTGATTCTTACATATGGGTCTCTGTGGATGAAACCTCAGATCCTATGAATAGGTATATAGCAAATATGGTAGTAGGAAAACTTAGTCTTGATGGACCTTCGATTCCACACCTCGTATGTGTTAAGGAAATTTCGAAAGTGAATATCCAAGCCATTGCTTATTTTGTAAATAAAGGCCTACAGTCTGTATACTCAGGTAATATAGACGATTCTAAAGTTCTGTTGTTTTGTACTGATGCTGCCTCATACATGGTTGCTGCAGCTCCACTTCTTAAAACATTTTATCCTAACCTCACGCATGTAACCTGTCTAGCACATGGCCTTCACAGGGTTTCTGAAACAATCCGGAATGAATTTCCTCTTGTCAATTCGTTTATTTCTAACACAAAAAAATGTTTTTGTAAAGCCCCATCCAGGATTTCAATATTCAGAGAGAACTTTCCAGATATCCCACTCCCACCTCAGCCGGTTGTTACACGATGGGGAACCTGGATTCAGTCAGTGGTGTATTATTTTAAGTATTTTAAAGAAGTGGTCACAGTTATTGATAAATTACCTGAAACTGATAGTGCAGCGTGTGTGAAAGCAGTGAAAGATTGTCTGAATGACTCACGAGTGAAAAACGATATTGCCTACATAACATCAAACTTTTCTTTCATACCTGCAAGCATTGAACAATTAGAACGTGAAAAACAATCTCTTTGTAGCCAAATAGCAATAGTAAAGGAAGCTCAAGTGAACATACATTCTGCTTTGGGCGAAACTGGGAAAAAAGTTAAAAATAAGTGGGACAACGTATTAAATAAGAATGTAGGATTTTCATTGTTGGAAAAAGTATCAAGAGTGATATCGGGGGGAAAGTGTAAATGTTCCAGTAAGTATTGATGTTTCTATTGTACCTAATTTAAAATTTGCGCCTCTCACATCAGTTTCGGTTGAAAGAAGTTTTTCTGCTTTCAAAATGATTCTCAGTGACAAAAGGCAAAGGTTAACTGTGGAGAATTTAGAAAAAATTCTGGTGGTGTACTGTGCAGATAATTATAATAAAGTCTGAGCATGGAACTGAATTTCAATAACTTAAAATGAGTAATCTTGATGTCAATAATCATTATTTCATTAGTTTCAATATATTAAATTTGTGCAGCTCTGTTTATAAATATAATATAGTATTCTTTTTTAATGTTTAAACATACTTTTTTGTGCGTATTTTAGTGTATAACTAAAAATTTCAGTGAAAGAAATAAGTATGATACCTTGATGTGCCTAAAATGCCTATTTTCATTAAAATAGAGCCTAATTTTACAAATTTTGAGCTTATTTTAGGCGCCTAAAACTGCAATTTTAGTGCCTAAAAATCCGATGTCTATATCATCACTAAGGTGATGTGTCTCTCTTGAGAAGCACACACACATTGCACTGTCTCTGAAATGTCCTTTGCATGGGAACTATGGAGTTCAATATTCAATAATTTTTCTACAGTAACCTCACTAGACGTTTTGATTTATCTAAAGAAAATCAAAACTCGAGTGGGATTTAATTGATTAATAATAATCATAATAATAATTTATTTATACTGGCAGAGTTAAGGATATAAGGCCATCTCTTACACTGTACCAGGTCACAAAGTATACAAACACTGAAATTTAACAAAAAGTAAAGAACAGAATACTAACATATTACAAAAATAATAGCATAACAAAATTGGGACTAAACAATTTAAAAATAATACCCGATATTACTCGATTAGAAGAAAGTATATGAAGATTAGAAAAAATAAATTGCTCTAATGTAATAAAATATTAATTGACTTACTAAAATATTAAACTCGTGAAAATGTATTTCTGTACCATCTCATCACTACAAATATTCCGCTAGATGGTAGTAGTGTGTTATGATGAACTGTTCTCTTGTTACCAGTTGTGCCAACTATACAATCTTCATTGAACTCTGTGGACGATTACTGGTCAAGAAGGCTTTGTTGATTCAGTTTCATTTTTTTAAAAACCGTTGCATTCCACTTCAATTATCAATATATATTATAGTAGGGAGCAAAGATATTGGGGGGTCGTACATAGCACGTTTTGCACGTACCGCCCCCTCTCTTCTAACCTGTCCAGTGTGTTGACTGACTGGCAGTGTGTTGGTGCGTTCGAATGTTAGTAGTTGCTTACAAGCCAATCGATGTGAATAGAGAGAGTAATCATCGTATCTGTTGTAAGTTCACTGTGTAATATTCAAACAATATTTCTGAATACTAACAGTGAAATTACTTGTGTATCTAGTTGAGGGACATGTCTAGAAAGGGAGCCAAGCGAAAGGAATTTATGAATATTAAAAAAAAAAATTAAGATATGTGAGGACATTAACAGTGTTAATCTGAAACTCAGAAAGCTACTGCAGCATGTGGAGTTTCAGAGTGTATAGTTCAAAGAATTTGTGCAGAAGCTAAATCAGCAGAACAAACAATAAATATGGAAGTGCCAGAGCCATCTTTTTCATCTCCAAAGAAGGATGTACCACATAAGAAGGTAGTCACTGAAGTTGATGATTTCGAGAAGGAAGTGATTTGTAGGACAGTCAAGAGTTCTACTAGAAAGGATTATATCCCACCAGAGGTAAGGTAACGGAAACTTTGAAACAAAAGATCAACTTTCTCGGTTCAAAATGGTCGATGGGCAGAATTCTGAAAGATCTTGGTTACCGTTACAAGGAGTGCAATGATGGTAGATGCTTTTAATGCAGAGAAATGACAGAGTTGCTTTGAGAATGTAATTTTGAGAAATATGTATTTAATTAGACATGAGGTACCAGCACGACCAGTCATTTATATAGATGAAACGTGGATTAATCAGAGTCATTCCAGGCATTTCGCAAAATTTCACCTCGACAAGTGGACTTGAGGTACCTGTTGGGAAGGGTTCGCGGCTAATTATGTCTCAAACAGGTTCAGCACAGCATGGGTTTATTGAAGAGGCAAGGCTTGTATTTCAGGTAAAGATTACTTATTAGTTAGTAGGTTATTTTACTATGCTTTATCAACAGCTTAGGTTATTTAGCGTCTGAATGAGATGAAGGTGATAATGCCGGTGAAATGAGTAAGGCGTCCAGCACCGAAAGTTACCCAGCATTTGTTCATGTTGGGTTGAGGGAAAACCCCTGAAAAACCTCAACTAGGTAACTTGCCCCGACCGGGAATCGAACCTGGGCCAACTGGTTTCGTGGCCAGACACACTAACCGTTACTCCACAGGTGTGGACTCAGGCAAAGAATTCCGAGGACTACCAGACCAGATGAATGCTACAGTGTTTACAGAATGGTTTGTGCATCTGCTGGAAAGTTTAGAAGAAGATTGTATCATTGTGATGGACAATGCGAGTTACCACTCTACGTTAGTGGAGAAAATCCCTTCTTCGAACTCCAGGAATGCAGACATTGTGTCATGGCTTAAGTCTAAAAACATTGCTCACGATCCTTCTCATATAGTTCTTGTTGCATATAGTGAACCAGCATAAGTCCATGTATAGAATGTAGAAATTGATCAGATCGTATTAAATATGGGACATGAAGTAGCAAGGCTTCTTCCTTATGACTGTCAGTACAACGCAATCGAGCTTGTGGCCACAAGTGAAAGGAGAGGTTCAATTAAAAAATGACAGTTTTGACGATGACTTTAGTGCAGGTAGTGAAAGTGAGGATGGTATGTGAAGTGAATAATTTCAAGATGTACTAAATTAAATGGTTTTATTAAGTGATTAAAGATTATTAATAACTACTATAGCAATAAATAATTAAACTGCATTGTTATAAAGTATTATATTTCTTATGCCATTCATTTCAAAATACGAATGCTATTCGGTATCAGTATAGTAGTTATAAAATCATGTCGCATATTATACAGGGTGTTTCAAAAATACGAGGCATAATTTCAGGTATGTATTTCCCACATGTAGACAATCAAAATAATTCATTACAACATGTGTCCGGAAATGCTTTATTTCCGAGTTATGGCCTTCACAACATTGAAATTCACCGGAACGTTTTTCTTTCCGCAGGTCGTTGCCGTCAAAGGAGACATTAAGAGGGCACTCTGACAGTTCATTCCGAGACGAAAGTTACATTCAGTGTTGTGTAGGCGTACTTGGATCGAAGGTTTCCTGATCGATGGATAGGTAGAGGTGGCCCAGTTGCTTGGCCTCCACGCTCACCTGATCTGAACCCTCTCGATTTCTACTTGTGGGGCCATTTAAAATCATTGGTTTATTCGTCTCCGGTGCCTGATTTGGAATCCCTTCGGAATCGAATTGTGGCATGTTCTGAGGACATACGCAATACTCCTGGAGTTTGGGATCGTGTTCGCAGGTCAATGAGACATCGATGTGAGGTCTGTATTCAAGCAGGAGGTGGACATTTTGAACATCTTCTGTAATGACGACCTGCGGAAAGAAAAACGTTCCGGTGAATTTCAATGTTGTGAAGGCCATAACTCGGAAATGAAGCATTTCCGGACGCATGTTGTAATGAACTATTTTGATTGTCTACATGTGGGAAATACATACCTGAAATTATGCCCAGTATTTTTGAAACACCTGTATATATGTATATATATATATATATATATATATATATATATATATATATATATATATATATATATATATGCTATTTCGATGTTTTCTTTGGTTCACATGTTCACAAGCATTCGATACATGTGTTGTCTCATCAGCCTTAACTGCTGAAAAGTCAGCAGCTTTTTTTTTATTTCTTTGAAATTTCATCATGGCATACATCAAAATGGCTTGAAGGACTTCGTTCTGTATAGTGTTTGATGTGGTCTTAAACACTGTTGCTCTTTCCAAATGTTGCTTAAGAGTGCGTCTAATTCAGAACTGAAATTGATGAGGCCAAGAAAAATACTAGCGTTTAAAGATGAGTTTCCGTCTTCCTGACCTCTTAAAGCCAACTAAAAGCTCCACAAAACCGCACGCACATAATCTGTTCTTCGTAACTTTATCATTGTGCAGTGCAACAATTCAATTGTGTCTGTATGTTTGTTTGAGCCAACACTGCTAATTTAACATTATTGTTGATGTGTGCAGCTGAAGAATCGTGTTTTTAATTCCTTCATTCATGTGCTTCAAATCAATCATACCTGCAGAACGATAATCAAAATTATGTAGTTACTACGCACAGTCCTAAATTCAAACAGAAAAATAAATAAAATTCATAAAACGTACTTATTTTTGTCAATAAATGTTCGCCGTCGAACAATAGGCAAGGAAAACAAAATGCAGCGTCTTTTATATTGCAGCCGCATATTGCATTTTTCATAAGTCCGAATGTTGAATTTTCTTGTCACTTCTCTATTACTTTTCTTCGTCACTTATAATTTTAATTCATGTGTAGGTCTACCATCTTCTTTATTTTGATCTTTTCGTGTAAAGGTCTTATAGAAAATTACACATTTAAAAGATTTTGCACACTATTCATTGTAGCATTTATGATGGAACGAGCTTGAGAACACATCTGAAAGTGCTCCTAACCCCTCCTACGCACTCTGTACTGCCTCCCTCCCATGCTCCAAAGCCAGCCAGTGAAACAGTACTACTGCGCATGCTCCAATGGAACAGTGTGCCGCAAGTGTCGAGCGGTAAACCTAAGTCCCAGGCGTCAACAAGAACAGTACACATGCAGTTTACTTAGTATTATCACAGTCTACTATATACAGTCACGAAGCTTGAGGTGTTTTTTTGCAAATCTCGTGATAAAGTGCTCCAAGCGGTTAGCAACTAGAAACAATAGACTGTCCATGGTCGACTTTGCACTGTGTCGTATTTCTATCGAGTGCTAGCTCGTTGCGTATTTCACATTGATGCTTGTGAAATGTTCGTTATTGGTTGTAATGAAAATGTTAATGGCTAAAATATTACAATTGGAATAATAATATGGGGCAAGGAGGAGACGTTTGTAGTGCTATAAATTGTAGCAATAGTAAGAGAAAGAGGCCAGAATTATCCTCTTTCCGATTTCCGAAAGATTCAGAAAGGTTCCTGGGTTTCCACAAGAATGCTGTACAGAAACAAAACTCTTAATTTTGAAGTTCTTTGTGACTGTTAGAATACATTATATCCTTAAATTTCACAATGAAATGTTTCAGTCTAACCGAAAGGACATTAGATACCGGTTAAAGTTCTGTCACTTAGGCTGCTAAATTTCCAGAGAAATAAAGGTTAGGTCTACTTTTTTTCAGAGGATATAATTTTAATTGTAGCTATTAATTTTGTTATTATTTTTATGTGTTATTTTACTAAAGACGTAGAAAAAAATTAAGTTTGTTTTAATGAAATTTATTGATCACGTTTTATTTTCAATTCTGGTGGGATTATTATTGCTTAGGCCTACTTTTTTTTTTCAAAGGATATGTTTTTAATTATAGCTGTTAATTTTGTTGTTATTTTTATTTGTTGCTTTACTAGAGACGTAGAAAAAGTCTGTTACAATAAAATTTATTGATCACGTTTTATTTCCAATTCTGGTGTGATTATTATTGCTTAACCGCATCCCACTTTGTTAACTACGTAAGCCTACACTACAAGTACCGGTACACGTAAGTTACTCCATTAATTCATATTTCCATTATTATTGTTGTAAAGGGAAATACAAATTAATATTTATTGGTTTCATAGTTAATTATCGCTATAATCTTGAATGAGTGAAGCTATTATAGTAAATTTCAGTTCGTTTTGCACAAACAAAAATTATATTAACTTATTTCTTGCAGGTATCTTCGAGTTTATGGTGGAATTTAATATACTTCATTAAAATAATAAATGAACTTTATGCATTTAATATTTCAATAATGGAAGGAAGGTGTTAATTTTTCCAAAAGAACACAACGAAAGTGTACATATTTTGTCGTCTGCTAGGAGAGAGATCTGAGATGATGAGGCGATAGTAGCGATCCTAGTGGTGGGCAACTACCCATGTTTGCATTTTTACTACATATTGAGCTTCGCGACTGTATATAATAGACTGTGGTATTATAATAAAGAATTATGTCGCTCACATAGTCTACTGCAGCTCATTGATATGTGTTATTTGAAGAGGTGGTGCACTGCTCCTGTGCTCCTTAAGAGAAATCGCCACTGCTTACGACAGTTACGACTTTTATTACATTTGGCTGAAAGTCCATTATGCGATCGTGAGAGACTGTAATACACTATGCGTTCGTCTCATAAACATTTCACTCACAAACAATGGTCAACTTAAGTCATTTAGAATATAATAATTATTACAGCATCCTCTTTATAGTTCATGTAATACAAGCTACTTGGTGATATAAATGTTATTTTTCTTATTCCAACTATTAGCAGTTATTTGTACGTATACGGTACTTTGTAGTGATATTTACGTTATATTTCAACTGTGAGATCGTAACAGGCCATTTGGCCTAATACTTGAAGGGAAGAAGAAGAAGAAGATTTACGTTATATTACAACTTACAACCCTTCCCTTCGCGCTGGACGCCCTCCATTCTTACGTCAGACCAGGTGTAGGCTACTCGTGGTAACATCACAGTGCTCGCGACTTTCTTGCACTGTAGTCTGAGAAGGCTGGCCTTGTATTTCAAAATGTAGGGGTGAGAATGATACAGTCCTAAGCCTAAGCCACACAGACAAAATTTTATAGGAGAGCGTGTTAAAGGTTCAGAGTCCAATGCTATTAGGTGCGGTATCATAATTTCTTCGGCGTATATAGCGTCATTTGTTGAATAGTTTTTATAATATCTTGATAGTAGCTTCCCATGTGTAAGAAATAAATTCGCACAAAACATTTTTGTTAGAAGTGTGGCTTTGGACTATCTATTCTCACGCCTTCAAATGCTAAATGTGCTACGCCTTTGCGTTGCTGGACAGGCGAAAGAAAGACTAATGTATACAGAGACATGACAGACAAGAGCCATCCTTCCTAGCCTGAGAAAATTAAGAATCGAACACTTTTCACTTTCTCTTGTTTTGGAGATCACTTTTCTGACTATGCATATTATGTAGGTTATTATTGCAAGGCGACACTGAAAGTGACTAGTTACTGTGCGACCATCCTACGATACAATAAATTGCGTTTCCTCATGCGACAGAACATCGAAATAATGTACACAAACTGTATGTTATTTTATAGATAACATTTTAGATAACATTGAATTATTAATTCAAGGTTATGACTAGCGTCGTGCATTACAGGCGCCATGCTCGATTCAAGTTTGTCGAGTATGGCGAAGTTCGATATTCGTCGATGTTCGCTATGCAGGAGAAGGCCTGACGTGTTTGTTCCACCTTGTTATAAAAATATATGTTTTAACCGCTCAAGTGTTTTAGCATGGGCAGGGCATGTAGCACGTATGGGCGAATCCAGAAATGCATAGTCTATAGTGTGTTAGTTGGGAAACCGGAGTGAAAAAGACCTTTGGGGAGGCAGAGAGGTAGATGAGAGAATAATATTGAAATGGATTTGAGGGAAGTGGGATATGATGATAGAGACTGGATTAATCTTGCACAGGATAGGGACCGATGGCTGGCTTATATGAGGGCGGCAATGAACCTACGGGTTCCTTAAAAGCCATTTGTAAGTAAGTAAGTAAGGGCCATATTCATAGACATTCTTAGCGCGGGCTTCCTGTGGTTGATCAACGAACTAATGTTTTTCGTATTCACAAACCAGTGTTAGCGATATGATATGATATGATATGAATCCTGTACAAGTAATCAGTCGATAGCCGGGGCTAGTTTAGCACGCTCGTAACGCGGGCTAGCGAAATGTCTATGAATAGCACCCTAAGTGTTCTAGCACAGATCCCTTGCAATTAATTCTTCATATGAAATAAGACAATGCTTGTAATGTCTTGGTTTCCATTCTCATGTTTGAACGGTTTTTTTCTTAGTTGGTTATTTAACGACGCTATATCAACTACGAAGGTTATTTAGCGTCGATGAGATTGTGATAGCGAGATGGTATTTGGCGAGATGAGGCCGAGGATTCGTCATCGATTACCTGGCATTCACCTTACGGTTGGGGAAAACCTCGGAATGAACCCAACCTGGTAATCAGCCCAAGCGGGGATCGAACCCGCGCCCGAGCGCAACTTCAGACCTGCAGGCAAGCACCTTAACCAACTGACCCACGCTGTTCTGATGATATTTTCAGAAATGTACATATTGAGAGACCCGCGCCGTAGCGTCGTGGTCTAAGGCATCATGTCTAAGACTCGCGTTACGGAATGCGCGCTGGTTCGCTGGAAAGGAATTTTCTCTTGAAATTTCGGCCAGTGTATGGAACCGGTATCGTGTTGAATTTGGAGAGCTACGATAGATAGTGATCTACGGTTAAGAAAACCAGTTATAACCAAAGAGTTTGTAATATATAACTAGAGACACCAACGGCGCTAGTTTCGCGTACAAAATTGAACCGCTGTTCGGCCGCCATTAAAGGGAGTTGATGCTTCGCCGGGAGTGCAAGCAGTTCATGCTTATTGAGGAGTACGAATAAATATAAGTACACTTGAAGGGAAATAATAAAGAAAATGGTGAAATACTGCGCCGCATATCTTAACATTTGGAAGAATGTTCCAAATGCAGTTCCTCCTTTGAATGTGTTTACAGAATGTTGGAATATTTCTTGGATAAAAGTTTTTCCAGAAACACATTAATCAGGTTTTTAAGGTTGATTTCAAGAACTATGTAGGGGTTAGGTGCCATCACACTACAGTGGATTATAATAGCAGAGTGCATAAGAAAATCCGCAGACTATATCTGTCTAAAACTGTTTTTTTTTTCACAATAAATGAATTAATCATGTAATTTCCGTTTTGTACAGCATGTACTTCTAATTTTTGGTTATATTAAATGCAAAGAAATTAGTGAAAATATAGCTGATGGCCTAGCTAGGCCTATTATTACCACTACTACTAGGTCTATTATTACCACTAGCACTGACTAGGTCTCACTACTACTAGGCATACTAATACCACCAAAACTAGGCCTACTATTACCACTACCACTAGGCCTATTATTACCACTACTACTAGGTCTATTATTACCACTAGCACTGACTAGGTCTCACTACTACTAGGCATACTAATACCACCAAAACTAGGCCTACTATTACCACTACCACTAGGCCTATTATTACCACTACTACTAGGCCTACTATTACCACAAAAACTAAGCCTACTACTACCACTAATACTAGGCCTATTATTACCACTACTACTAGGTCTATTATTACCACAACTGCTAGGCCTACTATTACCGCTACTAACTGTATTAAAAAGTCTGTACTGACCTCTAACTTGGTGGTCATCAATTACACAATGAATAGATTGTTTTATGATAAAATTTATTCTCATATTTTAAATCAGTTTCCAGAATTTTTATGATCTCATGTTTCACCACTAAATATTTTCTAAGCACCATATACCTTCCTCTTCCTTTGCATGAAAGGACTGAAATATAGATCATATAGATATTTATTACAGTAAATATCCATTATTATGTCTTTAAACCAATACTAGTAATACTGAAAATTAATGTTGACATTGCCATTATTCAATATTTCACATACTTATCCCGAGTGTACATGGTGATTTAATTTATTTTTTTAGAATATCTCCAAAGATGAATCATTATAATACTTTAATAAATATAACGCTCCTCTGCATTCATGTTTATTTCATCACGACTCATCCTTTGTAAAAGATGTTTAAAACAATGTCTATCACCAGGCTACATCAATGTATTGTGGTACTGTTTTAGAATTTCGCGCCGCAAACACTCCCTTTAATGGAGGATGCTAGCCGGTTCAATTTGCGACATTTATCTTGCCTGCCACTCACGGGTATGTGTCTCTAGCAAGTATTACAAACTCTTTGGTTATAACGGCTGGGGAGATCATTGTGGTAGCCACACGATACGTCCGTTCTGGTGGGTTGATCGATCGTTCACCTCTGCTGAGACATGTGACCTTGAGGCGAGCAGTCGGCTAGTCGGCCTTGGCCCTTCATAGGCTGTCGTGCCAAGGGTTATTAATTTTACATATTACATATTGAGATCGTTTTACGTAGGAACGGATATTGGCTTTGCGAAGACCGCTGCAGGAGTCTAATGGGTTAAATGTGCAGTAAAGGAGTCGAATATATTTCAAATAACATCGTTCGTTGCTGGAGCTCGCTGTGATGTACGCAGCAGCTAAGGCGCAAAGTTTCAACCCTGCATGGGAGTTGCGATCTGGGTTCAAATCATTCTACTATAGTTCAGGGATGTTT
Source organism: Periplaneta americana (assembly GCF_040183065.1). Lineage (NCBI taxonomy): Eukaryota > Metazoa > Arthropoda > Insecta > Blattodea > Blattidae > Periplaneta > Periplaneta americana. The sequence goes on along the minus strand of NC_091131.1, from coordinate 155,460,146 downwards.
TTCCAGTGTTACTACCACGTGTTATCTTACATAGAGGTGCGATGTCATGTTGATCCCATGTTCTTTTTTTTATTTTATTGGGTTATTTTACGACGCTGTATCAACATCTAGGTTATTTAGCGTCTGAATGAAGTGAAGGTGATAATGCCGGTGAAATGAGTCCGGGGTCCAGCACCGAAAGTTACCCAGCATTTGCTCGTGTTGGGTTGAGGGAAAACCCCGGAAAAAACCTGAACCAGGTAACTTGCCCCAACCGGGATTCGAACCCGGGCCACCTGGTTTCGCGGCCAGACGCGCTGACCGTTACTCCACAGGTGTGGATGTGGACGATCCCATGTTGCAACTGTTCAGTTGTGTCCAAAGGCACCGATTTGGGGGGGGGGGGTAAGGCATTTTATACACGCTCAACTTACTAGTTAGGAGCGGTGCCTCCCAATAGAATTATTATAAGAGAGGTCTCCCCCTCCAAATAATTCGAAGATTTCTTATGTTAAAAATTTAATCAATTGATTAATCTGTTTGAAAGATGAACTAGAACATAAACCAAAAATAGTTATTTCCAGAGACCGGAAGTTTAGGCATTATGAATCATTAAAATAGGCGGGCAAAAAGTCATTATAAATAGCTAAAATACGCGATAAAAGGCAATTACAAAAACCTTGCACTAGACCCACAACCTTGTACTTTCCACAAAGGCATTTCGGCAGCAAGAAAAGCTTTACATAAGTCGAAAGCTAATTGAGATTTTCGACTCGATGTTGCAATTACTGTTGGAAGCAAATAAATCTTCTTCTTCTTGGAAAGTGCATTTTTGTGTTTGGTTGTACTGATATGTTGCGATATGAAATATTTAGCTAGCTACAACGTCACAATGAAAACTGAAAGAAAAACAACGTTAGACCTGCACTCATTGTTGCCTTGTCAAATAAACACAAGCGATAATTAAAACGCTTACTGTTATACATTTCTGCACGGCAGCGCTCATTGTTGCAAAGAGAATATGAACTGATTGAAAGACAGTAATATACATTCGGTGAGGTCACGTTCATTGTAGCGGTTATAGAGATAAATAAAAAATATACCTGTAGGCAATTTTTAATAATAAATTAATAAATTATAGATAACACTACTCAACAAGGTTTCCATAACATGGACAAGAATAACTATTTTTATGTAATTTGTATGTGCTGATTACGAATATGGCATTGAAAAAGTGCCTACACGTCACATTTTTTATAAACATATTTTTTACTTAGCGAATCGTATAAAAATGTGTCAAAACCTAGCCACTTTGAAACATGTTCTTTTCTGTAACGTAGATCTTTTACACGTTTCCGTTCTTTTAAGGTACCATTTGAAACATACTTTCACTTTTGTGGGTTAAATAAGTGTTACCCTTATGCCCACGTGCATCAACGTCGGTTAGTGTAACCACCAGTTGAAATTGTCACCTAACCTCTGGTTAAGCATTTTTACAGTGGATCGACCTCGGTTACGACTTAAATAGGAGGTTAACCACAGTAATCTATAACCGGCCATTTTCGAGCGGTTAAAGGAGATAACCAGTGATTAGTAGAGCAAGTAAAGCAAAATGGCGGCCAGAGCCACAGATGTTTACTTCGAAGACGATTATTATTATTGTACAGTACTTGAATTACTTGGATAGAGCGTGGGCGTGAAGTTTCTTTAGTGGAAAGAGAGAATCTTTACGAGGAATTAGGTGACAGAAAATTTCAGGAGGGATTTTGTTTATCAAAATCTACAAATGGCTCACTTGCAATAACTCAAAAACAGTCATATGTCTTCTGTTGATCAGCTCCTTACGTTAAGATTCTATGTAACTGTTATTTTCTGTATTTTAAGAGGGAATACTTGAATATCTCTTTCTCTGTCACTGGCTGAACAAAGAGAGGTTATGGATGGATCTTAGGATAATGAACAGTAACCTGGTGTAAATGGGATCTTGGGTCGTACACACATTTCTACTAATCTTCTGCATCCTTTTCCTTTATGGATATTCCTTCTTTATTATATAATATATTTAAATATATTAAGTAAGTCTATCGATACTTAACCTCACTTTGGGATATAATCATTTTTGCATTCAATTTTCTATTTTGTACGATTTTAACCTAACAGCAATGAAAAACAAAGAAATGCAACTCGCAAATATAACAGCGCCAACGAGCTAGATACTATAGAGAGGACAAAGATCTCAGAAAGTTGAAGACAATTGAACATTGGTCCGCCATGTTTCGGTTAGTCAAAACAAAGGGGCGTGGCTCGGATGTTGTAGGAAATGACTGTGATGAAGTTAGTATTATTGTGAATTGAGTTACATATTAAGACTATGTTAATAAGTAAAAAGTAAAATACACACAAAACTTTACGTTTTATAACAGCTGTAGGCCTATGTTTTATTAGTTTCACTAAATATAGCCCAGATATTAAATGACAAGCTATACTCGATGCAACCAAAGCAAAGCACCTAAAGACGGATGAATTTAATCGGCAGAAGAAAAATAAATAATTTTTTGACTTCGTCACAAATTTAATTACCTTACAGCTAGTCTAACCTAATATGAAATCATGTAATTCAGTGCTCACCAGGTGATTTCAAGAGAGACGACGTATGTAACTAATAGGAGTAAAATATGGGAAAGGTAGTGGCGAAAATTAAAAAAAATATCCAGTAATTAAGTTATTGAGAAAAATTCATTTGAAATTGGAATTAACACAGAGAACTTTTGAAAACTGAAATTATTAAAACTACAAATAATCTCTTAGCATGCAACATAATAATTAAAGAATGACACTAATAGAAAGTTACTCATGATCATAACTCACCACATTTATTGAAACGATGAGATATTTACGATTAACATTGTTATCATAAACAACAGGAGCCACAGCTAGGTACACTTCTTTTCGCGTGATGGCGACATCGTGTAATCTAATATAATTTGAAACAAGCATTGATCTCACACGTGTCTCGCAACTAAGCAGAGGCTTTTGCAGAATAAAACTGTTCTTACATTATTTTGAACAATAATGACAAATTGTGTGTGATGCAAGTGCTAACTTTCCTCTTTGGTAACAAAAAGAGCCCTAACGCATTAATAAAAAGAAAATTGGAGTAGGCCCTATAAACATAATAAATACTAAACTCTTGATGGTACAAACTTATTAATACAGATATTTCGCTTATGCTCAGTCCGTCTTATCTTATAATTCTCTGCGGCCATGGTACCTGTATTGAGAGGGTTTAATTATCCAGCAACGAATATTATGATTTACGGTACATTTCATTTAAATCCGAGGGAATGAGACATTTTTGGAAATTTTAAAGTCTTAATTATTACTTTTTCATTTATAAATCAGCTTTTTACAAAACCTATAGCGAAATGTTTAAATTAAATATTGATGTATCTGAAAAATATAATATATGTACCAACTCGTTACAGTGTACCTTTGATAAGCACTCCTTGCGGAGGCTGGCGGTACTAAAGACGCCATGTTTTTTAGGGAACGATCCATAGTACTGTTGGCCTCCGCAGGGAGCGCTTATCAGAGGTCTTTAGCCTCTCTATAGTATCTAACTCGTTGAACAGCGCCCAAAGGCAAACAAATGCAACGCGAAAATGTAGGACATGTTCACTTCGATGTAGAACGGAGTGAGCGCAGTCGTTTTTAGATGTTGACTATTATCTTTGCTGTGGTATGAATGCTTTCCTTTAGTCATTTTGTAGAAACAGTGTACCATCATAGACTTTGCTCTGGTTAAATGAAGTGTCAGCTAACTATGTTTAAGTAATCGGTGATTATGAATGGTGCACAGAAATTACATTTTAACCACGGTTACTGTTTAACCGTCGTTTCGTAATCTATGATTACTGCGTTTTTAACCGATGTTTATGCACTTCGCCATTAGCGATGGTTTATTGTTTTGTTAGCCTTATTATGCAGCTGCACGGAGGATAGGTCACATCTCGCTATAACTGACTAAGAGAAAGGATCGCTGTTGTATCGTTAGACAAGAAATGAACAATTTAGCGATTAGTTCTGATTGTGGAAGTGTGTGAGCGGTACTAGTTATTCTGTAATGGTATTAAATGGATCGCAATCGTCGTTCATGTAAAATTTTTCGAAATAGTTTCTGCTATGTTTGTGGGGAATTAACTTTGAAATCACAACGTCGATCAATAAACAGATAATGTAAAAAAAATGCATATTACTTGTATTTTGGCTGTAAAGTGGGTGAACAAGACGAAAATTTGGCACCACACGTGTGTTACGTAACATGTTACGTGAAGTTAACAGAGTGGTTGCGGGGGAAAAATAACAACATGTCTTTTGCTGTTCCAATGATTTGGCGATAGCCTACCAGTCATCTGGAAGATTGTTATTTCTGCATTACCAAACCACAGGGATTTTCAAGGAAAACTAAAGATACAATTGTGTATCCTAATCTCCCACCAGCCATAATACCCGTGCCACATTCTCCTGAACTTCCTGTCCCTGTCCCTGTCCCTCCGCCCAATGGGGAAGATTATGTCATTCCAGAAGAACACAAACTATCAGAATCTTCAGACTACCCTTCAACTTCCGTTGATCCCACCTACATTCCCGAACATCATAGAACACCACGTCTGACACGACAGGCAGAACTTAATGACCTAGTTAGGGATTTAGGTCTTTCCAAGCAACACCCTGAGCTATTAGGTTCTAGATTACAAGAATGGGACTCATTAGCAAAAGATGCCAAGATTTCCGTGTTCAGAAAACGAAACGATAAGCTGACTAGTTATTTTGTAATGGAAAATTCTGTTTGTGCCTGCAAAAATGTGAACGGTCTTATGGATGAATTAGATATTGAATATAATCCAGAAGAATGGAGACTGTTCATCGATTTATCAAAACTAAGCTTAAAAGCAGTGTTATTGCACAATGGTAATACAAAACCTTCCAGCAGTGGCTCATTCAGACACTATGAAAAACTTATGAAAACATGTGACTAATATTGAATACAGTAAATTGTATGAACATCGCTGGGCAATTTGAAAGTAATAGCTTTGTTGCTTGGATTACAAGGAGGGTTTAATAAGTTGGGTTGTTTTTTTATGTTTGTGGGACAGTCGAGCAGCAGCACATCATTATGTGGCGAAAAACTGGCCTATCAGACAAGGTTACATTCCTGGTAAGCATAATACAGGGACATCATTTTATTTTTACCTCAATTTTTATTGTACCCGAGTTTTTGAATGTACTTCACTCCCACCCCTTCTACTAATGAAGTTACAACTCCACACAGAGCCAAGACAGCAGATAGTAAGCAGTACTGAGTTACTGAGTATAGTACGTTCCAGAAATATGTTCGCGTTTTCCAGTGACGAAAGAGCTTTCAATATTGAATCATATTTTCGCACAGGTACTGTCCGTTTGCCTACGTCGCATCCCGATTTTCCCCACCTGCTTCTGCTCGCCCCTCTGTAAAAGCTGGGCTGTCTTAGCTCTTTTCTGAAGACATTAATTTCTCTTAGGAATTGGGCGTTTACGTAATATTACACAGCTGTTTAATTTAGCTTAAATAAAAGGGCCTCGTTAAGTAATTAACTGTCACGTGATTTCCTCCCTTTCTACAATCCTGCGGCATAACCACTTGGACGGACAGTAGATAGCATGTCTGAGTAATTTTATATTTTCCGGTCGGGCAGAAGTGAAGATTGAGTTAACAGTACGTAGAGTAGGTATAGAATTATTTCAACATGAGTTACTAGTACGAAGGACGAAACTGGCAATTGGAATTAGATGCAATAGTCTATAGTGCGATAATATGCACAAAAGAACTGAAGCCTGTATTGAAATGAACGGCCACCGTTTTAAAAATTGTGTTTAAATATTCATATTATGATTATTTTTCAATTTAACTTCTTTCTCTATATTGTACGCTAATGTGCTGTAGACAGTATAATATACACCGCATAATGAATACGTCCACATGGATAACTCACTTCGTGAGTAAAAACACTTATTCTTAATACAGTACTGTACTTTCATTAAAGAAAAACCTAATGAAAATTATCAAACTCAAAATCGCGATATTTCCTAGTTTACGTAAATGGATGAACTACTTTTCTTCCTTCCTATACCTAGTAGAGTGATTTGTGTTTTACGCCAGTATCATCGAACTCCAGTCTTGGAGGGGGGGGAGCAAGCGGTGTTTCCGGTTCTCTAAAGGTATAGACAGGTCAATATTAAAAATGTTAGTAAAAATAAATTGATGTCCCTGTATTAAATATCCTCTGCTAGTGCAACGTGAAAAAGTACTTCTTTCTCCACTGCATATAAAACTAGAGCTAATGAAAAATTTCGTGAAAGCTCTAGATAAGAGTGGAAGAAGCCTTTCAATACTTAAAGACTCTGATCCCTAAAATCAGTGATGCTAAATTAAAAGAAGGCATATTTGTCGGTCCACAAATTAGAAAACTTTTGAAGGACAGCATTTTTGAGAAAAAACAACCCCAAGGAATTACCAGCATGGAACTCTCTTGCATCTGTCGTCAAAGGGTTTTTAGGAAATCACAAAGCAGAAAATTATCATCAATTAATAGAGATGTTACTAAGAAACTACAAAAAAAAAAAATGACCTGCAGTATATCAGTGAAGATCCACTTCTTACATTCACATTTGGACTTCTTTCCTGAGAGCTTGGGGGCTGTAAGTGATGAGCAGGGAGAGCGATTTCACCAAGACATTGCTACAGTGGAGCAACGGTATCAAGGAAGATGGGGTGCAGCGACGATGGGCGATTATTGCTAGTTTTTAAAAAGGGAAAATTCTAGTTCTCATAAGAGAAAAAATGAAGGCATTTTTATATTTTTATTTTATTGCACGAAGAGTGGTTCTTATAAGCCTTAATAGCTGGTCAGTTAGTAATACTACTAGGTTCAAAAAGTTCCCGGAATTTTACTACCATTTTTCGTATTAATATAGAACAAGGGATATTATACATTTGTTTTGTTGGTAACATTCATGATGTCATTTCCTTAAAGTTTGTTGATAATGGCGATTGTTGGTTTTGAGTTGTAGGCAATTGTTTATCATAGTATTTTGTTTGTTCGTCGCTTTTTGTAATTATGTCCACAGAGCAACGTACAAACATAAAGTTCTGTTTTGTTACACAAAACTCCTGCAGAGACATTAAGATTGTTGGAAGAAGCATATGGCGAAGCAGCAATGAAAAAAACTCAAGTGTATGCCTGGCATAAACGCTTTTCTGGTGGCCGCAATACGTACGCAGCGGCCGACCAACAACTGCAACAAATGAAGCAATCGCTCAGCGTGTGCGTAATGTTGTGAGGGACGACCGACGTAAAACCATAAAAGAGATAGCAATAGAGGTCGGAATATCAGTCGGAAGTGTACACAATGTTCTTCACAAGCATCTCAACATGCATTACGTGTCTTAGAAGTTAGTTCCAAAATGTCGGCAGAACAGAAAGAAACAAGAATGACTCTTGCTGGGGACATGATCAGTATGGCTGATGAAGATGGTGATTTCTTAAACAAATTATTGCTGGTAATGAAACTTGGTGCTACTTGTACGACCCAGTCCCTAAACGACAGTCATCTGAGTGGAAATCGAAAACATCTCCTCGGATGCAAAAATTTCCTAGGGACACTTCCAAAGGCAAAGTTATGTTGGAAGTTTTCTTCGACTCTCAGGGTCTCATCTACCATGAGTTCATTCCAGAAGGTCGTACTGTAACGAAAGAATTGTACGTAGAAATCCTCCGTCGCCTCCGGGACGCAGTGAGAAGGAAACGTCCAGAAAAGTGGGTAGAAAACAACTGGTTCCTTATGCGTGACAATGCACCTGCTCATCGCGCAATTATTGTAAAGAATTTTCTTGCCAGGCACAACATAACTGCTTTGGATCATCCACCATACTCTCCTGATCTCTCACCACCTGATTACTTTCTGTTTCCCCGTCTGAAAAGTCATCTGAAAGGACGGAGATTCAATGCTGAAGAGGTTATCGCAAACGCGACGAGAGCACTAAGACGGGTTTCACAAAATGGCTTCCTGGCCTGCTTCCAGGAACTCTACACGCGTTGGCAAAAGTGTGTTGTTGCGGAAGGCAACTATTTTGAAGGGAATGCTGTAGAATAGTGTTTAAGGTACGTTGTTTCTATGATACTAGCAAATTCCGGGAACTTTTTGAACCTAGTAGTATATCAGTTTTATCACATCTAAGCTGCCCCTGCAAATTTTCACACAAAAAAGGAGAACAAAGTAATTTTTAATGGGTCAAAAATCCTGATTTTTCAATGTTGTTTATTGTTATTGTTGTTTATTGTTAATAAAATAACATTGACAGAAATACAATCTTAGTTCTTCCCTGAAGAAGTAAAAAAACTCGTGCTCAGGGAGATATCTAAATACAAAGATAAACACAAAGATAATTTTTTGACACAAACTGGGTCAAGAAAAAAATTACAGGATTAAATTAAATTTAAAAATACAATTTCAATTTTAACAATTTAAGTCATACAAATACATATACATATTAAATCAATATATATTCTTTAAAAATTAAATTCCTAACGCTATTTTTGAAATTCCTGATACTAAAATTTTGCAAATCTGGATATTTATGAATTATTTTATTGTATAACCTTGGACCAAAGTAGGTACCATGGCTCAGAGCTGTGCTTGTGAAACACTTTGATTCCTCTAGTCGTATAAAATCGGATCTTTCAGTTCCATATTTATGATGATACAATTTGAATTTATTACGGTTTTTATATATGAAGATTAATAAGGCAATATAATAAATCTGTTTAATTTTCAAAACATTAAAATCAGTAAACAAAAGCTCAGATGAATAATCAATTGCTTTATTAAAGCATAATTTAATGATTCTTTTCTGAATAAGTATTAGTGGAGTGAGATTAGAATTACAAGCATTTCCCCACCCTAAAATTCCATAATGGAGAATGGATTGAAATAAAGCTAAATAAATGAGACGTAAAATATTAACTGGTAAATATGACCGAAGTATAACAAAGATATAAATTGTTTTACGTAATCTATTGGATAAATATGTAATATATTTGTTCCATCGTAAGTGTTGGTCGATCGTAATGCCTAAATACTTAACTTCTGAGGATTCGGTTAATATGGGACAATCACAATTTTGAGAAGAACAATCTGAATGATGAATTTTGAGCCTAAAGGAAGATTGAGGAGATTGAAGACCACTGGACCTTAGTGAAAATGGAACAACAGTTGTTTTGGATGTGTTTAAGGAAAGAGCGTTTGAAATGTATCAAGTAAGTATCTATAACACGAAAACGTGACGTGTTACGAACTTTTAATTGTCATTTTCGTGTTCAGCGCATGCAAATTAGTTAAGATCAGCCTATTTTATTAATGTTATGGAAAAAAAGTTCGAATTTGTTGAGTAGTGTAATTAATCAAATAAAGGCAAAAAAAACATTTATTTTGTAAATTAGGCATTTATATTAAAAAAGGCAGAAAAGGGCAACATAAAACTGTGACGTTTCAATCACAAAGGTATAATTCGTACAGATTTATCATACTTTCAAAATGAAGATAGATTTAACACATTTAAAAAGGCATTCTGCCAAAGTTCCGGTCTCAGGACAAATGATTCAATGGTGACTCCACTTCTTTGTCTATGATCTAGTTCATTTCAAGTCTATCATTTACAGTTCATTTCAAGTCTAACACAGGGGCGGCCCGTCCCTATGTGCTACAGTGCTACAGCACAGTAATAATTTTTGCTCAAATAATGTATTTGTAATACCATAGTATCTGATCTGTCATTTGACAATTTCCCATGGTTATATTCATGACGCGTTATAGAGTGTTTAGTCTTCGCTGAAGAGCTCTTTGGTGCCTCAGGGGGTTCGTTGTGCTATTCTGAAGTTCATATGAGAATGTAGACATTTATGCGCATGTGCGAAGCTGAAATCACTGCTCTGATTGGTTATTTTTACGCGGGAAAGTGCTGTAGTCAGCTTCAGCACAACACAGCTTGGAGATTGCAAAATTAAAGCGTAACGAAAGAATGCTTGTTTGTGGAAGAACTCGGAACTATTTACAATGTATTTGGAATTCAAATATCAGACTGCTGCTGCCATCTACCTGTAGGGCTACGAGGTACCTCCTGAATCAGGTAGCAAGCGACGGAAAATGGAATCCCAGAAAATTGAAGCCAAGGAAGTATGTGACTGTATAATTCAGAAACTACTCATCGTTCCCAGTCTTTAAGCTATCTAGACGCAACAAAATTGTTAAACAGCAAAATTTTTTAGAATTTTTCATATAATTTTCGTGAACGCGAACTTGAAGTTGCTGTCAACAGCTGTACTATACTGAACAAAAGAGTGTTAAAGACACAACTTGGAGTTCTATATGGAAAACCCGACTTCCAAAATATAGATGTCTGTTCAACTGTTACAATACATAGTCCCCAACAATTTACAGGATCCATTCCGTGAAGTACCGAAGTTGTTCAATATTTTGGTTACAACACCAATGACCACTGCTGAGCCAGAAAGATGTTTTTCTTGCTTGAAGCGCATAAAAACGGTTTTTAAGAAACACTATGTCCCAGGATCATCTCATTGCTCTTGCAATACTGTCAATAGAAAATAATATGATGTCCAAGATGGAGGGGTTTACACCAGGGTAATTGACAAGTTCTACAGTAGGAAGGAACGTCGTATGGACTTCATACTAGGCGAGTCTCAAATTAAGATAAATACATATAAGTGTATACAGTAGGCCGATATAGAGATTGTAGCACACTCATTATTTTGACCACTACTGTAGCTACTGCTCTAACAGCTATTTCAATCGAACAGTAACGGTCATAAGTATAACAAAATGGAAGAAATAATACGGAATTAACAGTTCATTTAACAGTGTATTCGACTGTATTTGACCTAATATCAGTTAACAAATTATTATTAAGATGTTCAACGTTTTTCATAAACAAATTAAATTTGTTTGTTAGGTACGAAATTTAAAAGTAATAGTTATCAACATTCAGTTTCAGTGATCATTTCTTGTGATGAACTACTTTTCTTCCCTCCTATATCTAGTAAAGTGATCTGTTTGTATATTACGCCAGTATCATCGAACTCCAGTCGTGGAAGGGGGTAGCAAACGGCGTTGATCCAGAGGTATAGGCAAGTTAATATTAAAAATGTTAGTAAAAATAAAATGATGTCCCTGTATGACGCAACATGCCTGACTTTCACTTTTAAAATCTTTCCATACGTATTGAATTTCGCAGCACCCTCTGGTTTTAGTGTTTCTTTTTCATTTACACAAGAGAATTTTTTCCAGGCTTCAGATCCATTGCTATTTCCATTAACCAAAACATAGTCTCCGCACCTTAACTTGTCTTGCACGTGTTGAGAATCCATAGCGTACAGTTTAAACTACACACAGGCTTCGTAACAACCCACTGGGCTCTCTTGGGTCATACTACGCTAGGTATCAGTGTTGTCAGATCTTGGAAAAATATTTCCGGAGGTGGTAATGAAAAAAATCCTGAGATTTGTCCACAATTTCCGGAGGCACTTTCGAAAATCACATAAAATGTTATTATAATCTTCTAACTATTACAATACATGAACCTATAATAAAAAGATTTCTACTTTAATTTTTCTACTCACCAATTTGATTAGTAGTCACCACCTTCCTCTCATAGATGTTTCTCCAGACCAGATTATGTTCGTTTTTATGCGTTACATATTTTATATTTAGGAAAGCATTAGTAGTCAAGTTATAAAATATTAACAAAACTTTAACTATATAATGTTCATCTACCAGTTTTAATGTATGCCAGAGATTGGTTTTCTAAAAAAAAAAAAAAATAATAATTTCCTACATAAAAAAATCCGGAGATTACAACTTTATTTCCTATTTTTCCGGGAAGTTAAAAAATTCCGAAGATCTCCGGAAATTTCCGGAGACCTGGCAACACTGCTTGGTATGAGAAGGAGCGGGTACTGCCAGGCAAGCTTGCGCTCGGCCTGTTTACAAGGTCAAGAGCGGAATATCAGACGTATTCTGAATGACACGGGGCAGGCAAGCTTGAAAGGGAAAACGCACAGCTCTAACGTATATCCCCATAGAACATTATGCCGCCTTTAACTGATTTCTTTCTTGTTTTGGTGTTTGACTTGTTTCTGAAATAAGCGATTCAATTAGTCTTGGCAGTCTTCATCCCACGAGATGTTTGGCATGTTTGTAAAATTCCTTTGGAAGAAATATACAACGCAGGATAAATTGGAGAAGAAACTGATGTTCTGATATAGTGAAGAATCAGACGTTATCATCATAACTAATTTCAGGATGAGAGAATTTATTATTACTAGTGTTTAAATATTCAGCTGAATTTTATTTTATTTTCTTCCTGTTCTTTACAGATATTTGAAGCACCATTGCTATTCACAACTAAACTATCAATATATGAAGTAATGATTGTGCAGTAGTTACTCATACTTAATGATAAGAGTTTTGCAATAAATCAATAAGACAAACATGGAGGAGGAAAAATAGTAAGAAGACTGAGTTCCGTTTTCTTGTAAACCTAGACTCAAATTATCTTGTTATCAACGCCCTTCCACAGATGGAAGTAGTCTAGTATCATACATTTATATTTCTGACATTTTTGTGATGAAAATTGAATAGTTATTGTGTAGGTAATTAATAACCAATTGTCTAATTCAGCGAAACTCCATGCCAAAATCGTAAAATTGTTATAATGTAACTCAGTGTCGCCGTATTAATTACACTGTACATTGCTGTATCCTAACACATTGCCATTACAAAATCTGTGTGATGAATTTAAACATCTAAATCAATTCAATTTAATCATCTACTCGTAAAATCAAATACGCGATATTTATTTTATTTATTTATTTATTTCATCAATCTTTGTTCACGTCATGGCGGATTAGATCAAGGCTTTTTAACTCTCTACAGGTTGCCTCAAAATGGAGCTTGGTGACGAGGGTTATTGAGGGGAGCGGGGATCGTCAATGACGTCACACGTTTCCCGCGTATAGTGGCATTTAAATGTGTTCTAAGTGATCTTTAGGAATTGCTTAATAGCATAAATGTTTTCACCTTATAAATATTGAATAATTGCTTAAAGTCCTGCGATATAAATGACTTAAACTAATGTTAAATGAATTACGGCTCGTTTGGAAACATTAAACTTACGTTCCCGCGCGATTTTAATTTATAGTATTTCAATCTAATACCATTATTATTTTATCGTTGTTATGTTATGGAAAAATTAGTAAATTAATTATTTTTAAATTTCAATAATTTTGTACACCATGTATTTAATAAAATAATATGTATAACAATAATACCGATAATGATATATAGTATTGTTCCCTCCTAATGTCCTAGTCCATTTTCAGCCATGCTAGGCCAAAGATGTGCTGTTGCTATCTGCAAAAGCTTTTACCAAAAAGCAAAGGTGAAAATGTTTCTTTTTTTTGTATACCTAAAAGAGAAGACATCAGGAAACAATGGATAATAGCGTGCAAAAGGCAAGATAAATTTAACCCTGATACCAGCAGAATATGCTCACTACATTTTAAAGAGGAAGATTTTGAATTGGATTTCAGGGCTTCTTTACTTGGTATTCAAGTAAAAAGACCAAGGACTTTAAAACCATCTGGTAAGGCTAATAATTTAATTATATTTAAAATTTGTGTAAAGAAATTTAATATATATATATATATATATATATATATATATCTCAAGTATTATGTCTGTTGTGAAGAAAGTTATCATCTATAACTTGTGTTCTCCCTTTACTACTTATGAATTTTGAATATTCCTGTTTATTATAAAGTCCCGTTTGTCAAGCTCTGCCTATAAATTATCACATGACTGATTTTTTATACTCTTACTATGATAGGCATTATTACTATTATTATTATTAATTATAATTATTAATTCTGTGTTACTTTCAGCTGTTCCAACATTAAATTTAACACCAGAACAGTCTCAGAGGACAGTATCACCTCGAAATATAAGAATGGAGAAGAGAAATCTAAAAACTATTGTTCACAATATGTTAGAAGAGGATGCTGAAATTAATGAAGTGGGTGAGTCAGTACCAGAACCTGAGCCACAGAATGAAGAAGCGAGGTATGAAATTCTACTTAAAAATTATAACACAGTTCTAGAGGAAAATAAGAAACTCAAAGAGCAATGTTTACAAAGTAGATATGAAGTTGAAGGATATAAAAAACAGATTAGCCAATTGGAAAAAAAAATTAAGAAAATATCTGCTGAAATGGATGAGAAGAAAGTTCTTGCATTAAATCACAAAATTCAGGAAGTACTTTCAGGGGTTTTTAGTAAAAATAAAATAGACATAATCATGAACAAAAAAAAACATGTGAAATGGTCACCTGATGACATTTCTAATGCTTTCACTATTAGATACCTTAGTAAAAGGTGTTACATATACCTTAGAGAAAAAATGAATATTCCCTTACCTGGAATTTCATCACTTCAAAGGTGGGCTTCAAATCTGTCACTGCGACAAGGTGTTTTGCCTGATGTCATACAAATAATGGATGTTGCAGGACAGAATATGAATAATTTTGAAAAAACAACAGTTCTATCCTATGACGAAATGAAAATAGCCAGTACTCTCGAATATGACCAGAAAGAGGATGAAGTTGTGGGACCTCATTCTTATCTCCAGATTGTAATGGCTAGAGGACTTTTTGCGAAATGGAAGCAGGCAATATATATTGGCTTTGTTTGCAAAATCACTCAGGTCATACTGGATGATATTATCATTAAATTAAATATTATTGGCTATAAAGTAGTTGCTTGTGTTAGTGACTGTGGTGGAGGGAATATGGGTCTCTGGAGGGAGCTGTCAATATCAATTCAGAATACAATCTACAAGCATCCCGTCTCACAGGAACCCATCTACTTTTTTGCTGATGCCCCCCATCTTTTAAAGTTGATTCGTAACTGGTTCCTAGACCACGGATTTACTTTGGAAAATGGAGAACAAATCAGTAGTGTTCCTGTGGAAGAATTGATCAAAAGTACTGCCACAGAAATAACTTCATGCCACAAATTAAGTGCCAGCCATGTGAAATGTGAAAAAACTAAAAGGCAAAATGTTCTGTTAGCTGCACAGTTACTCTCTCACACTACAGCCACTGCTTTGAAACATTACAAACCTGGACCTGACAAAAAGTTAGCTGAAATAACAGGAGCCTTCATAGAACTGGTAAATGAATGGTATGACATATTTAATTCTTATACCCCTAACCATTCAGTTCCAACTAAAATGCCCTATGGAACATATCTAGAGCAGCAAAATATAATTTTAAATAAAATGGAAACAGTCATGACCACCTCACTCTGCACTGGAAAAAATAGTTTACAGGCCTTTCAGAAAGCTGTAATTGTTTCCATTAAATCCCTTCGCCTCTTGTTTCAAGATATGGTTGAAAAGCATAACATCAAATACATTTTAACACACAGACTAAACCAAGATCTGGTAGAAAATTTCTTTTCTCAAATCCGGACTCGAGGTGGACTACATGATCATCCTTCTCCATTGGACTGTATATACAGAATAAGAATGATTATCTTAGGTAAGAACCCTGGAGTTATTCAGAGGCAAACAAATACAACTGATGCTGACCAGGATGAATTTATAGTAGCGAAAGCTCTAAACAAAGCTCAAATAACCATACCTGAATCAAGCTGTCTGCCTGCTGAACTACACATTAAAGATCTTGAAAATGAACAAATTTCCCATGCTGAAATTGTACAACAAAGTGAAGAGGATGGTTTGGAATATATTGCAGGTTACATTGCCAAGAAGTTTAAAGATAAATATCCGTATCTGGGAAACTTCACGCACAAAAATCACACAGAACATAACTACACAGTTCCATCCTGGGTTAGACATCTTTCATACGGAGGCCTTACTTCACCTTCTGAAACCTGGCTACAAGAATTCAAAAATATTGTGTCCTCATTCACATTATTCCATAAAGACAATGTTCAACGGGGGAAAAATGTTTTAAAAAGGACCACAGACTTCGTAGCTTCAAATGTAGGCCTACAACATATCCCTTCAGAGGTACTTGAAGCAGCTGTGAAAACTATATTTTTCGTGAGGATAAAGTATCTAAATTCCAAAACTGAAGCACACAAGAGGAAGAGGTTAGGAGTGCAGGATAGTGCAGAAGCGAGACAGATGAATAAAAAGTACAAGAAAATAATTAATTAATAAGTAAGTAATTCACTTGTATGCCATTTTAATCTATTATTATTTTTAAGTACTATGGTAGTTAAACAAGCATTTTTGTACGACAGAGTAGAAGAAACCGTTTGAAAAATTAATGTTCATATTATATTACAACATTATAAATTGAAGATCACTTTCTTGAATTTCATGATATCACTGAATTTCAGGTTGGCAAAAATATACTGAAAAGGACAGCTGAATATATTCCTATAGGCCTGCATCAAAGATATTCCTACGGATATTTTCGAAGCCACAGTGAAAACTAGACAGAGCAAACATACGTATGCACTCGTAAGTATTTTATAACTACGTATAAATATCACACGTTATAATTTGCATTACCTTAAATTTAATTTTTGGGTTTCCTGAACTATCATACGAGCTGATCACTACATGCATTGTATTTGTATTATGCCTATAGGTTATGTTGTTTTTAAACTAAAAAATAAATTTCCGCAGCTTCATAATAAAATTGCACACGCTCACACGCAATACAGGCAGAACATGGTTATGCCATTCCATCATGGTGAAACCACCGTAAAACTCTGACTCGTGAATTAAATGAGGTATAACAAGAATAAAATTGGGAAAACACGAAAACGTCCTGCAGATACAGATGTTGGCCATTACCACTATCAATTCAAAAATAAACAGTGAACAACACAAATTCATAATATGTAAGTATTTTCTATATATTATATATGTATTTTAACGTTTCACAGGTGATATTTTGCATTATTTTCAATTTATTTCAACATTTCTCGGCACAACATAATATTATCAAATGATAGTCGCCATGTGCCAGGAATCGTCATACGTCACACGGGGACTGCGTTCTGATTGGTCAATACATACTGATGCAACCTGGGTAAAGTTAAAAAGCCTTGGGATTAGATATGTTCCAGTTCTGAATCCGCCGTCACTCTCTATAGAAATATTACAAAAACTAGTATATCTTGAACCTATAAGTATCATCCTCTATTCACCATAATAATAATAATAATAATAATAATAATAATAATAATAATAATAATAATAATAATAATAGTTCTTGTATTTGAAACTCTTACTTTAACTTTTTCATTTCCATACTCAATCTCTTAAAAATTATTCTGTTAACTTCATTGACTACTTTTCATAGTTCCCTATCGTGTCCGACTAGTCAATATTTATAATTCCATATCCGTTAGAGCAGGGGTCGTCAGCACAGAGCACGCTGGGGCTAGCCTCTCTTACCCGCGGAAAACGCAGTGCACTACAGTGCTCTCGTAGCTGCTAGCGGGTATGCTCTCTATCTCTCCCTATTGCACGACAGTGCACACGGGACTGCACCGCGTGCCCATTGCACATTTCAGCGAGTGCTGACGACCACTGCGTTAGAGTCTTGACTTCCTCTTCCCATCTAATTTTAACTCTAAACAGAAATTTTCCTAATTTATGTAGATTGCTGGCGTTTAGGGGACCATTAATTTTTTATAAGCTACTATAGCGTTTATTTGTAGACATTTTTTATCCACCCAACCGTTTCTCAAATTATTCGTTGCCTGACACTTTAACGCAATATGCATTGCGTCTTCCGCTAGTCCACACAAAGGACATTTATCCTTCTCTACGTTCCCTCTCTTATTCTTGAGCCTGCAGATACCTAATCTCCACCATGCCATTCCTGTTCTCTCTTCCCTTGAATTTAGTCTAATATATTCTTCCTGTTTCCAAAACTGTTTAACCTCCCTATAGTATTTTAGTGATCCTAGGTCTTTAATATTACTAAAAATATCTTGCCTCGAAATTTCGTTTGCCCTCTCTTTTACTATTCTTCCAATAGTTTTCGTGTAAATACACGATATAGTAACATTTGGATATCTGAAAGAAAAAAAAAATCGCTGCACAATTTTACATTATCCTCAAATAATAGGCTTAAGTTTTGGCAATAAGTGTGCTTGGATGCAGTTTGTTACGAGTTCTTTCAGGAGAAAGAGAAACATTTGGCTAACTGGCAGGGAACAAGACTTAAGAAAATTTTACTAGAGGTGTGACAGCGATCGTCAAATAACACAAACTGAGATTAACAATAACAGAGTTCATGAAGAGAGGTAACAGTAAGTATTAATTTAATTCTAGTTTAGTGAATGTGAACATGTGATTAATAATTGAAATTTGAGACTAGAAGGACGAAATCTATTTCAGGAACTGGTTAGACCTGAAGTTTTCAAGTTATAATCATGAATATAACTAATTATACACAGAGTTCTTATGCAGACCGAGTCCACGCCATCCTCAGCCTGTTGTCGGGTGGCGAGGGGTCTTATACTGGCGTACGGACAAGTTCGTGCACGCTTCCCTACGCAGACCGGTCCCACTCCAGTCCTTACCCCTTAGCTTCCTCGGGACAGGCGCTCCACTCTAACGTCATTAAGCCGATGGAACATTACTACCTTGACCGGTATATGTACAGGGACTTCATTTTATTTTTACTTCAATTTTTATTGTACCTGAGTTTTTTAATGTACTTCACTCCCACCCCTTCTACTAATGAAGTTCAACCGTCCTGCACACAGATCCAAGACCGCATATACAGTCATAGTAGCCTTACGGTCATAGTGAACAGTACGTTCCAAAAATATGTTCGCGTTTTCCAGTGACGAAAGAGCTTTCAATATTGAATCATTTTCGCACAGATACTGTTGTCCATTTGCCTACGTCGTATCTCGGTTTCCTCCACCTGCTTTTATTCGCCAGCTAGTGGCTGGGTTGTCGTCTTAGCTCTTTTGTGAGAACATTAATTTCTGTTAGGAATTGGACGTCTACGTAATATTATACAACTGTTTAAAACACCTTAAATAAAAGGGCCTCATTAAGTAATTAACTGTCACGTGATTTCCTCCCTTTCTACGACCCTACGACATAACCACTTGGACGGACAGTAGATAGTATGTCTGAGTAATTTTATCTTTTCGGATCGGGCAGAAGTGAAGATTGAATTTACAGTACGTAAGGTACTCTTTTATAGAGTAGGTACAGAAATATTTCAACATGAGTTACTAGTTACGAAGGACGAAACTGGTAATTGGGATTAGGTACAATAGTCTATAGTGCGGTGATATGCACATTAGAACTAAAGCCTGTATCGAAATGAACGGCCACCATTTTAAAAAATGTGTTTAAATATCTATATTATGATTATGTTTCAATTTAACTTTATTCTCTATATTGCACGCTAATGTGCTGTAAACAGTATGATATACACTGCATAATGAATACGTCCACATGGACAGCTCAGTTCATGAGTAAAAACACTCATTGTTAATACTATACTGTATTTTGATTAAACAAAAACCTAATGAAAATTATCAAACTCAAGAGCGCGATATTTTCTAGTGTACGTAAATGGATAAACTACTTTTCTTCCCTCCTATACCTAGTAAAGTGATTTGTTTGTATATTACGCTAGTATCATCGAACTCCAGTCGTGGAAGGGGGTAGCAAACGGCGTTGATACAAAGGTATAGCCAGGTTAATATTAAAAATGTTATTAAAAAATAAAATGATGTCCCTGTATAAGTAATAAACCAAAAGAGTGAATATGTAATATTTTTTACAAAAGATATAATGTAATACATAAAGCAAAATCGTAATAGAATTTCGTTGTGAAGATAATGTAAATATATTATAAAAACATCTCCCCAATTTGAAAATGCAAATTGAAATGAAGTAGGCTACTTAAATATTATTGTCAAAAACATAGAAGAAAATGCATAAAGCAAAACAATTAGTTGTTTAGATAATGTAAATACATTACAAACACAATTCTCTAATTTTAAAAGACATCGTACTGAAATTAAGTGACAAAGTATTATTGTCAATTCTACTAGGACAATAGTTTTTAATCTTCTTTGCGTCATGGACTTCTTCGAAAATCTGTTAAAAGCTATGGACCCCTTCCTATAAATAAATAAAAAAGGTGAGAAACAATTATGCTTCTGTTCTTTACGCTGAAATAATAATATAGTGAATAATAATAATCCGTGGCGCTACAGCCCGTGAAGGGCCTAGAGCGACCAGCCGACTGCTGGCCTCACGCCCACATGCCGAAGCAGAGGTGGACGATCATCCAACCAGAATGGAGATATCGTGTGGTTAGCACGATGATCCTCCCAGCCGTTATAGCTGGTATTCGCAACCGGATTTCGCTACCTATTGTAGCTCCACAAGTGCATCACGATGCTGGGTGGGCACCGGTCCCATACACTGGCCGAAATTTCATGAGAAAATTTCTTCCGCCATGAGGACCCGAACCAGCGCGCATTCCGTAACGCGAGTCCTAGGCGGGATGCCTTAGACCACGACGCCACGGCGCGGGACAATATAGTGAATAAATATGTTAATTTTTATGTGACTTTACGGACCCCCTGAAGCCCATCCAAGGACCTCCAAGACGTACTTGGACCCCAGGTTAAGAGCCCCAACACTAAGGGCCATATTCATAGACATTCTTAGCGCGGGCTTTCGGTGGATGATCAGCGAACTAACGTTTTTCGTATTCATAAACCAGTGTTAGAGATATATGATATGATATGAATCCTGTACAAGTAATCACTCGATAGCCGGGGCTAGTTTAGCACACTCGTAGGTCGTAGGTTGGACAATAACTTCATTTAGGTCAAAATTACATAAATTCTTACTTAACAGATTAATTACTGATTAATAATGAAACTAACATCTGTCCATTCTTATTATTATCATTAATTTTTCTAAATAGATTTACAAAACCTCTGATGGCAATTACATTAATATTCTCATTATAGAAATATATTTTAGATTTATATATATCTATTTTTTTTCTCCCTGTAACATAGTCCTAGTAAGTTTATATTAAATTAATTTTCATCATTTTACTAGCTAACTCAAATATTAAATTAATTATAATTGATTGAATTAAATTAGCTCATAAATTATAGGTTTATCTAAATTTAAATAAATGTGTAGTCTACTAGTCTTTAAAACTTTAAAACTTAACTGAAGAATATAGCTGGAGAACGTTTTAAGTGTAGTGTAAATATTTGTAATTTAAATATGTATTGTATTGATTAAGGCTGGTTGAGTGGAAGAGAAGGCCTTATGGCCTTAACTCTGCCAGCGAAAATGAAACATTATTATTATTATTATTATTATTATTATTATTATTATTATTATTATTAGGTCGGACTAGCGAAATGTCTATGCATAGAGGAGATCAGCGACTAGTGCCGCCACTGAACTCCTCTTGCCTCATGTTAAAAGCAACGACTGCCCAGTATTCGCCCACCCAGCCCGGAGCACGCCCGATTCCTGTCCGCCTGACCGCCTATGGTGTAAATGAATGAATAAATAAAAGACAATATAAATGGATAAATGAATACAGAATGTAAATAGATGAATAAATGTGTATTACTCGACCGAGGGCAGTGGAATCCTGCAGCCCGGAGCACCACTTGTAGGCCTACTGCTCCTGCGTTCGTAATACCGCATCGCTATAGTTCACATTACGCCCGCGGCTCCACTCGCCTCGGTCGAGTAATAGCATGGATGACTAAATATGTAAATGGACGAATAAACATCTAAATGGACGAACAAGTACAGTATGAGCATAAATGATTGCCCTAGTTACGAAAATTATTTGTGGACTAACGATTTAACATAGAAAATATTTAGATATACAAGTAGACAGAGAAACTCTCCAAGTTTGTTTTAACATACCTTATAGGTGCTCGATGTGTGCTCCCCTTGTGACCCTGCAGACATCAAGCCGGTAGTCCAATTCGTCCCATACACGATGAAGTGTATCCATGTCGATTGCAGCGATGGCGTTGATGATGCGGTCGCGTAACTCTGGCAGATTTGCCGGTAATGGAGGTACAAAAACAAAGTCTTTAACATATCCCCACAGGTAAAAATCACAGGGTGTTATGTCAGGGGAACGTGGAGGCCAGGACAATAGCTGCATATCGTCTCTGCTCGCACGACCAATCCATCTGTTTGGCAATCTGTTGTTCAGGAATTGCCGGACTTCGTTGTGGAAGTGAGCGAAGCGCCGTCTTGGCGCGGCGTGTAGATTTCTGTGGACTACGCTGGAAGCATGGCCGCACTCGTTCAACTGTTTCTTGTGGGATGCGTGGCCGACCAGGAGATTTTCCTTTACACAGACATCCTGTGGTCACTAATTGATTGTACCATCGTCTAATGGTCTTGGGGTCTGGTGGATCTTTATGGAATCTTGTTCGAAAATTTCGCTGCACTGTTATGACTGATCTTGTGGAATGAAATTCCAACGCTACAAATGCACGCACAACACCAGTCGCCATTTCTGTAAACTCAGGTCCTCTACCGGTAAGAAGTGGAATTACGCCGCGCGGATAAATTCAAATAAAACTTTGAGAGATACCTTATTTGGTAATATCAGTACCATTGTTGTATCATTCACGGTTTGTCTATAAAAAAATCCCCAAACTAGGGCAATCATTTATGCTCACCGTGTATATACATGAATATATATATATATATATATATATATATATATATATATATATATTAGAGTGGCCCTTCTTTTTCAACTTTCTAAAAATTTAGCTCCCACCCCTCTATCTTGTTCCAATCAACAGAAAAACGATCTGTGCAAATTTTCAGCTTAATCGGACAACTACGAGGCGACCC
The DNA here is from genome assembly GCF_040183065.1 of Periplaneta americana. Classification (NCBI taxonomy): domain Eukaryota; kingdom Metazoa; phylum Arthropoda; class Insecta; order Blattodea; family Blattidae; genus Periplaneta; species Periplaneta americana. Next base: position 155,437,102 of record NC_091131.1, on the reverse strand, counting down.
TCATCGACCATGATGTTTTTAAATTCTAGCCTGGAAAATAGTTTTTTCTAATATTATCAGATAAACCTATATTATTATTATTATTATTATTATTATTATTATTATTATTATTATTATTATTATTATTATTATTATTATTATTATAAAGACTGATTAAGTAAAATCTTGATTGCATGTGAACGGGATAAATTGAAGGGTTGATAACAAAAACCGGACAAGTCCGAAATAATAATTTTTCAGAAAACGAAAAAAACTGTTCCATGTTTCTCATACAGTATAATAATTTGACATGTTTTATATAAGTATCTCATATATCTACCAATTTTGGTAAAAAGTTTGACTGTTCTCTTTTATATGTTTTCTAAAAAAAAACATTTGGTCCACTTTTTGAAGACAATTTTATATGTACACATATTAATTTAGAAAAACGTATGAAAACCTATGATGATGGAAGAGTGGAACAGAGAAAAATTCTCTCCGGCACCGGGATTTGAACCCGGGTTTTCAGCTCTACGTGCTGACGCTCTGTGCACTAAGCCACACCGGTGGATAGAGCATCAGCATACAGAGCTGAAAACGCGGGTTCAAATCCCGGTGACGGAGAGAATTTTTCTCTGTTCCACTCTTCCATCATCATACGATGACGCAGAAATTCTGCACTGAAATATCATATGTACTTCGGTACATCGTAATATATTATAATGTATGAAAACATGTTTCCTTCTTATTGTCAACTGTATCAACATACAAATAAGTACTTCATAAGTGTTTTATTAAATTAAAAACTTAATGTTCGAATGATTTCCTGAAAAAAAAAAAAACAATATTGTTATGTTTATATTTTTCTCTTTTTAAATTTGTGTCCTTCAGTGTCTTGAATTCTTGGCACGTCAGGTATATCTAGTACCGAAAAATAATTAGGCCTATTCTAATAACACAATGAGCTATGCTCAATCAAAAAAATATTATTATTATTATTATTATTATTATTATTATTATTATTATTATTATTATTATTATTATTATTATTATAGCTGTTTTCACTCATCACACCCACTGCTATTATCATCTTCTGCCACCTCAACATTCTCCTCATTCTGATGACTGGCTTTTTCGGATCTGGTTCATATTGATGATCATTCATTTTGTAATACGAAATATTTAACCAATAACACCGACAATAACAGCTAATAATGGCGATGAAAAAAAAAAAGACAACACTAACGCCATCTTCATGATATTTTCTAACAAAAACCGGATAAGTTTGTGACTTGTCCGTCTTTTGCTAGAAAGACGTTGGACGGATCCACTTTTTGGAGAAACGCTACATTTTTAAACATTCATTTCAATGACACAAATCTGGTTTTTGTAGAAACTTTTTATGTCAATAGATGCCGTTTGAAAAGAAGTGAAGAGAACTGTACTATGCTTAAAATTGGAACTTTTGGACTTGTCCTGTTTTTGCTACCAACCCATCAATTATAACAAATTGCTGACCAAAAAAATACAAATTATAATGAATAACACATTACATTCTGGAGCTGAAGATAACAGTTTATCATGCAAACGTAACAGAGAAAGAGGGCTTATCCTTTATTATTATTATTATTATTATTATTATTATTATTATTATTAAGATTCAAAAACGGGCTCTCAAGTGTTGTCGTAATAATTCACCATTTTTTTTTCTCTCTAAATTTCGACCGGCCAGAGGCCGTTTTCCAAAGTTATCTCTTTTTGTTTACCTTTGCTTTTACTTATACTAATACAATCACAACACCCATGCCCGAGGCGGGACTCGAACCCACAACCCTTTGGACCAAGCGATAGGGATATGCCGTGCCCCTACAGCTTGAGCCATCCGGGCCGGCTTAAATATCTGCCCCTGGTGAGGATCGAAGTCACGACCTTAAGATTATGAGACTTACGCGCTGCCTACTACGCTACCGAGGCCACACCATTAAAATGGGACACACTCACGGACCGGAGAACGCGAATTCGATTATGAGCAATGTTCAAAACATACAGAGGTGAGCCTGCCTGGAGAGAAATAAAAAATAGGTTGCAGCCGTCAAATTACTCTTCAAGGAATGACCACTCATATAAATTGAGGAAAAGAAGACAGAGGACGGACACTGGAAAGTTTTCTTTTCTCAATCGTACTATCAGAGGCTGGAAAGCTTTACCTGCAGACTTACTAAAGGCTTTACCAACAACCAAAAATGTATTTAAAAATAGGCTTAAGGACTTTACTAATAGACGGTAGTAACTATTTAAAGGGTGTAATTGATATATTGTTATTTGAAGTGTTCTATCAGTGAGGAAGTGTGTTGTGTCAGTGAAGTGTGTAGTGTCAGTGAAGTCTATTGTGTAAGTGAAGTGTGTTTGTTCAAGTGAAGTGGCTGTGCAAAGTATTTGAACAATAAAATGGTTAGAAGTGTTAGTGAAATCAGGTAGAATCAGTGCAGTGAGTGACTTGACAGCGAAATAAGTGTAGTGCCGAAAGGTACTTGTGTATGTATGAACCTGTCACACTCGTGGGTCTTAGTTCGAACTTAGGGTTAAGATGCAAATTACATTTACTTTAAATGTTATTTTAAGTGACCATGCTTCATTTAATTTAGGATGCTCCTTATTATTATTTTATTATTATTATTATTATTATTATTATTATTGATTAGTTGTGTTTATTATTAATTGTCATTATTGAGTGAAATTAGTTACCACTGCCCCCGGGTATATACCCATTTGCAGTGTGAATAAATACATACATTATTATTATTATTATTATTATTATTATTATTATTATTATTATTATTATTATTATTATTGTTTTTGACTAGTTATGTTTATTATTAATTGTCATTATTGAGTGTAATTAGTTACCACTGCCACCGGGTATATACCCATTTGCAGTGTGAATAAATACATACATTATTATTATTATTATTATTATTATTATTATTATTATTATTATTATTATTATTATTATTATTATTATTTTTGATTAGTTGTGTTTATTATTAATTGTCATTATTGAGTGTAATTAGTTACCACTACCACCGGGTATATACCCATTTGCAGTGTGAATACATACATACATACATACATTATTATTATTATTATTATTATTATTATTATTATTATTATTATTATTATTATTGTTGTTTTTGATAGTTGTGTTTATTATTAATTGTCATTGTGGAGTGTAACTAGTTACCACTGCCACCGGGTATATAGCCTACCCATTTGCAGTGTGAATAAATACATACATTATTATTATTATTATTATTATTATTATTATTATTATTATTATTATTGTTTTTGATTAGTTGTGTTTATTATTAATTGTCATTATGGAGTGTAATTAGTTACCACTGCCACCGGGTATATAGCCTACCCATTTGCAGTGTGAATAAATACATACATTATTATTATTATTATTATTATTATTATTATTATTATTATTATTATTATTATTATTAATATTATTATTATTATTGTTGTTACCGAGTCCTTGTTTCTTGTAATTTAAGAGCCATTGGTAAAAGGGTACATTACTGTCATTCCGAAGTAATCTCGGAAACAAAATCGATCTCTTTTTCAGAGGTGGTTACTGGTGAGCTTAACGAGCTCTGTGGTGTCGAAGCCACGTGCAGTGGACATGGGATATCCACCAACGAAGGGACTAGCGCATACTTGAGTTTCGACCTCACGCAACGTGTATCGAACCTGGGCATGTCCCTTCCGTAGCAGCGCAACTCTTGCGCACTGGATGTCGATACCGGGACGCAGTTTACTGGTCAGGGCGGGTTACCATGGGGACGCGTCGGCAAGTAGTAATAACAAAAGCGGCCGTGTGGAACTTGCAGTCCGGGTTCAGAGCCCGCGGTATGTCGTTCGGTTGTTTCAGCATCATGTGGTCTGCGCCGGCATCTCACCACCAGGTAAGACAGACACGCTGGCAGCTTTTGAGGTACCGGTAATGTAGGACGACGGTGAAACTACCGCTGAGGTAGTGCCGCAGATTTCGGAAGTGAAAATCGTTGAATTTTTGTGGATATACAGTTGATCGCATATGCGAGGCATAACAAAAATCTAAACTAACCAAACCTAACCTGTCACAGATTCGTATACAGAATGAATTATAAGTAACGTCATTAATTTCAGGGTGATATTCTTTGATATTTGAAACAAAGGAGTTGAATACAATTTTGTTCGTTTTTGCTTTCTTTTTGGTGATAAACATTTCATAGCGTGTTTCAGGCTGTTATTCTTTGAGATATTTGAAACAAAGGAGTTTAAATACAATTTTGTTCGTTTTTGCTTTCTTTTCGTGATAAACATTTCATAGCGTGTTTCAGGCTGTTATTCTTTGAGATATTTGAAACAAAGGAGTTTAAATACAATTTTGTTCGTTTTTGCTTTCTTTTCGTGATAAACATTTCATAGCCTGTTTTAGGCTGTTATTCTTTGAGATATTTGAAACAAAGGAGTTTAAATACAATTTTGTTCGTTTTTGCTTTCTTTTCGTGATAAAAATTTCATAGCGTGTTTCAGGGTGTTATTCTTTGAGATATTTGAAACAAAGGAGTTTAAATACAATTTTGTTCGTTTTTGCTTTCTTTTCGTGATAAACATTTCATAGCGTGTTTCAGGCTGTTATTCTTTGAGATATTTGAAACAAAGGAGTTTAAATACAATTTTGTTCGTTTTTGCTTTCTTTTGGTGATAAACATTTCATAGCGTGTTTCAGGCTGTTATTCTTTGAGATATTTGAAACAAAGGAGTTTAAATACAATTTTGTTCGTTTTTGCTTTCTTTTCGTGATAAACATTTCATAGCGTGTTTCAGGCTGTTATTCTTTGAGATATTTGAAACAAAGGAGTTTAAATACAATTTTGTTCGTTTTTGCTTTCTTTTCGTGATAAACATTTCATAGCCTGTTTCAGGCTGTTATTCTTTGAGATATTTGAAACAAAGGAGTTTAAATACAATTTTGTTCGTTTTTGCTTTCTTTTCGTGATAAAAATTTCATAGCGTGTTTCAGGGTGTTATTCTTTGAGATATTTGAAACAAAGGAGTTTAAATACAATTTTGTTCGTTTTTGCTTTCTTTTCGTGATAAACATTTCATAGCGTGTTTCAGGCTGTTATTCTTTGAGATATTTGAAACAAAGGAGTTTAAATACAATTTTGTTTGTTTTTGCTTTCTTTTCGTGATAAACATTTCATAGCGTGTTTCAGGCTGTTATTCTTTGAGATATTTGAAACAAAGGAGTTTAAATACAATTTTGTTCGTTTTTGCTTTCTTTTCGTGATAAACATTTCATAGCGTGTTTCAGGCTGTTATTCTTTGAGATATTTGAAACAAAGGAGTTTAAATACAATTTTGTTCGTTTTTGCTTTCTTTTCGTGATAAACATTTCATAGCGTGTTTCAGGCTGTTATTCTTTGAGATATTTGAAACAAAGGAGTTTAAATACAATTTTGTTCGTTTTTGCTTTCTTTTCGTGATAAAAATTTCATAGCGTGTTTCAGGGTGTTATTCTTTGAGATATTTGAAACAAAGGAGTTTAAATACAATTTTGTTCGTTTTTGCTTTCTTTTCGTGATAAACATTTCATAGCGTGTTTCAGGCTGTTATTCTTTGAGATATTTGAAACAAAGGAGTTTAAATACAATTTTGTTCGTTTTTGCTTTCTTTTCGTGATAAACATTTCATAGCGTGTTTCAGGCTGTTATTCTTTGAGATATTTGAAACAAAGGAGTTTAAATACAATTTTGTTCGTTTTTGCTTTCTTTTCGTGATAAACATTTCATAGCGTGTTTCAGGCTGTTATTTTTTTAGATATTTGAAACAAAGGAGTTTAAATACAATTTTGTTCGTTGTTGCTTTCTTTTCGTGATAAACATTTCATAGCGTGTTTCAGGCTGTTATTCTTTGAGATATTTGAAACAAAGGAGTTTAAATACAATTTTGTTCGTTGTTGCTTTCTTTTCGTGATAAACATTTCATAGCGTGTTTCAGGCTGTTATTCTTTGAGATATTTGAAACAAAGGAGTTTAAATACAATTTTGTTCGTTTTTGCTTTCTTTTCGTGATAAACATTTCATAGCGTGTTTCAGGCTGTTATTCTTTGAGATATTTGAAACAAAGGAGTTTAAATACAATTTTGTTCGTTGTTGCTTTCTTTTCGTGATAAACATTTCATAGCCTGTTTCAGGCTGTTATTCTTTGAGATATTTGAAACAAAGGAGTTTAAATACAATTTTGTTCGTTGTTGCTTTCTTTTCGTGATAAACATTTCATAGCGTGTTTCAGGCTGTTATTTTTTTTAGATATTTGAAACAAAGGAGTTTAAATGCAATTTTGTTCGTTTTTGCATTCTTTTCGTGATAAACATTTCATAGCGTGTTTCAGGGTGTTATTCTTTGAGATATTTGAAACAAAGGAGTTTAAATACAATTTTGTTCGTTGTTGCTTTCTTTTCGTGATAAACATTTCATAGCGTGTTTCAGGCTGTTATTCTTTGAGATATTTGAAACAAAGGAGTTTAAATACAATTTTGTTCGTTGTTGCTTTCTTTTCGTGATAAACATTTCATAGCGTGTTTCAGACTGTTATTCTTTGAGATATTTGAAACAAAGGAGTTTAAATACAATTTTGATTGTTGTTGCTTTCTTTTCGTGATAAACATTACATAGCGTGTTTCAGGCTGTTATTGTTTGAGATATTTGAAACAAAGGAGTTTAAATACAATTTTGTTCGTTTTTGCTTTCTTTTCGTGATAAACATTTCATAGCGTGTTTCAGGGTGTTATTCTTTGAGATATTTGAAACAAAGGAGTTTAAATACAATTTTGTTCGTTGTTGCTTTCTTTTCGTGATAAACATTTCATAGCGTGTTTTAGGCTGTTATTTTTTTTAGATATTTGAAAAAAGGAGTTTAAATACAATTTTGTTCGTCGTTGCTTTCTTTTCGTGATAAAAATTTTTACATATGAAAAATTTCATAGCGTGTTTCAGGCTGTTATTCTTTGAGATATTTGAAACAAAGGAGTTTAAATACAATTTTGTTCGTTTTTGCTTTCTTTTCGTGATAAACATTTCATAGCGTGTTTCAGGGTGTTATTCTTTGAGATATTTGAAACAAAGGAGTTTAAATTGAATAATTACAGGGAGTTATACCTGAAATCTTGATTTGCATAATACACGTCACTGTTCGTTAACAGAAAATCACAATTTAAGTCACACGGAGTTAGTGTGCACTCGAAGTTGGTTGCTTGACGGTTGTCAGCCCACTTTGAGGTCTGTGGATATAGAGGGAAAAATTGGATCGGTGTCGGTTAGAGTTCCCGGGTAGCTCAGTGGTAGAGCGTTGGTACGTTAAACCAAAGGTCCCGGGTTCGATACCCGGCTCCGGAACAATTTTTCCCTCGAAATTATTCAAATCAACTTTACAGGGAGTTATACCTGAAATCTTGATGTGCGTCACAAAAGTTGTTTTGTTCATTGGATAAAAAATATATTCTAGTGCTTTGTTCATAATTTATAAAAAATACCGTGAACATAATTTTTCGCTGTTCCCTTTGATAAAACTTCTAGAACATTTTCTTTTGCACTGCAAATTGATGTTTAAGTGAAGTAGGGAAATAAGAGTTCGCTTATAGTCCTTGCTGCAACACAACGTGCGTGTGAGTACTTTATTCTTGACAATTGCCCTCAACCTCCTCCTCCTAGGGCAGGCATGTCAATTGATGGCCATAGGCGCAAGCGCGCGCTTTAGAACCCAGGAGAGCCTGAGCGCTTCACAGCTGAAAGGAAAGAGATAGACGAAAGAGGTAATATATGCCGCTTGGTGGAGCTATATTCAGGGATGGCCAGCACTGATTCAATAGAGAACTTATTAAAACTGTATCCATGTTAATTTTTAGATTTGTCTGAGAAGTATAAGTGCATTATAAGAATGTAAGTTTTAATTTTAATGCTCATTTTTTACAAGTTTGTTTTTTTTATACTTCTTTTTATAGAAAAGTGAAATTTTCAGATAGCTTATAGGCCTATTTACTTAGTAGCCTTCCAGGTACTGAAACAATGTTTGCGTAAATTTAATATATCGTAAATACGTATTACTGAAGATAAGGTATTACATATTTTGAAAATATTCGCATGGAAAATGTTTGTAAGAAAATTAATTAACAAAGGAACTACTGTTACATAATAAGCAAAAGATATATGCCCATGTGTTGTAAAAATGTCAGCTCTATAGCTTTAGCAGGTTTCGAGAAAATAATTTAATATTCTTCCTAAGTTCCGCACCAATATCACCTTAAAAACATAATGCGATAAGAGTTTCGTTATGGAATATTAGTTACACTTAAAACATATACAGTACCTAGGTAACTTTGCCTTGTATTATAATATTGTTTTGATTAGTTCATTGGTTACTTTTATAAGGCTAAAGATACCGTCAATATCAATTCCAACTTATGTCATACTCAATCTTTTCTTTTCTTTTTTTTGGGGGGGGATATCACTTTCTTTACGAATGGTGTGTTTCATCTACTTAGTACAGTATAGTTGTACTGCTATGGAATTAATGTGAATATTCCTTCTTAACTCTTTATTATGTTATTAATGTTTAAAACACAACTGCAATATTAAGAAATTGGTGTTAGTACTTTTGTTTTACAGACAATATAGATAATATCAAACAGAAAGAAGCCATATAAAAATAACGACATAAAATTTTTCGTTCCGTTTGAAGTTTGTGCACCATTGTTTTTTTTAATCCAACAGGCTACTTATTCCTTCTTCCATACCCAGCGCTTGATGCCCGCGCACGACATCAAGGTCAGGAAAATGCGCTTTCTTTGACATCACTGTCCTAGGGTATTAACGGTCTGGAACTTTTGAATGACTTTACCGTCTTAAGCGTTTTACTTTGTGAACCACATAGATGGATTTACGCTGCACAAGTGTGGTGGTGGTGGTGGTGATATTGATGATTATAATTGAGATTGATTGGCGGAGTGACAGTAGGAAAAAGGGGCTAAGTCAGTAGCTAGTGAAAATCTGTCACATACATCGTGAAGTATATAAAAGAACTCCATTTTGGTTCGTCGAAATTTGAGCCCAAGCCTTTGCAGTGGAAAGTCAAAGTTTTTATTATCCGTTCGGAAAACTGTGTACTGCGGCGTATTTGAGCGTGAGAGACACAGGAAACGTTTGAACCAGAATGTTATGTTTTACTGCAACACTTCGAACTTTTCTTTCAAATAGAGCAGTGGTCGACGAAGATGACGTCATATGAAACACAACAATGCGAAAAGTGGAAGGAAGGAGGCATAAGGGGAGAAGTCGCGGAACACCTTCCAATTTGCGTGCATAGAGACTGGCAGTATGTACCCAAAGTAAGGAATAGTTCAATGAAGCATATGTCAATATGTAAAGGTTGTTAAAAAAAAGTATCCAATATTTTAGGAGGTGATAGTATGCATCAAAACAAGAAAGAAATGTCTAATAAACATAGGTCCTACAACACATACTTTCTGAGATCTGAACACTTGTTCATAGGAGGTGTTCAATGTGACGTCCTTTACGGCAATGCATTTTTCTACCCTACAATACAGCAAGCTACCAGATAATCATATCGTAGTTGACACCCCTGGCATGGAATACTGATACGTCGCGTCGCAAGGAATACTGAAAAGAGAAGTTTGGTTGCGGATATGAGCGGGGTTCAGCAGAGATGTTATGAATTTTCATAATCAGCATGTGTGGACTGATGAAAATCCCCATGCAGTTGAAGAAATAAGGCATCAGCACCGGTTCTCAATCAACGTATGGGCAGGTGTACTTGGTGATAGATTAAGGGCCATACGTGCTACAACAGAGATTAACTGGGGATCGTTATCAGGACTTTCTTATTAACGTATTGCCTACTTTGCTGGAGAATGTGCCATGTCAGCAAAGACTACAGATGGGTTCATGATGGCACGCCAGCACATTTTGTCCGCAATAAGCGTGAACACCTGACGCTAACATTTCAGGACAGCTGGATTGATTGGGAGGCCCCACACTTTGGCCTGTTAGTTCCCCACACCTAAATCCCCTAGACTTTTGGTTATCAAGAACAACTAGGTCAATTTCAAAGAGTGCGCGATTCCTTACGCCAAAGGGCAGAGGAATGCATTGCCATGAATGGACGTCACATTGAGCACCTCCTATGAACAAGTGTTGAGTTCTCAGAAATTATGTGTTGTAGAATCCATATTTATTAGACTTTTTTTCTTGTTTTGATGCATAATAGCGCCTCCTAAAATATTGGATACTTTTCTTTAACACCCTGTATTTTATATTATTTCAATGTACCGAAGTACATATGATATTTCCATGCAGATATTCTGCGTCATCATACGATGAAAGAGTAATGGAACGGAGAAAAATTCTCTCCGGCGCCGGGATTTGAACCCGGGGTTTCAGCTCTACGTGCTGATGCTTTATCCACTAAGCTACACCGGATACAACCCCGGAGTCGGACAGAATCGTCTCTGATTGAGTTCCAACTCTTGGGTTCCCTCAATCCAAGAGTTGGAACTCAATCAGAGACGATTCTGTCCGACTCCAGGGTTGTATACGGTGTAGCTTAGTGGATAAAGCATCAGCACGTAGAGCTGAAAACCCGGGTTCAAATCCCGGCGCCGGAGAGAATTTTTCTACGTTCCATTACTCTTTCAACCCTGTATTTTGTTCATTTTTTATTCTTGTATGCTTGATTTCCTTTTTATCTTATTTTACACACAATTTAAACACTAGAATAAACATTATGTAATTAACTCATTAAAATTAGGAGCTAAGCTGCATGTAGCATATTTTAATTGAGCAACGAGATGTTCGTCTGTCGCGAAACTTTTTAATTTTACATCTGATCCTGTCTAGTTTACTACTTTGAATTAACAAGTGATGGCTAAGGGGAGGGCGGGAGACCATGCCTTATCCCTCCACTCTGCTTATTCTTATTCACCACCACCACCACCACTATCATCACATTATTATTATCATCATTATTATTATTATTATTATTATTATTATTATTATTATTATTATTATTATTATTATTATTTCTCTGTTTTGACCTCATGTAGCTTGCTCAATTCTCTGATAGAAGATGATTCATGATGAGTTCCCGCACTTACGGAACTTATTTCCGAACAGATTTTGAACAAATAATGTCAAATAAACATGGGTCCTATGCTCAATATTTTCAGATTTACACCAATTTGAAGTTGTTTATAAAATATATTTTTTCTTTAGTTTGAAGGGTCAAACAGTATTGCAAATAGAGGATGATCTATTCAGAAATATAATTTCTTTAATTGTATAATATTTTGAAGGCAAAACTGTGTTATTAATTCCTCAGTTGGTTTGTACAGATTTTTTTTTTAAGTTTCCAGTAACAATTACATTATTCTTACGTGTTTATCACAGCAATTGTTACAAATTACACCACTTCTTGCGATTTGGTTCATTACAGTTTTTCATTCTAATGTACAGTTTCAAAAAGTTTATAAAAGAGGCGTGAATTGTAACAATTGTGACAAGTGCTTCAGAATAATGTGATTTTGTAGTTAAATCGAAAAAAAAAAAAATTGTAAGAAGCAACTATGGAATTAATAACAGATTTTTAGCTTCAGAATACTAGTCAATTAAAGAAACGATACGTCTTCGGAATAGTTCATTCTCTATCTGTAATATTATTTTACTCTTCAAACTAAAGAGAAAAGGTACTCGTATTTTACAAACAACTTCAAATTAGTGTAATTCACAAACTATTGATAACGTTGGTCAACAGTGATTTTGTTAAATGTACAATTTCTGCTGTTTGTTATGTAATGTCATCTGCTGATTCCAAAAATGAAGTCAGAATTTTTCTAGCACCCACCATTTTGTTGTTGTAATTTTAGAAAAATTTATTTATATTTATTGCTATTAATAGTCCTTAACATGCTAATGGAATTAAAATATTTCACATACTTAATTTTATTGGTTTAAAAATTATTGACGTAACTTTAGATCACTGTTGCCTGTGAAGTCAGAATTTATAAAAATGAATTTTATTCCTCATAATCACAAGACTGCGAGAGTTAGTATTAATTCTCAGTTGAGTTGGAACTTACAATCATGAAACAAGTTTAATAACCCGTATTTTCTTTATAATAATTTTAAGTGTGATAAAAGTATCTTAGAAAGTGAAACATACCTCGAAATACTGTAAATCGCAAACAATTTTTGTTACGTTTCTGCTTAATTAACTTGGAAAGAACACAGGTGAATTTTACTGCTTTAGTTAAAAGAACTTACGAGTATTCTTTTGATTGCAAAATACACGAGGACAGGAATTGGGCCCCTGAAATTTGTTGTGCTTCATGTAATTCTATTAGCCTAACTGGTTGACTAGAAGGATCACGTCATATGCCTTTTCCAGTTCCAATGATATGGCGGGAACCTAAGAATCATTCTAAAGATTATGGGCCGTATTCATAGACATTTTTAGCGCGAGCTTTCGGTGGATTATCAGCGTTTTTCGTATTCATAAACCAGTGTTAGCGATAGGATATGATTTGAATTCTATACTAGTAACCAGTGGATAGCCGGAGCTAGCTTAGTTCGCTCGTAGCGCGTGCTGTGAAATGTCTATGACTACCACCCTAAGACTTTTTAGGAACCACATATTAGAAGATTACAGAGAACTTGTCAGCGAGCTGATTCAGAACTATAACGTGATGGGGTATCATGTATCTCTCTGAATAACTTCTTCGATTCTCATCTATTTTTTCTTTCCTGAAAATCTTCGGGTTTGTTACAATGCATCAATATTGGAAAAATGTGAAGTACATTTCATATAATTACTCAAAAACTCTTGATGACAGAGAAATTTTAAAAACAGATCTGAAATCAGCACGAAAAATGCTACAAGAATCGCACACTATTTTTCTTTTAACAAAAATATGCTTAATTTTGTTGACCAGTGATAATAGGACCCATGTTTATGTAACACTTTCTGTCAAAAGTCTTCGGAAATAAACCCCTCATGAATGTTGTTGTTTAGTCAACTGTCCGAAGACAGGTCTGAACCTGCACCACTTACGAGGCAACTAGGCCAAGACCTAATGGGGTAGGGTGGCCAATTCCTTCCCCCTCCATTGAATACATCGCCGAATAGCTACATATTACATTAACCAGACTTCAGATGCATATAAACAATTATTCTTCCTCTGACACATATCGTCAAGCGAGATCTACTGCCTGATAATACATATAAGTATCAGCCAGAACCTCAATCGGAGGCATCCACGTGAATAATCCTGTATAAACCTACTTATGGTCCCTGTAGTATAACTGAATACGTACCTAGTACCGAAGTACCGCACCCGAAGGTGACTAACTATTTACAGATCCCATGCAGCCTGCTCAATTCTCTAATATAAAACTATATTCTGTAGAATAACTGAATAAGTAGTACGAAGTACCTCACCCACAACTGACTAAGTATTTACTGATCCCATGTACTTACTTACTTACTAGCTTTTAAGGAACGCGGAGGTTCATTGCCGCCCTCACATAAGCCCGCCATTGGTCCCTATCCTGAGCAAGATTAATCCATTCTCTATCATCATATCCCACTTCCCTCAAATCCATTTTAATATTATCCTCCCATCTACGTCTCGCCCTCCCTAAAGGTCTTTTTCCCTCCGGCCTCCCAACTAACACTCTATATGCATTTCTGGATTCGCCCATATATGCTACATGCCCTGCCCATCTCAAACGTCTGGATTTAATGTTCCTAATTATGTCAGGTGAAGAATACAATGCGTGCAGTTCTGTGTTGTGTAACTTTCTCCATTCTCCTGTAAGTTCATCCCTCTTAGCCCCAAATATTTTCCTAAGCACCTTATTCTCAAACACCCTTAACCTATGTTCCTCTCTCAAAGTTAGAGTCCAAGTTTCACAACCATAAATAACAACCGGTAATATAACTGTTTTATAAATTCTAAGTTTCAGATTTTTTGACAGCAGACTGGATGATAAAAGCTTCTCAACCAAATAATAACAGGCATTTCCCATATTCATTCTGTGTTTAATTTCCTCCCGAGTATCATTTATATTTGTTACTGTTGCTCCAAGATATTTGAACTTCTCCACCCCTTCAAAAAATAAATTTCCAATTTTTATATTTCTATTTCATACAATATTCCCGTCACGAGTCATAATCATATACTTTATCTTTTCGGGATTTACTTCCAAACCTATCTCTTTACTTGCTTCCAGTAAAATTCCTGTGTTTTTCCTAATCGTTTGTGGATTTTCTCCTAACATATTCACGTCATCCACATAGACAAGCAGCTGATGTAACCCGTTCAATTCCAAGCCCTCTCTGTTATCCTGGACTTTCCTAATGGCATACTCTAGAGCAGAGTTAAAAAGTAAAGGGGATAGTGCATCTCCTTGCTTTAGCCCACAGTGAATTGGAAACGCATCTGACAGAAGCTGACCTATACGACTGATCCCATGTAGCCTTCTCAATTGACTAATATAAAACTATATTCTGTAGAATAACTGAATAAATAGTACGAAGTACCGCACCCACAGCTGACTAACTATTTACTGATCCCTAGTAGCCTTCTCAATTGACTAATATAAAACTATACTCTGTATAATAACTGAATAAATAGTACGAAGTACCGCACCCACAGCTGACTAACTATTTACTGATCCCTAGTAGCCTGCTCAATTCTCTAATATAAAACTATATTCTGTAGAATAACTGAATACAAACACAGGCAACTATTAAAAAAAACGGAAGTAGATAAGAGATGACAATGAACTTACACTTCACGGAGAATGACCGATGAATCCCCCACCCTGCTTTTGTGCTAAGGTTTTGACTCGCGAGGTACGAAATGTCAACCATTGAAGTAGAGCTGTAGGCCTCAAACTATGGTCATTGCGTGCGCCTACATCTCGAGTACGTATAATCAAATTACGGAACGCATGGATTAGTGCGTAGGTTCGGTCCACAGCGTCTATGAAGCGGACGTAATTAGTGTGGGCGGGATTATCTCGTGCACGCTGTTCTTTTTCACTATAATGCCATTGCTACCATATCATTGTCTGAATTTTCTCTAGGCCTATACTTCCCTATTAAGCGCAGAGGATGTAACTGCAAATTTTATGAAAGGTGAGATAAATATGTACAGCAATAATTCTGTGGAGTATTTTGGACCTAATACTAGAGTTTTTAGAGTTTTAAGTTCATATCGAGGCTCAGAATACTGAGAAATTATGTACAACTAGGGGTGTGTGCATTTGCATACATGTTGTACTAACACCATTTAATACGAGAAAAATTCGTTCCGGCACCGGGAATCGAACCCAGGACCACTCAGCTCTACGCGCTGAGTGCTCTTTCCAACTGAGCTATGCCGGGACACGATCCACGGCGCCGGCTGAACTCCTCTCGTAATGTTGATGTTGCATATGGCCACAAAGTCATTTAAATTTGCGCTCCTGCATGTATGACTTACATTGTCTAAAGTGCAGGTAGTAAGGCCGTAAAACATTACGAGAGGAGTTCGGCCGGCGCCGTGGATCGTGTCCCGGCATAGCTCAGTTGGAAAGAGCACTCAGCGCGTAGAGCTGAGTGGTCGTGGGTTCGATTCCCGGTGCTGGAACGAATTTTTCTCGTATTAAATGGTGATAATTCACATTGGCTACTTCATAGTAGTTGTGTAATATTCAGTGAGGTAGGCGAGGCCTCATATATAATGAATATGTGATGTATGTTGTACTAAGCTTTTTAGTGCTATTATCTCACAGCTACCTACGTAGATTGCAGTTACCCCTCTTTGTCTAGTAGGACAGTACAGTTTAAGAGAGAAGTTTTTGCATTAAATATTAACAAGTGGCACTGGGAGAGTTGTTATTTCACATAATATACGTAGCCCTACGTGCGACAGATGTTCAACATTTGTAAGTTTCATCATTATGTCAGTATGTCTGTCGCAGTAAATTTGAAACGTTTTACAAAGTGAAACATCTTTAGATGTAGATTCATTTTCCGGGCTGAGAGGCCGTGGTCTATTAGTTGGTTTTATACCAGACGTTTCGTCTGCAACTGCGACAGACATCTTCAGTGGAGTGGTATCCGAGGTCGCAAGACTCTTCTCGCCGTACCTGAGGCAACTGATCCTGTGTCTCGAAAAATCGAAGGAGAATTGGGAGGAAAATTTAAAAGGTACGCAAAACGCGTCCTTGCAAGGGGTTGGGGGCTGTACAAAACTAAATATGTGAGCTCCAAGCCTGTTGGCCACTAGTCTCACTCCGGGTTTCGCTGCTCCCCTGAAGGAGCTCTAGAAAATTTTGAAGGGGAAGCCGAAATTGGACGTAACCTCTTAGGTACCACATACGCGAGGGGGCTGCGGAACGGGGCGAGGAGTTGGCTGGTGTTTGCCGTTAGGATGGCAAGACGCCGTCATCTGTTGTTCGATGACAAAGCAGGTGAAGGCCGTCGGAAGAAGCGCCGTGAAATCTAAGCTGCAATTTGAGAGGTCCCTGTCCTTTCAATTTGCGACTTATTGAGTGACCTCGTATGTTTAATAGACTATTAATATTATCTGAACTAGGGCATACATAATTTATAATAAAGGTGGAATATATATGGGGAAGGGCATATAGGTCCGTGGCCCATTTCTTATAGGGCTCATCCCGACATTTGTCTTACGCCTGAGGAAAACCACGGAATACCTTAGGCAGGATGAGTTGTCTCATATAAGAGACTAGCCAATTTGGCTATTATGTAGGAGGTCATGAGCCTTGTATCCTGTGTCTGGTTGTGCGGGCGTATTTATAGTGCGGCTCGCGGGCCGAGGCCTGTTGTCGCTGCGGTCCGCGCCGCTACAACAGCGACAACAGGCCTCGGCCCGCGAGCCGCACTATAAATACGCCCGCACAACCGGCAGCGTGGCTCCCCATATATACTCCACCTTTATTATAAATTATGTATGCCCTAGTTCAGATAATATTAATAGTCTATTAAACATACGAGGTCACTCAATAAGTCGCAAATTGAAAGGACAGGGACCTCTCAAATTGCAGCTTAGATTTCACGGCGCTTCTTCCGACGGCCTTCACCTGCTTTGTCATCGAACAACAGATGACGGCGTCTTGCCATCCTAACGGCAAACACCAGCCAACTCCACCTCGCCCCGTTCAGTGATCAATTGATCAATCTCAGCACCCCTCGCGTATGTGGTACCTAAGAGGTTACGTCCAATTTCGGCTTCCCATTCAAAATTTTCTAGAGCTCCTTCAGGGGAGCAGCGTAACCCGGAGTGAGACTAGTGGCCAACAGGCTTGGAGCTCACATATTTAGTTTTGTACAGCCCCCAACTCCTTGCAAGGACGCGTTTTGCGTACCTTTTAAATTTTCCTCCCAATTCTCCTTCGATTTTTCGATTTTTCGAGACACAGGATCAGATGCCTCAGGTACGCCGAGAAGAGTCTTGCGACCTCGGATACCACTCCACTGAAGATGTCTGCCGCAGTTGCAGACGAAACGTCTGGTATAAAACCAACTAATAGACCACGGCCTCTCAGCCCGGAAAATGAATCTACATCTATAGACTCCGGCCGTGAAAGCCTACACTGCAAGATGAAACATCTTTGTTTCTCCGAATATCATGCACTTTAATATAAGCATCTGGAAATTAATTTTGGTAAGAAATATACAATAAGTAATGTCATTAATTTGAGGGGTTCATACTTTGGGATATTTGAAACAAAAAATTCTAATACAATTTTGCTCGTTTTGCTTAATTTTCGAGGTAAACATTGTTTTATATGAAACATTTCATAGCGTATTTTGGGAAAGCTATTGATTTAATTTCCAGTTTGATCAGTCATTTTAAGAGAATAGCATATTATGTTAATAAATGATTGAAAGAATTTTAGTTTTGTTCTTTATATGTGTAGAAATTTGATCCGAACCTTTTAAAATTCCATTTCAAAACGAAAAGTTACATTTGTTCAGATCAAATTTCTGCACATTTGAAAGACAAACTGAACTTCTTTCCATAATTTATTACCACAATACAGTGCTCTCTTATTGATTGCGCTTATTGTGAATTAAATGAATAACTTTCCCAAAATACGCTATGAAATGTTTCATATAAAACAATTTTTGTCTCGAAAGGGAAGAAAAAATAAACATTTTTTTTTAACTTTTTTGTTTGAAATATGTCAAAGAATAACCTCCTGAAATTAATGACATTATTTACGATTCAATCTGTGTAATTCCTTTCCAATTTCTATTTCCAACCACCTTTCATTTGAAGTTCTTGTTCTGGTACGTGTGATGACAAAATATTGAGGAATTTCCGAGTAAGAAGAAGCTTTTAACAATAAAATGTAAGACATCATCTGATACTTCTCTCGAGAAATTGAATGCTATGAAAGCTTCAGATTTCGCTGCCGTTCTCGAGGTTATACAAATACTTCCACCCTTATAATATGAAGCCGTGAAGTCTCCCTACCATTCCACTATTAGGTATGAATCCACTATTTCATGATTCCGAATGTAGTCCTTGTAAAGAGCATAGCCCGTACACGAAATTTCCGTGTCGAATCGGCAAGACTTCTTCATCTGATTTCTGGGCTATCTTTTCTAAGGAAAAGAAAAGCGTGATGAGCATTAAAGCAAATTTCTGAATCCTTAAACGTTGACCGCATCGGATACGCAACCAAGTCCTCAAGAGCCCCTCATCTGACGTCATGTTTGACTCCACCTTTTAGACTTGATGGGAAAGGTTTTCCTCGCTTACTGAGAATCAGTGTTGCCAAGTCAGCGGTTTTGTAGCTAAATCTGGTGTTTTCAGGACTATGGACAGCTACAGAATTTTACCGTCAGCGGCTATCTATTTATTTGGAGTTTTTTTTTATGATTCTGGCAGAGGGAGATGCTATTTTTAAGTTTTTTTTATGTACAGATGTTATATGTACTTGCAGACAACAATGTTAGTTAATCATAAACCTGAGTTTAGTTTGGTATTATCACACTTTCTCATTGTGCGAGTGTAAAATATCAACGTTTTATGTTAACTCCATTTGGTGCTACCACGTCCATTTCCTGCGTCATCCATTGTTGTTGTACAAATAAGGTATGCCGCATTCGTTAAACTATTAATCTAATGTATGCATTGTTTTTGTAAATGAATTGATGTATTTAATCATGAAGAGAATAGATAACGAACTGAATTATTATTTAATTTTTCATTTCGCATTATAATTTATGTAACACAGACATACTTAAAACTTCAAACCAAACTCAGTGTTGCCAGGTACATCTCCAACTCGATGTGAAATCAGATTTCGAACCGATTGTGATTTGATTATTTCCGAAGTGTCCAGTATATTCTTGATCTACTTCATCCAATTTGAAGATATACACATTTTATTTAACGATGCCGCTTAAAACTCCATACGTACAAAAATTTAGAGATGTGTGGAAAAAAGTGTTGAAAAATTGTGTGGAAGAAGCTGCCGGTGATAGTTCGAAAGCTGTGTGTGAATGTGTAAGGTGATATTGAATGCAAAATATTAACATTTAATTACCCATGCTGATAGAGATAAACACAAAAAAGTAGCGAGTGTTTTTCTGTTGCTTGACAACAGTTGCTGAAATGTTTCCAACACTACACGCTTCTGGGCAGAGGTGAGTGTTATTTCAGTTTCCAGAGGATTAGAAATATTAGGTTTTTTTTTTTTAATTTTAAATCTCATTATGATTCATTCCAAATTTTTGGTTACGATTTTCAGTGATGCATGTGGTGACTGTTCCTTCAGAGAGCTAGCTAAACTGGCATTTTATTTCCTTACCCTACCGTTGTCAAATGCAGAGGTTGAGAGGCTATTTAGCCAGATGAATCTTGAAACCACAGCAACAGGATGGAAAATTCCAAGCTAAATACAAATACATTCGAGCAGGACTGAGAAGACTTGAAAAATGTTGTTGCACTTATGCATTGCCCCAAGATGTATAGTTTGTATTTCGAATTTGGAAGTGATCTATTAAAAAAAATCTGGAGTTTTTTAACTACAGTTTAGCGGTTTTTTTTTTTTAACTTGTGCAGCGGTAACTGGAATTCTGAGTTGGCAACACTGCTGAGAATCGCGTATTCAAAACAATCCGCATTCAGTGAGGGATTGCAGTGACTGGCAGAATTGTCCCCTTCGGTGGCTGAGTGGTCAGGCCTTCAGTCTGTCACACAGGCGGTCCGGGTTCGAGTCCCGGTCAGATCTGGATTTTTAATCCATGGTGACACTTCTTGTGGCTGACAAGGTTGCAGTTGAGTTTTTTCTCGGGGTTCTCCCGTTTCCCGTATTAGTCACATCATTCCATCAACACTTCTCCATTCCGTCATCATTCCATAGAATTCCCCGAACGCCGCTGATGACGCACGGAGGGGGCTGGCCTAGGGATGAGTGGGTGGCTTGCTCAAAACCTGGTACACAGCGAACCTTAGTGTAGTCAGCCGGTGTGGTTTTGGGAATGCGCCTAGCTTGAGAGTTAGCGCAATGCTGGATACAACTCTCAGCCATCTGCTAAACTTTTAGGAATTGTACTGGATCCCAAATTATCCTGGGCCCCACGTGCTGATTATGTTTGTACTAAACTCTCAAGGGTTATTTATATATTAAGCAAATTGAAATCACTGGTGCCTAAAACATATGTAAGATGTGTTTATTTTGCCTTCTTCAATAGTATAATAACCTATAGTACAGGAACATCATTTTATTTTTACTTGCATTTTTATTGTACCTGCATTTCTGAATGTACTTCACTCTCACCCCTTCACTAATGTCCTTGCTTCCGTCAGACACACAAACTAACGGCCGCTGTTGCATTCGAAGTCTTCAAGCACTGAAGTAAACACTGCAGTGTATAGTGTGTTTCATAAATATGATTGCGTTTTCTATAGAAGAAAGAACCTATATTAATAATATCGTACTAAAAAATTATATTCAAGAAACGATAAATTCAATTTCAGAGAATATGCTTCAAAATGTTTTTAATAATATGCGTACTGAATTGAAGCCTGCATTGTAATGAACGGCAACCATTTTCAGCAGCTTGTTTAAAAATTCAGATTAGCTTTTTTTTTTAATTGAGGTGGCTAGAAGCAAAGGAATGCTAGTGACATTTGTAATAACATGAGTTAAGTGCATCCAGTGTAAGCTAAAGTATCTAAAATTTTAGTGGCAAAGGGATATTTTAATCGCATCACACATTAAAATTTAAATAAAACATTTCACCGATTTTACGAAAGCTTAAATATTTAAACCCCATTTTCTCAAAAGTAACTTAAGTGCACTTACAGCCCTTTACTTATGACCCCCTCAATTTAAATGCACTCTCTATATTGTATGATAACATCAATAATTAATATGCAAAATAATGTAGACATTACATAACGAACATAGCCGCCTAAAAAGTTGAGTTTTTGAAAAAAAAATGTTACTACTCTACTGTATTTTGATAAATTCCGCAAAAGTGATGATCAAACTGAAAATCGTAATATCGTATTTCCCTACAACATAAATGGATACACTACTTTTCTCTCCTCCTATACCTAGTAAAATGATTTGTTTACATATTGCACTAGTAACATCAAACTCCTGTAATGGAAGGGGGCAACAGTGTTTCCGAGTATAGCCAGGTTAATGTTAAAAATGTTGGTAAAAATAAAGTGATGTCCCTGTATTTCTGTGTGGGGAAATACTGGGTGTTCAGTTCAAAGTGTGTCATGGCTCGCTATATGCCGTCACATGGCTAGTCGATGAGCCTAGAGAATTCAATCTTCCTACATTTCCATAGAGGTTTTATTACTTATCTGCCAGAGAAGTTGCCTAGCAAGTACGGCGTTCATTCAGAAGAGTACTTACCGATACGTACTGTAACGCCGGTAGTGGCAGGAATGTGAACTGTTTCGAAACATGTACTGAGGTGAGTTTTTTCTTACTGTCGGGAAATGGGGAGAGGGTTAAGACGATTACTTACGTATTTGTTGACATTAACTTCCACGGTCAACATGGACACGGCGCATTTGATTTGTATTGTGGAATGTTGCCGTACGCAACCTATGGTAACAAATACCCTGCATACGACTTGGCCGCGCAAAACATAGTTCGAAAGAGGTTATGGTAGCACACAGACTTTACAGACTGCCATCTATTGCTACGACGTTCAAGTTATACCGTACACGTTCTCAAGATCAGATTGAACGCCTTGATTAATAGGCAACTTCTCTGACATAAAAGCTGAAACTCGCTTCAAATCGCTGACTCATCAACAGTGACGTCATGACACACTTTGAAATGAACACCCAGTAGTTCTAGTGTATCTAATGTTCTCCTTCTGCAAAAAAAGCCTTACGTATTTTAACAGGTTCTGCTTATGATGCGCACTGTAAGCCATTATTCATAAATGAGGCTATTCTTACTGTTATTAATCTTTACATCTTCTCTTCTTTGCTGAAGGTAAAGAAAAATTTAGCAAATTATTATCACAGATCTGATCATCATAATTACAATACAAGATGCAATTTTCACTTGACTGAATCTAATGTTAGACTGAAAACAACAAAAACAATTTATGTCCATGGCAGTATCTATGTTTAATAGATTACATAAGTCTGCACACACTGTTAACTATAATACATTTAAGAATGTTTTAAAATGCTGGATGATTAATCATCCCTTTTATAATATTAGTGAATACTTTGAGTCCTCCGTTAATAACTTATGTTTTTAATATAATTTTATTCGCTCTGTTGGTTTTATTATGACTATGTCCATAGTATTTGTATAATACTCATGACTTTAATAAAATCTAATCTAATCTAGTGCGGGCTTATTTGAGGGCGGCAATGAACCTCCGGGTTCTCTGAAAGCCATAAGTAAGTAAGCTATGAAGTAAAAAATAATTAATGCGATAAACGTACCTGCTTTGCAGAAATATTTTCTCAGATCTGGATTCTGTATTCCATACACATAGCTACAATGATAACATTTCCAAATTCAAGAAAATTTCTCGTTTTTTTTTATGGTGATCAGAGATAAGAAACTTACTTTGCATAAATACGAGGATTCAAATATAAAAATTTAAGAACTGCGTGCTTTTGCAAGCTCGAGGTATTCTTGCATTCTTTTGATTGAAGACTGCCCTACGGTCTGCAAAAAAAGTCTAGTTTAAACATTCTATCAGTGGATACTTTATATACAGTATTTCAATAAGCTTTCCCTTCGTATTTTCTGGAATTTCAGCCAGTTGGACGGAACTGTCTAAAAGCGGATTCGCTATCCATTTGTGACTATCATAATTGTTTTGAGTTTGTTCCGGAAAATACTTAAAAAGCTGTTGTTTAAAATTATGGAAACTTAATTGCATGTCCGCAAGAACAAACGCATTACCTATTTGTTTATCGCACGTAGCTAAATTTTTCAAGCGTTCTTTAATACGCTGGAATGAATTAAATTTCTTTTTGTCAAGTGATATTGAATCAAGTTTCTTTATAAATAAGTTGATTTTATCCCCGGCTGTTATTATGTTAACATCTAAGCCTTGCAGAATACTGTTCAAAGTATTCGAAATTACCAGCAAGAAACCAATCTAAGAAGCGAAAGATGATTGGGAAATAATCTTGCATATTCTGATTTCTTTGTACATTAAAAGTTCTGCTCTTAGTTGTAAAACCCGTTACACAACGAAAGCCATCTTACTTCCGTGTGATAAGGAATATTTTCACATAACGAACCCATGTCTTCGGAAATTTTGCCGGAAATAAGAGTTTTGATTGCTCTCCGTTTGATGGAATGCACCACTTTGCTTTGAACTGTTACCGGAGCAGCACCCTGGTAAATGTGTGCAGTGCTAGAGATTACATTTACTTAATATTTCGTATCATTTCTGCACCACATATTTCTATTTTGGTCGTTCTTTTGGTGGTATCCAGTGGTTTTGAGAAAAATAATCGTTATTCTCGATTTTACAAGGATTTATATTTTTTTCGAATGGGTTTTAAGTATGAGTATGGTAGTGGAGTCGCGAAAGGAACATTCGGCCAGAAGTGGCTCGCGCCTTCAAAAAGTTTGGGAACCACTGGTATAACGGAATTTTGTCGACGACGGAATCTGTAAGGTCCTCTCCCCTAGTGAGATTTGGAAAAATCAACATTCAGTTTTATTAATTCATTTAAGAGGAACTAAACTTGACACCTTGTGTGGGCCACCTTATATCCTGTGATCAACTGAATCATTACCCCTGCGGTGGCTGAATGGTTACACCTCCAGCCTGTCACGCAGGTGGCTCGGGTTCGAGTCCCGGTCAGGTCTGAGATTTTTCATTGAAAAATCCGTAGTGACACATGTGACGGGCAAGGTCTCAATTGGGGTTTTTCTCAGGGTTCTATTTCCCCGTATTAGAAATGAAATGATTAGCCTAAAAATGTCCCGTTAAGGGCAAAGGCCTCCTCCTATAGAGGGAGAGCTCTATTTGTCTCACGCGGTGAGCTACTCCGCGTAAGAGAATTTTTTCATGCTTGGAATTGTTCACTTGGTTCACATTCTGCACTGTTTGATATTGTTCGCTTGTTTCTGTCGCACTGGTTTTAGTCGCTGTTCACTTGTTTTCTTAGGTTTTTCCAGTCTTCCCTATGTCTTGCTCTGCTTCACCAATGGCTTCCTTCACGTTCACTGAAGAGGTCGGCCCAGCTTCTTCTTGGTCTTCCGGGTGATCTCTTGCCAATACGGGGATCCCATAGTGTGACTGTCTGCGTCCATCTTCCGTCTCTAAGGCTGGTATTCATAGTCGACACTTTCGATTAAAGTGTCCTTTGGAAGACGCGAAGTATCACTTTTCCGTTGCACAGTCGACACTTTGGTGCAAAGGAACACTTTGGATGAAAGTGTAGTTCCGACCACACTTTGAGCCGAAAGTGGCACTTTGTATAAAAATGGCGGACGTCTTGGAAGTTGTCGAATTATTAGAACGTGCGGAAGAGATGGCACAATTAGTGGACAATGTAAAAATTAGAGATGGGCCTAAAGACAATCCCGTGGAATTTTATAATGATATAGAATTAAAAAAAACGGTTCCGATTTGATAAAGAAACTTATTGAGATTGCTTATATTTTCGATGACTGGTTGACAAAAACGAATAATAGACGTTTGCCAGTGCCTCCAATAATACAGTTATTGACTGCATTAAAATTCTATGCTACAGATATGTACCATACATTAATATATATATATATATATATATATATATATATATATATATATATATATATATAATATTATAGTTCAGGTATTTCTGTAGTAACATTCGTATATTTATAACCTCAATTCGATGAAGTGATATGTAGGTAGATATGTCTATATAACCCATTTTTTTGCTACTGAAACGACTTTGTTAACTTAATAATGTTAAACTAACTTCACTCTAATGTAGGCATAATTATTTTAAATTAGCATTGAGAGACCTCACGTGCCTGCCTTCTAAGCAGATTCCATAATTATATTGGGTTTAAAATGACTTCGATTTTTGTTGACTACCTGTATTTTGAGATAAGATTTATCTTGATGTTGATATAATCATTACTGTTTTGATAACGGTAATATATATTTTCACGCCGGTAAGCAATACATCTACTGTCTCTAGTTAATGTGCAGTCATAACCTCACCATTAAAAGAGATCTCATACTATTAGGCCTATTTTGTTTTGCATTGTAGAAACATTTGGCATTCAAAATATTCCTGAAGAGCAGGCAATAATGGAAACGAGAGAGAGAAAATAGTAGTAGTAGTAGTAGTAGTAGTAGTAGTAGTAGTAGTAGTAGTAGTAGTAGTAGTAGTAGTAGTAGTAATAATAGCAGTAGTAATGTGGTTATCTCATTCTTTTTCTACTTCTATTCACTATTCACGAAAAAGACAAAAATGAAAATAACGGAAATAACACGATATATCAATGAAGCAGATACTTATAAAACCTAACCTAACGATATAAATTTAATGATTATATATATGTAATCATTAAATTTATATCGTTATATATATATATATATATATATATATATATATATATATATATACACACACAAAACTTAACCTACTCAGTCCAACTTAACCTAACTATATAAACTAATAGAAGATATGTAGGCTACAAAATCTAACCGAACTGTATAAATCAGTGGAACGGATACATACAAAATCTAACTTAGCGACATAAATCAATGAAAAAGATATGTACAGAACCTAATCTAACTATATAAATTAATGAATCAGTTATGTACTGTACAAAATCTAACCTAATTTCACCAGCAGTATCACTAACTATTTAATAAAATGTTATATATCTGAACAGACTGAAATAATCTAAACTATCGGCAACAAAAACTAGAAACTGAAATAAAACAACTTTAAATATATATTTTCTTCCTCGCGCAATCAATAGGCTCCCAATTCAAATCACAAGCATTGTAATTTGTAGGTTATACGTCATTAATTTGTTATTGTTTGTTCACTTGTTTTGAAAGGCATTGTGGGACTTCTATTACCAACCAAATTGTAACTCTACACTTTGCTGGCGTAAAGTGACACTTTGTGAAGTGCACTTCTTCAATCGTCTATGAATACCACTAATATGAAAGAGCCACTTTCGTCAAAAGTGTCACTTTGCAAAGTGGTGATATAAAGTGTCGACTATGAATACCAGCCTAAGTCGTGCAACATGGCCTCCCCACTTCCATTTGGTGTCGGTGGCTTGCAGTGCTGGATTTTTAATTGCTGACATCTTTTGTAGCACTTCGTTTGGAACTCTGTCCCTCAGTGATAAGCCTAGTATCATTCTCAGCATCTTTCTTTGGCATATTTGGAGACTGTTACGAAGTATTAGACATCTACATAATTCCGTCACCATTTTTCCATTCCGTCATCATTGCATAGCATTCCCTTATCGCAGAATGGTGTGCAATTTTCCCAATCTAGATGGACTAAAGTCAAATTTCGACTTGTTTAGTTAGACATAGGTGAATATGAATTTATGTTCCTTAACACTTGGCGAATGTTGTGAGGAATAGCTTTTACTATTTTATCAGCGGCAAGATATTTTAGAAGATATAAACAATATGAACATGAGTTCTTTCAAACATTTCTCGCCCCTGTTCAGTCGTAGACAGAGAGGCTTACTATGTGGGTGAAAAAGAGCCAATTATTAGTGATTTATTGTGTTATGAGACATGGAATCTGTTCAGATATGTACGTTATTACTAATGGAGGCTAACTTCAATTTCAAGTTTGTAAAGTATTTTTCTTCTTACAGTAGGGTATAAATATTACAATTAATTTTTTTAAGTTCTCGAAATAAAATGTGCGTTTTAGTATAGCCGGTCACGTCCGGATATAGCAATTCTTTTACCATTTAATACAGCATCATTTAGAGTGTTGAATCCTTGTTTTAAAGTTTGTGCGTTCTTCCGTATTTATCATTCATTTTTTCAGTTCCACTCGGGAACGTGGCGGCAACTGTTTCATGTTTGCTTAACAGCAGAAAATAATCATGGGACGAGGAAGTTTTTAAGCACTGTGTGAGTGTTTTAGGCCTGCAACATTATTCACATGACATAGAACATCAGGTTAAAAATATATTGGACACATTTTTTTTATCTACCCTTACCAAACGCATCATGGATCAGAACGCAAGTCTAGTAGCTGGACAAAATTAATAACTTCTCTAGCTAACATATTTTTTTATGAAACTTTATACAGAAGTTAAGGTAGAATATATTTTTTGTATACAAATTCTTATTATGTTTCTACAAGAGGAACTGCCCCTTTATAGTGATGCTTTTAGACAAAATTAATAACTTCTCTAGCTAACATATTTTTTTATGAAACTTTATACAGAAGTTAAGGTAGAATATATTTTTTGTATACAAATTCTTATTATGTTTCTACAAGAGGAACTGCCCCTTTATAGTGATGCTTTTAGACAAAATTAATAACTTCTCTAGCTAACATATTTTTTTATGAAACTTTATACAGAAGTTAAGGTAGAATATATTTTTTGTATACAAATTCTTATTATGTTTCTACAAGAGGAACTGCCCCTTTATAGTGATGCTTTTAGACAAAATTAATAACTTCTCTAGCTAACATATTTTTTTATGAAACTTTATACAGAAGTTAAGGTAGAATATATTTTTTGTATACAAATTCTTATTATGTTTCTACAAGAGGAACTGCCCCTTTATAGTGATGCTTTTAGACAAAATTAATAACTTCTCTAGCTAACATATTTTTTTATGAAACTTTATACAGAAGTTAAGGTAGAATATATTTTTTGTATACAAATTCTTATTATGTTTCTACAAGAGGAACTGCCCCTTTATAGTGATGCTTTTAGACAAAATTAATAACTTCTCTAGCTAACATATTTTTTTATGAAACTTTATACAGAAGTTAAGGTAGAATATATTTTTTGTATACAAATTCTTATTATGTTTCTACAAGAGGAACTGCCCCTTTATAGTGGTGCTTTTAGACAAAATTAATAACTTCTCTCCTACATAATACATTTGTATGGAAATTGTACAGTAATTAGGCCTACAGGTAGCATACAGATGTAATTACAGTTCGTATAAAAATATAGGCTATCTGTAACTCTTGTACAAAGTTTCATATAAATCTGTTGTGTAGGACAGAAGTTAATTTTGTGTAAATGGACTTCCTATAAAGGGGTAGTTCCTCTTATGGAACTGTAAATATAGTTTGTACACAGAAAATACAGGGACATCATTTTATTTTTACTAACATTTTTAATATTAACCTGGCTATTCCTTTAGAGAACGGGAA
The DNA here is from genome assembly GCF_040183065.1 of Periplaneta americana. Classification (NCBI taxonomy): domain Eukaryota; kingdom Metazoa; phylum Arthropoda; class Insecta; order Blattodea; family Blattidae; genus Periplaneta; species Periplaneta americana. Next base: position 155,408,130 of record NC_091131.1, on the reverse strand, counting down.
ACACCGTTTGCTACCCCTTCCACGACTGGAGTTCGATGATACTGGCTTAATATACAAACAAAACACTTTACTAGGTATAGGAGGGAAGAAAAGTAGTTCATCCATTTATATAAACTAGGAAATATCACGCTTTTGAGATTGATACTTTTCATTAGGTTTTTGTTTAATCAAAATACAGTACAGTATTAACAATGAGTGTTTTTACTCACGAACTGAGCTATCCATGCGAACGTATTCACTATGCAGTGTATATTATACTGTCTACAGCACATTAGCGTACAATATAGAGAAAGAAGTTAAATTGAAAAATAATCATAATATGAATATTTAAAAACATTTTTGAAAATGGTGGCCGTTCATTTCGATATAGGCTTCAGTTCTTTTGTGCATATTATCGCACTATAGACTATTGCATCTAATTCCAATTGCCAGTTTCGTCCTTCGTAACTAGTAACTCATGTTGAAATAATTCTGTACCTACTCTATAAAAGAGTAACTTACGTACTGTAAATTCAGTCTTCACTTCTGCCCGATCCGCACAGATAAAATTACTCAAACATGCTATCTACTGTCCGTCCAAGTGGTTATGACGCAGGATCGTAGAAAGGGGGGAAATCACGTGACAGTTAATTACTTAACGAGGCCCTTTTATTTAAGTTATTTTAAACAGTTGTATAATATTAGGTAAACGTCCAATTCCTAACAGAAATTAATGTTTTCAGAAAAGAGTTAAGACAGCCCAGCTTTTACAGAGGGGCGAGCAGAAGCAGGTGGGGGAAATCGGGATGCGACGTAGGCAAACGGACAGTACCTGTGTGAAAATATGATTCAATATTGAAAGCTCTTTCGTCACTGGAAAACGCGAACATTTTTCTGGAGCGTACTATACTCACTAACTCAGTGCTGTTTACCATATGCGGTCTTGGTTCTGTGTGGTGGACAGTTAGAACTTCATTAATAGAAGGGGTGGGAGTGAAGTACATTAAAAAAACTCAGGTACAATAAAAATAAAATGATGTCCCTGTACAAAGTACTTTATTTCTTAATGTTATATTTTGTAAATAATGTTTAAAAAGGCTTGTGATACTTTCAGAAGTCGATTGTCAAAAAGACCGCTTTTCGTCACTAGAATATTATCTTTCTTCAAAATAATATTACTTTTGTGGAATGCAATTTTTATTTTTCATAATATCAGCTTCTCCTTCATTATGAAATATCATTTCTTTGATACAAATTATCTTATTTAAAACTAAATTGTAATTGTTTAACTCTCTTGGAATTACATGTAACTAAACATATCGACATGTTGTTATTGTTCTTGTTATTATTATTACTATTATTATTATTATTATTATTATTATTATTATTATTATTATCATCATCATCATAATCATCATCATCATCATCATCATCACCACTACCACCATCATCATCCCATTGTTTTCTGTGTTGCTGTTATTTATATTTGCTGTGCATTTTTATACCGGTTGAGTGGAAGAGAAGGCCTTATGATCTTAACTCTGCCAGTAAAAATACTCAGCCCCATGGCTGAATGACAGTATCCGTAACCTTATGACGTCTCGTGGCGCTGCTTTCCAGAAGTACAGACACAACAAATCTGCTGAAAACTTTAACAACTATAAAAAACTTAGAAACAGAACCACACAAAGCATTAGGAATGCTAAACGCCGTCACGCCCTGAGTCTCGTCGACCCGTCCATTCCCCCGCGGTGTCTTTGGAATAACCTACGTGATATGGGAGTAGGGAAGAAAGCATCAGAAGCTGAAGTTATAAATATACCACTTGATAAACTCAATGAATACTTTACTTCACCTCCCGCTATACGACCTGAAAAACAGTCAAAACTAAATACAATTAATACTCTACCTAATCCTTCTCGCGAAAAATTTTTCTTCTCGCACATTACTGATTCTGAAGTAAGGAGGGCTCTCGAAAGCATTAAATCAGTGGCGGCTCCTGCATATTTCTTAAGAGGAGGAATGAAGTTAATAGCACAAAATGACACGTTCTTGAATTAAACATGTTACAAATTAGCCTACATGCATACATGTAAGACCAGGATCTTCCCTTTTATATAGCAATAATCTGTTCTTTTGAACTGAGTTTCCTAAATTGTCCAAAATATAATATGTTTTTACTTCCATGCATTGTTGAAGAATTGCACAAATTAACAATTCCAAGGAAATTCACAACTTCGCAGCAATTTCACGCACACTACAGCATCACACGTGTTGGAAGAGACTAGCTACTGACACGTAACGTAACCGGAATCGTTTTACGGAAATCGGAATGGGAAATAATCTGTTAGGAAAGCGAGAACACTGCACCCATCCACGTGGTCTGTGTTGCCACATGCACATTTTACAAGTTCAGTATCACATGCTTTTGAAAAATGTCAGTTCTTGTAAAAGAATACTACCATTATTGTTCAAAGCTGCCGGTGGTCGATTAATTTTTTATGTTATAAATAATGTAGTTTGGAGTACTTTCAATTTCAAATATATTTGTACAAAAATCGACAACTTGGCTCTTGTCCTGTCTAGTAGACAATGAATAGAAGTGAATTTCAGAAGGCAAAAAGATCTGCGATAATAACGTAGAACTACTTCCTCTTTGTTTTACATAAACCCGACTTTAAATTTCAAATATCCTCGAAAGTTTCAAACCATGAATAATAGCCTATATAAATTGCAATATTTAATAGGCTATATTTTGATTTATATTTTAAAATAAAAGTTTATATGATGTCTTTCATAGCTTTACGTTAAAACTGTTTTTATTGTGTCTCCTTCTAGATGTGTTATAGTCTGGTTGAATGCAACATCGCATGATTGCTATATGACCAGTCTGTGTCTGTATTTCCCGCCCATGCGCTGATCCAGAGGAGGATCTCCTCCCTATTCGTTCATTTACTTGCTTTAGAACTCTGCTTCTTTCTCTGGCCGCTAGTGCGCTGTCGTCTATGTGTGTTAACTGCAGTAAAGGAGGAAAGGATTGACTTTCCTCCACACAGACAATCTCGCATCTTTCTCACAGTTTTCTAGCAGCACATGAGCGCGCATCGTTTAAAACTCGATCAACCGAGTTTTTCTTATAGCTGTGAACTTAAAAATTATCGAATCTTCCTCGAATTTCAAGGCATATATTTCATTTGGTATTTACTTTCAAAAGAAGAAAATGTGAGGAGGACGTTCCTCCCTTCCCTCCCCCGAGGAACCGCCACTGCATTAAATCTAAAGCACAAGGCACTGATAACATAAGCATAGTCTTTATCAATAAGTTAGTCGATGTCGTGCTTTCCGACCCATATTTTCAATTCTTCAATTATCACGTCTGCTTATCCGCAACTCTGGGAAACAATTCCTAAAGCAAATTCACCTACTTCTGCCAAAGACTATAGGCCAATCTCAAAATTCTTTCTGTTTTATCTAAAGCCCTAGAACGGATCATTCATAAGCAGTTGTCAGGCTATCTAATCGAATTTAATCTTTTAGACCCTTTACATTCAGGATTCAGAAATGGCCATAGCACTTCTACTGCTTTGTTGAATGTTACTGAGGACGTACGCGCAGCCATGGATAAACGACAGGCTACTGTACTAGTTTTATTGGACTATAGCAAAGCCTTTGATTCTGTTGACTTCGATCTACTATTGACTAAACTACAAACGCTACATCTTTCTGATACTGTTGTCACATGGCTGCACTCCTACCTTACTGGCCGCCAGCAGCGTGTCATATCTAATAATCGTTTTTCATCCTGGCGTACTGTAGACTCTCGAACACTAAGGTTAGATTTCTAAAACACAGATGAAATCGTGGTTCCAAACCTCGGCTTTTGAACCGCGATCGAGATCTGAATCCTTATGCGATTTCTAAAACGAAGTCGAGACGCGGCTTGAGAAGAAACCGAGGTTCGTGGGTTTTATATGGCAACGCAGCTTAGAATCGATGTTTATTCCTGTAAACAGTCGATATTAGAAAGAAATGAACATCGGGATTAATATTTTTATTCAATTGCATAAGTCACATTCTTTTGTTTTCAGGTAAGGTATTGTTATATTTACTAATTTACAGAATATGTGTGCGTTCAAGATACTAGCATTACTTAGTATTTAATAGGGAACGGATTTTTAGGTACCAGAAAGATATTAGCACAATCTACTATATACAGTCGCGAAGCTCAATATGTAGTAAAAATGCAAACATGGGTAGTTGCCCACCACTAGGATCGCTACTATCGCCTCATCATCGCAGATCTCTCTCGTAGCAGACGATAAAATATGTTACAATTTCGTTGTCGTGTTCTTTTGGAAAAATTAACACCTTCCTTCCATTATTGAAATATTAAATGCATGAAGTTAATTTATTATTTTAATGAAGTATATTAAATTCCACCATAAACTCGAAGATACCTGCAAGAAATAAGTTAATATAATTGTTGTTTGTGCAAAACGAACTGAAATTTACTATAATAGCCTTACTCATTCAAGATTATAGCGATAATTAACTATTAAACCAATAAATATTAATTTGCATTTTCCTTTACAACAATAATAATAATGGAAATATGAATTAATGGAGTAACTTACGTGTACCGGTACTTGTAGTGTAGGCTTACGTAGTTAACAAAGTAGGATGAGGTTAAGCAATAATAATCACACCAGAATTGGAAATAAAACGTGATCAATAAATTTTATTGTAACAGACTTTTTCTACGTCTCTAGTAAAGCAACAAATAAAAATAACAACAAAATTAACAGCTATAATTAAAAACATATCCTTTGAAAAAAAAAGTAGGCCTAAGCAATAATCCACCAGAATTGAAAATAAAACGTGATCAATAAATTTCATTAAAACAAACTTAATTTGTCTACGTCTTCAGTAAAATAACACATAAAAATAATAACAAAATTAATAGCTACAATTAAAAATATATCCTCTGAAAAAAAAAAAGTAGACCTAACCTTTATTTCTCTGGAAATTTAGCAGCTTAAGTGACAGAACTTTAACCGGTATCTAATGTCCTTTCGGTTAGACTGAAACATTTCATTGTGAAATTTAAGGATATAATGTATTCTAACAGTCACAAAGAACTTCAAAATTAAGAGTCTTGTTTCTGCACAGCATTCTTGTGGAAACCCAGGAACCTTTCTGTATCTTTCGGAAATCGGAAAAAGGATAACTCTGGCCTCTTTCTCTTACTGTTGCTATAATTTATAGCACTACAAACGTCTCCCCCTTGTCCCATATTATTATTCCAATTATTATATTTCAGCCATTAACATTTTCATTACAACCAATAACGAACATTTCATAAGCATCAATGTGAAATACGCAACGAGCTTGCACTCGATAGAAATACGACACAGTCCAAAGTCGACCATGGACAGTCTATTGTTTCTAGTTGCTAACCGCTTGGAGCGCTTTATCACGAGATTTGTAAAAAAACACCTCAAGCTTCGTGACTGTATATAGTAGACTGTAATATTAGCACAAGTCGACGTTTATATTGTAATTTATCATTTGTTCATAACTACTACCAACATTAAGTACCTAAAAACCGGTCTTTAGGAATTAATAACCTAAATATAAACTGAATTAAAATTTCAATTGAAACTAAATCTAGTCTGGTTCTATTTTCACATAATTATAATAGTCTCCAGTAGCATAAAACGTAAAATAAGAAGACAAAATCATGTTTCCTTCATATTCTTGTAGGCCGACATCATTTTCGAGTATTAAATAAAATGTCCAAAACTACTGTAAAGACTAAGAATTAAGTTATACCATCTTATTGACATAAAGATATAATTAATACAAAATATTACCGTATATCTTACTTCCCTCAAAGCAACAAGAAGGTGTACAAAATTGTCAACCTGCCGCTTTTTGCATTTCTTTGCAGATAATTATTTAGCATTCTTGTTCAATTTTGCGTTGAATCCTTAGAAAATCGAAATATTCGCCTGAAATTATCGTCGTTATATAGTTACAAAGAATTATTTCTGTCTCTCATCAATCTAATCTGGGGATTTAATACTGGTAGACACAAATTTAATCATCCAGCTGATTTACTAACTCTATCTTGCATACATGAAGCCGTGGTTTTAAACCAGCCGTGGTCTCTGCTTCAGACCATGGTTTCGAGCCATGGCTCAGATAATGAAAAAGACCTCGTTTTATAAATCCAAACGCGGTTTAAAGCCGTGTTCTAGACCTCGTTTTAGAAATCGACCCAAAGTTTTTCTTTTCGTAGACATTGATGATCTTTCAACATTTTCATTTAATGTTAGTCTTTGCTTTTCTGTGGCATTTTAACGCAAAATACACAAAGTTCGCAAGAAACAACATAAACCGTGTGCGCTTTTAAGAATATTTAGTAGTTACATGTTAGGTTAGCAAAGAAATTCTGTTGATTATTGATTTGAATTGCAGAAATTGCAAGAGTTTCTTTTCAGGCTGTCCGTTATTCGGACGTTTTAATTGACAATGGAGATATAATTCTAAATGTTCGCGTCCTTTATTGAGAATGTTCGTTATTAAGAAGTAACATCCAGTGTTGCCAGAGTACAATAATTGTGGTATTCATACAATAGTTTTGACATTGGTACAATATACCACTATTGTACGCTGCAATGAACATTTACAAATATCCTAAATAAAGACAATATAACATTTCACTTTTACAATCAGCATTATATTATAAAAAATAATTCTTCAAGGGATTCTAAATTATACTTAGGAACGGAAAATTGAAAAATATCCGAGGATGATTGTTACGGTCGGTTATAAATTACAGTCCCATCGCTCTAATTTCCGGCAGCCAATCACGTTGCAGGTCGGCTATGTTTAAACGTGTGCGTCTTGTGATTCACTGATAAAGATGTTAAGCATTTCTTACGGCTGGATAAATACTTACTAATAGCCCGCCATTTTGGCTCTTTCGTTGGCGTTCGCAGAAAGCACACGAGGACATTATTTGCTGAATTACAGTGCGTTTGATTTATTATCATAGGAGCTACGACATGATAATGTTTAACGGTGTGGCAAATAGAGCCCTCGTCTGGTAGCTCAGCAACGAAAGAACAAAAATGGCGAACGATACTACCTACCTAGACTTTATAGAGCCTTGACTTCCTAAGACGTAAGCAAAGAGGAGGAGTCACGCCGGGAATAACAAGCTACACGCAAGAAAGTATTAACTCTACTGACTTTTTTAAACACATTATTTACACTTATATGGAAATTTACTATTTAAATTAAACGTGTATCTTTTTGTGTCACCGTCCCCCCTCGCGTATGTGGTACCTAAGAGGTTACGACCAATTTCGGCTTCCCCTTCAAAATTTTCTAGAGCTCCTTCAGTGGAGCAGCGTAACCCGGAGTGAGACTAGTGGCCAACAGGCTTGGAGCTCACATATTTAGTTTTGTACAGCCCCCAACCCCTTGCAAGGACGCGTTTTGCGTATCTTTTAAATTTGTCCTCCCAATTCTCTTTCGATTTTTCGATTCGATTCGATTTTTGTGTCACTATTAAATTAAAAAAAATATTATGTAAATGAACTGAATAATGAATGTAATATATATGAAGAGCAGTTTGGCTTCAGAAAGGGAAAAGTTATGAGGGATGCAATTGGACTGTTACGAACAATCGGCGAAAGATACCTTACTTAGAGAAGAATAAAGAGTGGACCTAGGAAAGGCTTTTGACAGAGTGGATTGGAATAAACAGATGGGAATCCTAAAGAAAATTGGTGTGGATTGGAAAGAGAGAAAGCTGTTCAGTAATTTTTATATAAAACGAGTCAAAGTCAGGATATGAGAAGAAATGTTAGAAGGAAGTGAAATAGAAAGAGGAGTAGGCTATGTCTACCCTGTACAACATCTACTTGGAGGATTTAGTGAAAAACTGTTTTCAGAACATGGAAGGAGTGATAGTAGGAGGAAGAAGAATAAAGTGCAAAAAATTTGCTGATGGTATGAAGTTGTTGGCAGAGATGATACTAAGGGATATGCTACTGGAGCTAAATGACAGCTGTGAGCAGTATGGGATGAAGGCAAATGCAAATAAGACGAAAAGCATGGTCATAGGAAGAAAAATAAAGTAGTAAACTTGCGAATTCTAAATGAGGCAGTAGAGCAGCTGTGCCTAATTTTGTAGTTATGCCTTGGAATGTGTTTGCGATAACCCGCCAAGCATGGTGACGTATGACCATCTGACAGACTTTATATGTAACCAGTGGTGACTGGTGCAAACCAAATATATCATCTTAGACACAAATAATGATCAGTAGCCATAGGGTAAGTTCCCGTCTGAAAATTTCGAGTGCCTTCGTGAGAACTTAGTTTAACACGTGAACGAATATATTATGGGACGGGAGAGTTCCAATAATTTGTTGTCATTGTTTCAAATGACTCTGATTGTAAGACCACGTAACTGTTACCTCGAAACCCAGGGTTCACATCGCGGTTTACTAAAAGAGAGAGTGTGAGTGTAAGTCTCCGCTCTGTTTTCTTTTGTTTCTTTGTTGTTATTTCTGTTTACAAATCAAGCATTATAAATAATTTAGAACAAAGATATATTCAAGGGGTAAATTAGAGAGGCTACAGAGATCTCTCATTTTTTTTTCATCTTGTGCGGACTTCTGGAAAAAGAACTAAGGAACAGACTAGTAAAGTGCTTTGTGTGGAGTGTGGGATTATATGGTGCAGAAACATGGACATTACGACGAAGTGAAGAGAAGCGAATAGAAGCATTTGAAATGTGGATATGGAGAAGAATGGAGCGTGTGAAGTGGACAGACAGAATAAGAAATGAAACTGTGTTGCAAAGAGTGGGTGAAGAAAGAATGATGCTGAAACTGATCAGGAAGAGAAAAAGGAATTGATTGGATCACTGGCCGACAAGAAATTGCCTACTGAAGGATAACACTGGAAGGAATGGTGAACGGGATAAGAGTTCGGGGTAGAAGAAGATATCAGATGATAGACGGCATTAAGATATGAAGAGTCCACTGCAAGAATGATGGATGTCACTTTCTTGTCGAAAATGAACCAAGACTGTCAATGCATAGCTTAAGACATATAGAATGTACATAGAGAGTTATATGGCATTAACACTGATAGTCAATGTCCAGTAATGATCGGAAAATCACGGTTAAGCTTTGAGCCCTAAGCATTTCAAACTTTCAATCGCTTCTCCTGCAAAATGTATTCCAAATGACATCCATCATTCTTGCAGTGGACTCTTCATATATGAATAATGTACGAGAAGGTACTTATCAAGGATTACATACTAAAATAGTAACAAAAGGGTTACGATGAGGTATAATCTTATTTATTATTTCAGAAATATTCCTCTTCATTTCATTCTTTTGGTCATTCTTCCATAGAAGCTTATCTCCTACATGCAGTGACTAAGAGGAAGACTGGTGAATGCTACATTGCAGTGAAAGACCTGTCCTTGGGCAGAGCACTAGAACACTATGAATGAATGAATGAATGAATGAATGAATGTGTATGTGCTTATTTATGTCAATAACATAAGCAAAATACACATTTCTTTATATGTGCAATAATTTTTGCAAAAATTATGTAGTTTCTTAAGTAAAATATTGTATGCTGGCTCTTCAAATCTGGCAACACTAGCGACATTTCTCCATTCTACACCAGGTTTTTCTGTTAGGGAATTGGAAATTGTCGTTATTTAGGAGTGTCTGCTATTTAGAAGTGTACGTTAGGAGACATGTTACTGTATTAAAAACATATTGTTCTGGCAGATATTCCATTTTGGAGAGACGAAATTAGAAACAATTTTTTAATCACTTCAGGGACTCTCGGCTCACAAGAGGCCTAAAAACTAGCTGCTACACAATTTCAAAATGACCGACATGATGTCAATGTTCCGACATAAATTTTGAAGTAGCCTACTAGGTTGAGTGCGAAGTTCTTCAACATTCACATAACACAGAGAATTAAATGACAACAAAAATCATAGATCATTATTCGAAGTAAATTCTTCAATGTCGGTGGTAATGTGATAATTATACTGGGTGTTCATTTCAAAGTGACGTCACTGTTGTGAGTCAGCGATTTGAAGCGAGTTTCAGCTTTTATGTCAAAGAAGTTGCCTATTAATCAAGGCGTTCAATCTGAACTTGAGAACGTGTACGGTATAACTTGAACGTCGTAGCAACAGATGGCGGTATTTGTTATCATCGGTTGCGTACGGCAACATTCCACAATACAAATCAAATGCTCCGTGTCCATGTTGACCGTCGAAGTTAATGTCAACAAATACGGAAGTAATCGTCTCTGCCCATATCCCGACAGTAAGAAAAAAACTCACCTCAGTACGTGTGTACGTGTGGCAGGAATGTGAACTGTTTGTTCACATTCCTGCCACTACCGGCGTTACCGTACGTATCGGTAAGTACTTTTCAGAATGAAAGCCGTACTTGCTAGGCAACTTCTCTGGCATATAGGTAATACGCCTCTGCGGAAGTGTAGGAAGATTGAATTCTCTAGGCTCATCGGCTAGCCACATGACGGCATACAGCGAGACATGACGCATTTTGAACTGAACACCCAGTATTTCTGACAGTTATTAAGTTTGGCAGTACTTAGCCTACATTATTAGGAGTTAGGGACAGAGAACTCGTGTAGTGTCGTTGTTTTTGGAGAGAATACAATACAAGGATTGTTTGAATAGTTCATAGCCTGACATAGAAATTAAACTAGGATTATTCTGAAACAATCTTCATTTCTCTTCCCTGATAGTCACACACTTGGCCCACCGGCGCTGCAATGTTGCTGTACCCTCTTTTGCACAGATTCCTCGACGTCTGCAAAAATGCCTTCTGCTGCTGCGATAACCTCTTCATTTGAAGAAAATTTCTTCCAGCCAAGTGAGTTTTGAGCTTTGGGAAAAGAAAGAATTCTGAGGGTGCGAGATCTGGTGAGTAGGGGTTGCGGTAATAATTCGATCCGTAGTTCGTGTAGTTTGCCAACCGTGATTGCAGACGTGTGAGTAGGTACATTGTCGTGATGAAACAACACTTTCTTCTTGGTCATACTCTACCTCTTCTCTTGAATTTTTCCATTCAGTTACTGCAGGAGATTTGAATAATATTCTTCTGTTATTGTTCTACCCTTTGCTAGATAAGCAAACATGATTATCCCTTAGAATCCTAGAACACGGACGCCATGCTTTGCCAGCCGATTACACAGCTTTTGCTTTTTTTTTTTTTTTGAGGCGAATAATCATTGTGCTTCCATTGTTTCGACTGCTTTTTTGTCTCTGGTATGTACTAGTGGATCCAGGTTTCATCAGTGGTCACAAACCAACTAAATATTCGAGCGTATTATTCTCGAATCGAGCCAAACAATCCCTCGATATTTCACATCGGACGTACCTTTGCTCCGGTGTTAAGTAACGCGGAACCCACCTTACGGAGATCTTGGACTTGCCCAAGACATTGACTAAGATGTGGCGCACCCGTTCAGTTGAGATACGCATAACCTCGCTAATTTCCCGCACTTTCAGTCAAAACACCATATTGTGGATTTCTCTATGATTATTTACTTGTTGCTGTTATTGGATGTACACTGCAGGGGTCATCTCCCACAATATAAATAGTGCCACCCATTTTTTCACAGTTGGAAATTTATCCTTCGAACAGGTGGAACAATTCAAATATCTTAGAGAAACAGTAACAAATATAAATGATAGTCCGGAGGAAATTAAACAGAGAATAAATATGGGAAATGCCTGTTATTATTCGGTTGAAAAGCTTTTGTCATCTAGTCTGCTGTCAAAATATCTGAAAGTTATAATTTATAAAACAGTTATATTACCGGTTGTTCTGTATGGTTGTGGAACTTGGACTCTCACTTTGAAAGAGGAACAGAGATTAAGGGTGTTTGAGAGTAAGGTTCTTAGGAAAATATATGGGGCTAAGAGGGATGAAGTTACAGGAGAATGGAGAAATTTACACAGCGCAGAACTGCACACATTGTATTCTTCACCTGACATAATTACGACCATTAAATTCAGACGTTTGAGATGGGTAGGACATGTAGCACGTATGGGCGAATCCAAAAATGCATATAGAGTGTTATTGGGAGACCGGAGGGAAAAAGACCTTTGGGAAAGCCGAGACGTAGATGGGAGGATACTATTAAAATAGATTTGAGGGAGGTGGGATATGATGATAGAGAGTGGATTAATCTTGCACAGGATAGGGACCGCTGGCGGGCTTATGTGAGGGCGGCAATGAACCCTGAGAGTTCCTTAAAAGCCATATGTAGTAATAATAATAATAATAATAATAATAATAATAATAATAATAATAATAAATGTACTAAATTAATTTTTATTTTTGAAAACTGGTATTTAACTTCCTAAATAAGGAGAATGTTCCTGATGAAGATAAATTACTAAGAGCATGAACTGATTTTTCGTAGCTTGCCGAACTGTCGAAACCTTCTCTTTTAAAGTTAAAAATATGCACATATCAACTTATGGCTCCCCACCACAGTTTTCACTGTTGAACTAGCTGTCAACCTCTATCTTTAGGTTGTATAAATGGAATGTTATGCTGACTTTCAGTTAGAATATACATGAAAATCTCCACCCGAAAGAGGAGCATAAAATTCTCTGGTTTCAATAGAAATTTGATATCTGCTTCAAGCAAAGAGGCATCGACATTATATCATCATTATTTATGGGTGAAGAGTATTGCTCACGTTTCCACGAATGCGGAAACCGACACGTTGCATGTCGAGGCGAAGTGGGTTTCTGGGTCTGGACTTCTGCACAGAACAGATGCTTATACAAATTCTCCTTGGTTATCTTTATTATTTCTATGGTTTACGAAGAAGATCATTTCTTTTAGTCCAATATTTCCTCCGTAACTCTGATTAAAATACAGAATTTCTTATGTACAAACGTTCAGTTCTGATGACGTGTGCAAAGAGAATTGTTAATATTTTCCAACATAGTAAGACAAAGTCATGAAAATATTTTAATCATATTGAAAAGTAAAGATGATAATAATATGGTTTAAATATTGAAAACATTCTATAGTTAAAACGTTAAAAGTGTTATGATTAAAAAAAGATACTTCAGAGGACACAATAGATGACACCACACCGGTGTTGAAACGGGGCCCGTCTGTTATAAGGTACATTACTCTTTTAAAATCATAACACTTTTAACGTTTTAACTATAGGAAGTTTTGAAGTTCTAATAAAGTGTTAAAGTGAACATAAGAAACAATGAATAATATGGTAGTCAAAATTCATAATATAAGAAAGTTATTGCCAAGAAAGTCTAGAACAAGTGAAAATCTGTACGCATTTAGGATGCCATCTCCATCTTACAGGAAGTACGAAAATATATTGTCAGAAACCGAACTTACAATAATTATTCGCAATTAAGTGCAAACACGTTTCTCGCACGCATTGTTATAAACAATATTACACATGTTTTTTTTTTCTTTCAATGATGCTTTTAAGCCTTACGACTGCACTGACGTAAATTACCAACATGTAAGCCCGAACGGGCACAGAGAAGTGTTCAATGTATCGTTGAGAGCTTCAGGGGAACACTCGAGGAAAAATTCTGCAATAAAACTCTAGCAATATTATTACGGTGAGACGGTTCCGTTGATGAATGCCATATTGATAAAATTTATACGATGGCAAGAATAGCTGATAAGCCGGTAAAGTGGAAGAGATATTCTTAGGTGCCCAGGAGCCTTCCATGCGGGGAGCGAAGAGTGTGTTGTCCGGAATGAAGAGTGTTATGAGAAGGCAAGAAATTTCATTTTACAGAACATTATATCATCTATCGTCACAGGTAGAGCGTCGTTAAATACAAGTAAAAAGGCAGGACTGTGGTTCCTACTGGAAGCATTAGGGAGATCAGTCAGTCTGACAGATGTCCAAGCAGTATGCCTCCACCAGCTCCTCCCATTCTGAAGATATGGTGCTGCGTACACAGGTCAAACCTAGCATGGAGAAGTGTCTGTGATGCAGTTCCAGAACTGAATATCATGCTTCAGAACCTGTTTTGAACCAGAGAACTGCCCATGTTAGCTAAGGAGAATAATGTTGATTTAGTCGCTCTTCCTGAAATGTTCGAGGTTAGTTGAACGAAATTTATGTATACAATTTTGGAGATTGTGCTACGGTCTTGGCAGACTTTCGTTTTGTACTTCACAAAAAAAAAAAAAAAAAAAAAACCGTGCGGATAACTCTTGCTATGGTCACCTGAAATTTCTCTGTGTTGAAGGTAACTCTTGCTATGGTCACCTGAAATTTCTCTGTGTTGAAGATAACTCTTGCTATGGTCACCTGAAATTTCTCTGACTGGACGATAACTTGAGATTCTTGACATTTCTGGCCGATGTACTGTCCGCTTTCAGCAGATATCAGAAAGCATTTCATTCAAATTCTACCAGTATTGTTGACGTGGCTAGATTAACTGAATCCGTTAAGTCAAATATAGCATATTTGCTTAAAAATCCCATCTTGGATGGTTGGACATATACACTCGCAGAAAGCATTACTGTACTTCCATGTGGTTTGAGACACCTGAAGAGCGTTGATTTGACTTCCAGATCTTGTTGCGGCTCCTGACCATCACGACCAAAAAGAAGTAAGGGACACAATCTCTATGTTGCTGATAACAGGGACTCAACCGCCATATTCGTGAAGATGAAGGAGGGCCTCATAAATTTCTTAAGCCACCGTTTCAGTCTAGATAAAAGGATGATTGACATTGTGAAGCCATTTAGTGAGATGACCAAAGATGCAGATATAAAGGCTGTATTTAATACAACTGGCAGTGATCCGACGAAGTTGAGAAAGAATTAGATGTTAATAGCGTGTGGGAAAATATCAGAGATAGTATCAAAATTGCAGCTGAGCAGAGCATAGGTTATTATGAAACTAAGAAAAAGAAACCGTGGTTTGATGAAGATTGTTGCATGGTAGTAGAAAGAAGGAAACAGGCAAAATTGAAATTCTTACAGGATCCAGTTGAGGTGAATAGAGATAATTATTTCAATGAAAGACGGGAAGCAAGTCGTACACTTAGGAATAAAAAGAGAGATTACTTGAAGGAAAAACTGAATGAGGTACAAACAAATAGTAAGAATAAAAACATTCGAGATTTATGTAAGGGTATAAAGGAATTTAAGAACGGACATCAGCCAAGGGTAAACGTGATCAAGGATGAGAATGGTGACTTG
The DNA here is from genome assembly GCF_040183065.1 of Periplaneta americana. Classification (NCBI taxonomy): domain Eukaryota; kingdom Metazoa; phylum Arthropoda; class Insecta; order Blattodea; family Blattidae; genus Periplaneta; species Periplaneta americana. The sequence continues at coordinate 155,392,849 of NC_091131.1, read as the reverse complement.
CTTGCAGACTCTCCATCAATCCTAAACAGATGGAAAAACTATTTTGCGCAACTACTAAATGTACATAGGCCAAATAGAAATGATCGGGACGAAATTGAAATACAAACTGCTGAGCCATTTATACCCGAACCCACGCTTTCAGAAGTCGAAATTGCGATAGAAAATCTGAAAAAGTACAAGTCTCCAGGTATCGATCAAATTCCAGCAGAATTAATACAAGAGGGTGGAAGTGCATTATATAGCGAAATTTATAAACTTGTACTTGCTATTTGGGAAAAGGAAATTGTACCAGAACAATGGAAGGAGTCCATAATGGTACCTATTTTTTAAAAAGGGGGACAAAACCAACTGTGGTAACTTTCGAGGAATATCACTTTTGTTGACGTCGTACAAAATTTTGTCCAATATCCTTTTGAGAAGATTAACTCCGTACGTAGATGAAATTATTGGGGATCATCAGTGCGGTTTTCGGCGTAATAGATCGACTATTGATCACATTTTTTGTATTCGACAGATAATGGAGAAAAAATGGGAGTATAAGGGTACAATACATCAGTTATTCAAAGACTTCAAAAAGGCATATGACTCGGTTAAGAGGGAAGTATTATATGATATTCTTATTGAATTTAGTATTCCCAAGAAACTAGTTCGATTAATTAAAATGTGTCTCAGTGAAACATACAGCAGAGTCCGTATAGGTCAGTTTCTATCTGATGCTTTTCCAATTCACTGCGGGCTAAAGCAGGGAGATGCACTATCACCTTTACTTTTTAACTTCGCTTTAGAATATGCCATTAGGAAAGTTCAGGATAACAGGCAGGGTTTGGAATTGAACGGGTTACATCAGCTTCTTGTCTATGCGGATGACGTGAATATGTTAGGAGAAAATACACAAACGATTAGGGAAAACACGGAAATTTTACTTGAAGCAAGTAAAGCGATCGGTTTGGAAGTAAATCCCGAAAAGACAAAGTATATGATTATGTCTCGTGACCAGAATATTGTACGAAATGGAAATATAAAAATTGGAGATTTATCCTTCGAAGAGGTGGAAAAACTCAAATATCTTGGAGCAACAGTAACAAATATAAATGACACTCGGGAGGAAATTAAACGCAGAGTAAATGTGGGAAGTAAGTGTTATTATTCGGTTGAGAAGCTCTTATCATCCAGTCTGCTGTCCAAAAATCTGAAAGTTAGAATTTATAAAACAGTTATATTACCGGTTGTTCTGTATGGTTGTGAAACTTGGACTCTCACTCTGAGAGAGGAACATAGGTTAAGGGTGTTTGAGAATAAGGTGCTTAGGAAAATATTTGGGGCTAAGCGGGATGAAGTTATAGGAAAATGGAGAAAGTTACACAATGCAGAACTGCACGCATTGTATTCTTCACCTGACATAATTAGGAACATTAAATCCAGACGTTTGAGATGGGTAGGGCATGTAGCACGTATGGGCGAATCCAGAAATGCATATAGAGTGTTAGTTGGGAGACCGGAGGGAAAAAGACCTTTAGGGAGGCCGAGACGTAGATGGGAAGATAATATTAAAATGGATTTGAGGGAGGTGGGATATGATGATGGAGAGTGGATTAATCTTGCACAGGATAGGGACCGATGGCGGGCTTATCTGAGGGCGGCAATGAACCTTCGGGTTCCTTAAAAGCCATTTGTAAGTAAGTAAGTAAGGCAGTGATCTCGATTTATCAGAAATAGACCTTGATTATCGAGATGTTAAGGATTTGCCAAATATAGACATTCTTCGCGGCAAAACACTTGCAAAAGAAGTGAAATATTTTGCCTCTTCAGCGAATTACAAAAATCTAGCAACTCTTTTTGCTCGTATCCTTGTGACTAAGCCTCACAGTGCCTCACAGTGCTGAAGTGGAGCAGCTCGTGAGCTCAGATACCTCCTGGAAGAGCACGAAACGTTTCAGAATGAGTGCTGAAACCGAGAACCTCTATTTCATTGTTCACTGTAACATGCCACCTCTGGCTGAATGGAATCCTCGGGAAGCAGTACTGTTCTGACTCTAGAAGTGTGAACGACGTACCCGCGATCATCCGAAGCTGACACGAGATTATTTCACTGGCATATTCAGCTGTGCCGAGAAACGTCAAGGAGGATAACGCCATAAAAACCAAGAAAAAGATGTTCTAAGACACTGTTGGTTGTTACGAGTTAATTTTTTACATAAATTTGTCATAATTATGCTACAATTGTTTACATTACTTCTACTTTTCTGTTTATTATAATTGTGTGTAACTTATACAATGCAAATTTCCATGAATACAAGGCTATTGCTTTCACTTGGATCTGTTGTTTTCTTTTAACTTTTATTATTGTAATTTGTTTTGTTAACGCAAATACTGGTTTATTACTGCACAAGTTGTACAGGGACATCATTTTATTTTTACTTCAATATTTATTGTACCTGAGTTTTTTAATGTACTTCACTCCCACCCCTTCTACTAATGAAGTTCAACCGTCCTCCACACAGATCCAAGACCGCATATACAGTCATTGTAGCTGTACGGTCATAGTAAACAGTACGTTCCAAAAATATGTTCGCGTTTTCCAATCACGAAAGAGCTTTCAATATTGAATCATTTTCGCATAGGTACTGTCGTCCATTTGCCTACGTTTCATCCCGGTTTCCCCCACCTGCTTCTATTCGCCTCTCCGTAAAGGCTAGTGGCTGGGCTGTCTTACCTCTTTTCTGAGAACATTAATTTATGTTAGGAATTGGACGTCTACGTAATATTATATCCATACAATTGTTAAAAATAACTTAAATAAAAGGATTTTACTAAAGATCTTGCTAAATAAAAGGGCCTCGTTAAGTAATTAACTGTCATGTGATTTCCTCCCTTTCTACGACCCTACGACATAACCACTTGGACGGACAATAGATAGCATGTCTGAGTAATTTTATCTTTTCGAATCGGGCAGAAGTGAAGACTGAATTTACAGTACGTAAGGTACTCTTTTATAGAGCAGGTACAGAATTATTTCAACATGAGTTACTGATACGAAGAACGAACCTGGTAATTGGAATTACGTACAATGGTCTATAGTGCGATAATATGCACATTAGGACTGAAGCCTGTATCGAAATGAACGGCCACCATTTTAAAAAATTTGTTTAAATATCCATATTATGATTATTTTTCAATTTAACTTCAGTCTCTATATTGTACGCTAATGTGCTGTAGACAGTATAATATACACTGCATGAATACGTCCGCATGGATAACTCAGTTCGTGAGTAAAAACACTGACTGTTAATACTGTACTGTATTTTCATTAAAGATAAACCTAATGAAAATTATCAAACTCAAAATCGCGATATTTCCTACTTTACGTAAATGGATTTATTTTTATTTATTTTATTAGGTTATTTTACGACGCTTTATCAACATCTAGGTTATTTAGCGTCTGAATGAGATGAAGGTGATAATGCCGGTGAAATGAGTCCGGGGTCCAACACCGAAAGTTACCCAGCATTTGCTCATATTGGGTTGAGGGAAAACCCCGGAAAAAACCTCAACCAGGCAACTTGCCCCGACCGGGAATCGAACCCGGGCCACCTGGTTTCACGGCTAGACGCTCCAACCGTTACTCCACAGGTGTGGATGAACTACTTTTCTTCCCTCCTATACCTAGTAAAGTGATTTGTTTGTATATTACGTCAGTACCATCGAACTCCAGTCGTGGAAGAGGGTAGCAAACGGTGTTTCCGGTTCTCAATCATAGATCCAAAGGTATAGCCAGGTTAATATTAGAAATGTTGGTAAAAATAAAATGATGTCCCTGTATATTACTGCAAACTAAAAAAAACTCTGACTGCAGCTTGTGACACAGTACATGGATACTAAATACTTTAAATGAGACAGTAGACACTGTATGAGTAGTTCTCTGGCGAGTTGATGCTGAAGACGAAGTTTCGTTAATTTGAAAGAAAACAGTAGACTCCTGTGCGTTGATACTAAAGCAACGGTGCCCAGAACTCGAACGGCAGTGATTACACGCGAGAGACAGTGTGTGAAGTAAGGGATGGGGGGAGAGGTACTTGGCATGAAAACTACAACCAGTGGTGGTTCGTGCACTGACATTGAGTTCATCATCAACCCGCTAATAAAAATCACAAGCTTTGCTGTATCAGTAATGTCACTATTGTCATCAAGAATCAATAATATATATATTTAAAAAAAAGCATACATACATTATATATATATAAATTTTCTTGTTTTTTTTTTTAATATTCCTCTTGAACACAATCAGAAATCTCGTGAATTCTCTTCTGGATATTTAGTCGATGAAGCGCAATTTTTCAGAATTAATTGACTACTTTCATTGGACAAATTATTTCAGCCACCTTGATCGCTACGCTTTTAAAAAACTCTCCTCCGTTGGAAGGCTTAAGAGAACGAGCTATTTCGTTCGCCACTGGCTTCCTTACATTTTGTTTATGTCATCTTTCTCTTCATGGCGATGATTTATGGTTGATTTCAGTTCTTCGAGTTTGATAGCTCGTCTCATTACTACACTAGCACGCAATATTCAATCAGTTTATATTATTATTATTATTATTATTATTATTATTATTATTATTATTATTATTATTATTATTATTATTATGAAATCAGTAACTAGTAAATAGCTGATAATACTTAGTCATCAAAAGATTAAAAAAATTAAAATGGAGATATATCGTAGTCTAGTAATTATTTTATCCTTCAAGGGAAGATGTAGGCCTGTACAGACACGTATATAAAAGTTATGGTAAGACTTGCTGATAAATAATAATAATAATAATAATAATAATAATAATAATAATGATAATAATAATACCTGTTATACCTGTATATTCAGCGTAATGTCCTGTAATATCGCTTCTATATACTATTACTAATTGGACCGTTGAGCAAAGCAATATATTACATTTTCCTCGACAGAACAGCGAATAAATTCCTCTTCCCATTCTGTACGAAACCTTCTGTTCCTGCTGGCAGAGACAGAGGGTTTGTAGAGCGACATGGTACCGACACTGCTTACCTTCAGTACGTGAGCGAGACAGAGAGCAATGTACAGGGAACTGCCCTTACCAGTATAAATGTCTTTGATTACACGATGTAATCACGATACCCAGTTTGGTCACCTCTATACTACTGTTCTGCAACTAGGAGATCAACCGTGAAAGGAATGTGCTTACTATTGCGTCATCTATTGGAGCGAAGCAGATATATAATATTATAGTTATAACGTCTGTTTAAAAACCATTCGCTCTCCTGCATTTGTTATTTCCTGTATGGATAGATTAAAAGACCAGGAGATTAACAGCGATCTAATTTTGTAACTAGGGTAGTATAAACATGTGTGTATCAATGTTATTGTTTGTGCTGTGACAGCAAGCCAATAGAGATACGAGTACCCACGTGTGTGACCTTACGACATCTTATGACATCAACATTCATTCACAGCGTTACTCCCCTTCGCCTCATCCGGCAGAGACTTTCTCGTTGTTGGAGCACAGTAAATACTAAGGACCGTATTCATAGATATTCTTAGCGCGGGCTTCCGGTGGATGATCCGCGAACTAACGTTCTTCGTATTCACAAACCAGTGTTAGCGATATGATATGATATGAATTCTGTTTAGCACGCTCGTAGCGCGGGCTAGAGAAATGTCTATGAATAGCACCCTAAGTTTCTCCTGAACTGAAACAACAGAACCTGAATGCTTTGATACTAAGGTGATAGGTGTCTGTGGTTTGGAATGAGATAGTAGGGTCTCTTTTTTGTAAGTTTATACGAGACACCAACTTCTGCTGTCTTTTTTTACTTCAATAAGGCAATACATTCCTAATAACTTGATACAAAGGATTTAAGTTCACTGACGTTAAATGACGCGGCAAATTCTGAATGCATACTTTTCCGGTGAGTTGACATTCGCTATTTTGAAATGAGAAAACATGTTCTGAATGTCCATTTATTTTATATGTAAATAATTCAAAAAACCTCATTTAGCTTAAAATTATATAAGAGAATGAGGAAACTAAATTATATAAGGAACTGAGTATTGAATGTGTTAATATGCAAGCAAGCAAGCAGTCGCGGGTCGTTGACTTTGGGAACAGTCTGTAGGTGTGCGGCACGTATTGATTAGCGCTCAGCTACTGTTTCGTGCTCATAAAGCATGTCTTGAGTCACATCTCAACAGCGATATTGCACACGCCCGAGATAAGTACAGACTACCAAAGAAGCAGAATTTTGAAGAAAAGTATCCATTTATGTTTAATAAGCTTATCGAAAAATCACAATATATTTTACATATTTTATGATACACTCAATGCACGCCATAAATAGTTTCAAGTGCAAAAACTTCTATCAGATAATAATAGTAATAATAATAATAATAATAATAATAATTATTATTATTATTATTATTATTATTATTATTATTATTAATATTTGTGTGCTGAACAAAAGCCAGAGGCCAATTATAGTTCAGCACAATACACAAACAGAAGATACAAAGGTGCAAAAACAAATAAATAATATCTTAAATAAGAAAAACATACACAAATAAAACTGAGAACAAGAACAGTAAATACTAATAATCAAAACGAAACTATACCTTAAAAGGATCTAAATTGTGCCCTTGCAAATTGGCATATTTTATGCATCTACAGACTGGAGAAAGTGATTTTGAATTTCTGTTATAAAAATTTTTTTGAAATCTTAAACCTTTTGTAGGAATACAAAGGCTGATATTGTTTCTGAAAGACTGACAATCAATATCACCCTTGATCACTTTGCAAAAAAAATGATAATCAAGATTTTGACGTCTAGAATAAAGGCTACAACAGTTAAAATATTTACAGGTAATCGTCTGAGCGTACGACAGCAGAGATTACCTCATTACTGTTATCTTGAGTAAGAGGAAATGAAGTACTTGGTGCTGACTTCGCATGACTGCGAGATTTTACAGTGTCAGACAAAACACTGCTGAAGGATTTAGCAACAGGGTTAACAGTCGACTGTTGACCCAATTTAGAGACAATCTGATCAGGCTTACAAGAACAGGAATTTTCTACCATAATTTCAGCCATTTGTAATTTGAGGGCAGTATTCTCACTCTTTAACTCACCCATTTCTTTTTCCAGATTATTCACATGTTCGAGAATAACAGTTAAAGAATCTAGAATAGTCACACTGTTGAGTCTCACCATCTCGACTTGAACAGAAAGAGACTCCGCGCATTGTAGATTAGGTAGATCCAGTTGTCTAGCAGGTGAGATGATCTTCTTTTCAGCCTTATTGTTGGGTTTCACAGGAGTGTTATCACTAGACTTCGTTGAATTGCCACACGCAGCATACAATCAGGTTGTCGATGTACGGTAGTATAGAGGAGGTGGGCGACCTCCCGGTCTCGTAGTATAAGCAGTTCATGTTAAGAGATGTGACCTGTCCAAATAGATAGAGCAGCTACAGCTAATGTATACCTATGTAAGAACTTGTTTTTGCATTACTGTGGTCGGAATAGTCAAAGCTTAACATGTATTCAGTGCAGACAAGAATTCAATCAAACATACTACAATAAGAGTGTTGCTGTTCCAAATAATTGCCCCTGGAATACCCTTACCCCCGCAGCCAGTCTTGACCCGTTGGGGAACGTGGTTGGATGCTGTTAATTATTATGCAGAACATTACGGCAAAATAATGGAGATAATTGATGCATTGGATAGCACAGATAGTTCCGCTGTTGCAGCTGTAAAATCATTGCCTTCTGAACAGCTATTGGAAGATATTCTGTTCATTGATTCTAGTTTTAAAATCGTGTCCAAAAGCATCACCCTGTTAGAATCGTCTAAACTACAACTCTCAGAAGCCCTTAATACAATGGATAAAGTGTCACAAATCGTTATCCAAAATAACGATTCACTAATTTCAGAAAAAGTGAAATGAAAGTTGAGAAACATTATTGCTAAAAATTCTGCCTATTCACAACTTCGTATTATAAATGATGTACTATCAGGTCACGACAAGACGTCTGAAGTTGGTGTACTAAAAAGTAGCGGCTTTCCGTTCTTCAAATATGCACCTATTACATCGTGTGATGTCGAAAGTAAGTTTTCCCAATATAAAAACTGTTTAAGTGACCATCGGAGGAAGTTACTTTGCAGTCGCTCAAAATGTACGTAACTCTTCACTGCAATGCACATATTCAAGGATGATGAGAGTATATGACATTAAATTTTAAGAGAATATATATCTCACTACAAAATAATTGTGTATTTACATGTTTAGACATTTCCTACTTCAATGATCATTCATTATATTTCTTTGAATGCAGGATACAGGTTTTATTGTAACCGCAGTATACTGCCAGTGTTTACATCAGAGACATACTTCCACCCGTTGCACGCCCCCTTCTCATACAGTCTATACCGCGTGCGCAGTAAACATTACGATTCTCGTGGCAATTCCACGAAGTCTAGTTATCACCATGAACCGCCTTCGCAGCACTGACACACTTTGCACACTTAAAAGAAGAAATGCCTCCCTCCATGAAAAAAAATCATATTCTACTTCACTCAAATTTAAACAGTCCAGATGAAATCTTAGGCCACAAAGCCCAGCACATTTCAAGAACTTTTGTCTGCCGAAGAAAGCAGCGTTACATTTTGTACATGTATCTTTGCTAGCTAATAATAATAATAATAATAATAATAATAATAATAATAATAATAATAATAATAATAATAATAAAGATAATAAAGTTAAATTAAAAAATAAGATTAAGGGAAATAAAATATACAATACAAGAAAACCAGGTTTTGATAACTGTTTCGTTAGGATACTAAGAATCATTATATCAAAAGACGCCTGTGAAAAGGAAACATGTTCGTAAATTCATCAGTGACTTCCTCTGCACTGATGGCTGGCACAATTTTTTGTTCTACACTTAGCAGCAGCAATGCTTCCAACCTGTCTTGTTTTTGGACAAATCGACACATGAGATTATATAATTGCAGAGTTTGTCCGAAAACACAGGAGCTACATATACTGATCTCAGTCCACAGCGATCAGCGGATCAGTACACACGTGTGTGGAGGGAGCTCGGCAGTGGAGAAATATTGTAGTAGAGGCACTGACATCGCGTAACAGTGTAGTAATGGAGAACATTGAAGAAAATAGTCGAGCAGAAGTAAACCTGGAAGCAAACACTGAAGAGATCTAATGAAAAGTAAGGTGAAATATCTAGAAGGAGATTAGATAAGAAAGAACTTAATATTTTTTGTAATCGATGAAAAGAAGAAGGAACATACGAGACTGTAATGAAAGTGTGCTGGGATTGGTTCAGGATTAATGTGAATAAAGAAGAATACAGAATCGGAAAAAATGGAAGTAGAACTATTTTGTTAAATTCTCAAGTATAACGGCAAAAGAAATAAATTTGAGCAAATGAAAGTACTTAAAAAACTCAAATATTAGACTGGAACATGATTTTGAATATGAAGTAAGATGCAGGAGAAGAATATTGATGCCTTTTATGAAGGCTGCAAGGAAAAATGGTCATTTCACTAGATTATACAGAGACAAATTAAAGATAAATGGGGAGATGTCTGATGTGGAATTCTGTTTGGAAAATTTGAACCATACAGAGATAGGGACAATGAAAGAGGAGATAAGGAACATTATAGTGAAACATACGATGAGAGAACTATTTGAAAAATTAGAAGGTGGAGAAAGAATAGCAAACGATGGAATGAATCAGTGTGCGAGTCACATGAACCAGGAAGAGAGGCCATCGACCAGAGTATAATGCATAGCGCAGCAACAGCAGCAGACGGGGATGTCAACAAGCGATTGAAGAAGAAACAAGAGACTTGCACTGAAATTATGATAACGACATCAGGCAGACAGGGGAGAACAGAAGGACTGCATACAGGAGCTGAGAGCAGCAAAATGAGTGCAGTGAATTCAGTTGGAAGAACAAATATGGGTCCGCAATTACAAAAGGGATCGGGAGATGAAGAAGATACTAAGATAAGAAGACAAGATTTTGCAAGAACTGGAAGAGATGAAGTAACATTAACGACACCGAATAGTTGTACGTCAGTGGGAAGGAATAAGGGACAGAAAAGTTATAACTTAAGAGGTTGCTGCATGAGTGACAAGACATAGGAAAGTGATAAAGTGAAAATAGTATGCATGAGTGACAAAACTTAGGAAAGTGATGAAGTGAAAATGGTGATGATGACAGAAAAGACGGTAAGGCAAGGGAAGAATAGTGAAAAAGGATAACATACAAGCAATAACAGGGAGTGATAATAAGTAAGTAGTAATACGAAATATAATACAGAAAGTGGGAATGGAAATGTAATGAAAGTGTAGAAACTACTTCGTGTGAAAATATACAGATTAGATTAATGAGAATAAGTGATCAGTGAACGTTAGCGATTCAAGTGAATAATATATAAGTTGACAACTATGGAAGAGTTCAGCTTAATGTAAACAATGTTGGGAACAATTAATGAGAAATTGAGAGAAGTGATCGTTCAGTTAAATGAGATTAGTAAGAATAAGATAGATAACTAGGAAAGGGAGGGATAAATAAAAAAAGAAGAGAGAGAAACAGAGGTGAGAGATGTGATAGAAAAGTGATCAGGGTCATTTATATGTAATAGCCAGATGTTTAAAAGAGCACAAGCAGAATAAGGTATCCAAGGGAGTGATGGCACTGTATGCAGAAATGTGAAGGACCATCACGACCGATGTAAGCTGGTGGAATAAATATATCATATCATATCATATCATATCATATCATATCATATCATATCATATCATATATCATATCATATCATATCATATCATATCATATCATATCATATCATATCATATCATATCATATATCATGATCTGGCCTGGAGTTCACCTTCGTGCATAACCGAATGTTGATTTAAGAAGAAAAAAGATTTGTAAAATAGTTTTGAGTTCGGTAAATTTTCAAGGCGTTTCTTACAAACTATATACTGTATTTTTAGGGGTTCATTAGGCACCTCTGGCAACCCCGTATCTCCTCCTATGTGTCAGTAATGAATAGAGCATTCATTTTTAGCCCCATAACACGACAGACAGCGAACGTTAAGTTAGCTGTACGGAGTATGGATGACGTCAATTGACCTTGCGTACTTACGGATCACATACAAAATAGTTGCGGAGTTGTAAGACAGACCGGCCACGTAGAACAGGGCCGGGCATGAGAGCGGCTCCATTTAGTCGGCCAGAGCTGCTCTCGCTCCGCAAGGCACTTCAATTCCAAGCCAGAGCAGAACGCTCACGCAGTGGCGGACTCGCATTACAGCTACCTTCCCTGCATTAATGTAACAAGAGCCACGGTTGTTCTAGTCATTCAGTCTGTCAGTACATAATAGTTTATAAGGATATTACATCAATCCATTGTACATTACAGAATTTATAACACTCTTATTAATTTAATGAAATAAACGTCACTCTATGCACACGCACACAAATCATTAGGCTTATTTATATAACCCATACGCACATACTGCAATCTCCTCACCACGGTTCTACGAGACAGGCGTATGGCTTCCACTTCCCCTACTTGCTATGGACAGAGTTCATCTGCCAATATAATTGAACATCGTTTGATGAATTCACCTTCGTTGAATGTTTTCAATTCCTTTGCAATTTCGTGGCAAATTTTATAGCTAATTATCATAGCCGATTCACTAAGTGCATTATTGTCATCCTGTTAATATATAATATAATATAATATAATATAATATAATATAATATAATATAATATAATATAATATAATATAATATAACATAACATAACATAACATAACATAACATAACATAACATAACATAACATAATATCATATAATGTATGATATGATATAGGGTAAACTAGGGTCTGTTGGACAGTCGGGCATGTTGGACACTCTGTACTTTAACGTGTTACCTCGCCACTTGTGGGCACCACATTCTGCTAGAAGTCAATGAGGGAAGTAGCCACGAGTGGAGCTACTTCCGTCATTGACTTCTAGCAGAATGTGGTGCCCACAAGTGGCGAGGTAACACGTTAAAGTACAGAGTGTCCAACATACCCGACTGTCCAACAGACCCCAGTTTACCCTATGATATGATATATGATATGACCATAAATTAATACAACTCAAAGAAATGTTTCTCAGGTACATTATATTAGAGTATCTATGCGATATTCATACTGCATTATAAGTTATTATAGTACATTTAGTAATATATAATTTTAAATTATACAAATATTATGATATATTATAGTATAGTATATTACAGTTCATGATATATAATACGATATATGATATATCATGAACTGTAATGTACTATACTATGATATATCATAATATTTGTGTAATTTAAAATTATATATTACTAAATGTATAATAACTTATAATGCAATGTAAATATCAAATAGATACTCTAATATAATGTACCTGAGAAACATTTTCTTTAAGTTGTATTAATTTATGGCGTTAATTACCAACATACTTGTCATATTCAGTAGCATGTTGTAAAGAATAATGTCGTTGGATATTGAACTCCTTAATCAGTTGAGTGTTTTAGTGACAAATTAAACACTTTGCTAATCCACTGCTCTCTACCAAAAAGAACTCCTCCTCCCATGATACATTAAAAGCATTGGGAGTAGCGGGACGCTTTAGTGTATGAGCGGAAGCTCCGTCTTCAAAGTTCGCCGTCATACTGCACAGTCACCACTGCACCGACACTGAATGACGTACAGTATGCATACGTAACAACGCTCGCAAGACCCGCTCTTTAAAGCACACAGCGCTCATTTCTCAGAATCACGTGATGTACCCAGCCCTGACGTAGAGCACACAGCGGACGTACCGTGTCGATTGTCTTTAGTTGTACAAGATCAGTGCATTTACAATGCCGAAAGCAAAACGTTCTTTACAGGATCGTTTGCATAAGATTGTGAAGGAGTTTGGAAATGAACATATAAGGTCACATGCCGACTCTATAATATGTGTTCTGTGTAAGACGTCAATAAGCGGAAGTAAAAGTAAGTACTTGAAACATCATTGTAATTCGAAGAAACACATTTACCACGTAAATTTGTTCGCCAGGATAGGCAGTGAACAATCGTCCAGTTCTACTGACAATCAGGTTAAGGACTCGGAATTTTATCCTTATATTAATGCGAGTGTACGCGTCCAGTATGTCCCAGCGGGTACTCCACCCCTTCGATCTGATGCCAACAAACAACGACGTGAACTCCATGTGCACACAACTATAGTCCCGTCGCTCTTATTTCCGGCAGCCAATCACGTTGCAGGTCCACTACATTTCAACGTGTGCGACTTGTAATTCGCTGATGATGACGCAATGCATTTCTTAAAGCTCGATAAATACTTAATATAATCGCCCGCCATTTTGGCTCTTTCGTTGGCGTTCGCAGAAAGCACACGAAAACGTTATTTGCCGCTCAATTATTTGCTGAATTACATTGCGTTTGATTTATTATCAAAGGAGCTATGACATGATAATGTTTAACGGTGTGGCAAATAGATTCCTCGTCTGGTAGCTCGGCAACGAAAGAGCAAAAATGGCGAATGATACTACCTACCTAGACTTTATAGAGTCTTCACTTCCTAAGACGTAAGCAAAGAGGAGGAGTCACGCCGGGAATAACAGCGTCGCGACTATAAAAGGTAAGGGGCTAAAAGTGAATGCTCTAGTAATGAACAAAATCTTGTAAAAGCGAACACCGTAATCTCATTCTATCTCGGCGAACTTCTCAAAATTTTTTTATGTGGGAACATTGCGACTGTGTCAACGTACACAAATCCTATAACTTTTTCTTTTCTATTTTCATCTGTGATAATGATAGAAGTTGTTACTTAACATCCTTTAGCCATCCCTTTAACAGATGTTGATGCAAATGATCATTACCAGGCTTCGAGACTTCGGACCCAATAGAGCAGTTCAGTGGGAAATCCGCATAACGGCGTACTGAGTATAGTGGTAAAGCGTACAATGGGTGGGGTACTGTAGAATGAATGCCAACAAATAAGCAAAGGAAAACTCTCTGGATTTGAAGGTTCTGACGAATAATTTGGTTTTCATACAAACTGTGTCTGAAACTATTACACGATTAGAGAAGTCAGAGCAAGAGATGCCGGAAGCCCTCAAATTAGTTGAGGAAATGACACAGAGAATTAATGAGACACCAAGTACACCGGTTACTGAACGTGTAAAACAGAAGTGGAAATCAATTTTATGTAAAAATAACGGATGTGGAACATTGTGTAACATAAACAGCAAATCAGTGGACATAGAGTCACCCGAGAATAAAGGACTGTCCCTTAGAGACTGCAATGATGTTAGGTTTTTTCGTTTTGCTCCTATCACGTCATGCGACGTAGAGCGCAGCTTTCTACAGTACAAACTTTGGCAGATAACCGAAAAAGATTTACGTTTGAGACACTGAGAATGTATCTTGTAGTAGGTACATTGCAATTCGGTACTGTAACTGCAGTTCCTAAAGATGACCAATAGGATAAATGAAAAAAATTAAAATTGCTACATGCTTATTTCCACCATTAACACTGTCTACAGGGTGTTTCAAAAATACTGGGCATAATTTCAGGTATGTATTTCCCACATGTAGACAATCAAAATAGTTCATTACAACATGTGTCCGGAAATACTTTATTTCCGAGTTATGGCCTTCACAACATTGAAATTCACCGAAACGTTTTTCTTTCCGCAGGTCGTTGCCGTCAAAGGAGACACTAAGAGGGCACTCTGACAGTTCATTCCGAGGCGAAGGTTACATTCAGTGATGTGTAGGCGTTAGACTGTGCGACATGTATTCAAATCAAGAGCTGGCAAAGATACACTTCATGTACGGTAAGGCGGACGGCAATGCTGAGCTGGCTCGTCGTTTGTACCAGGAGAGGTACCCACAGCGACAATGTCCAGATCGGAAGACATTTGTACGTCTCCATTACCGTCTGTGCGAGTATGGAAAATTTAACTCTCCTGGTTTGGGAAGGGGACGACCAAGATCTACAACTCCAGAAGTACAGGAGGAGATTCTGGAGGCTGTGAACATGACTCCTTCTATCAGCACACGAAGGGTAGCGTTGCAAGTGAATGTTCCTCATACGACTGTCTGGAGACTGTTGAAAGAGTATCAATTGTATCCTTATCATTTGCAACGTGTACAGGCCCTGTCACCAGCAGATTACCCTGCACGAGGACATACGCAATACTCCTGGAGTTTGGGATCGTGTTCGCAGGTCAATGAGACATCGATGTGAGGTCTGTATTCAAGCAGGAGGTGGACATTTTGAACATCTTCTGTAATGACAACGACCTGCGGAAAGAAAAACGTTCCGGTGAATTTCAATGTTGTGAAGGCCATAACTCGGAAATGAAGCATTTCCGGACACATGTTGTAATGAACTATTTTGATTGTCTACATGTGGGAAATACATACCTGAAATTATGCCCCGTATTTTTGAAACATCCTGTATAATTAAACACTAATGCTTATAAAAGACAGGAGAATAAATGCTTTTCACATTCTTTTGACATTATCATTGTGTAATGTATATTTATTTTCAGAATGTCCATATGTGTGTGTTTCCCCATACTACCGTACTCTACTCTAAATAGCAATGTTGTTACCTCAACACATCTCTATCTACCTGCAGCGAGTCAACAACCTATAGTGCATGGACAGTAAACTTATTGTATCGGGTCCAAAGTCTCGAAGCCTGATCATTACCTTGTAAAGTCGTTGAAAGTCATTGATATGATGCCCCATTGAGAAAGAACAACCTTGCTAGTTGTAATAGTCACACAAGTTCGCACTTTCCGCTGAGCGGCTCCCTTGTTCCCCCAGCGTCTGTGACTGTCACTACGAGTTGGTAATTGCACGGTCTTCTTTTAATAAAAGTTTCATAATTGTGGTGTTGGGTGGTCCTCTGAGCTCACAGACGCGGTCGTGCAAGTCGGCTGCTCAACAAGCACGCATTTCTGCTGTTCTCTAACACGAAGAGAACATCGATTTTCAAGAAAGCGCCGTATTATCAAGAAGTGCAGACACGTTACAAGTAAGCATCATTATGCACTGCAGTAGCTAGTTCAGACAGACCACATGCAATTCTGAAAATGGAAAAACAAAACGGATAGAGTTAAAATAAGTTGCGAAATTTTGATTATACTATCACTAAAGCTTAAAATAATTATTATTTGAAGTAGAAATAAAAGTTAAAAATAACTGCACTTGTGAAAATGTTTTCTGTAGTTGGAGACGTTCGTGTGAGTGAGTAAACTGACTGCTACGGAATGTCATGAAAACTCAAATCTCTCGGAAAGTTGGATTATAATGAACCCCGAACTCCTTGTGCACATTTTCTCAAAGTGATGTGTTAATATATTGTCTCCTTGGTGGCCTTTCAGTCCTCTGTAGTGACGACATCGATGTTCTCCCTATTTTTCTAAATTTCATTTGGACATGAAGACACGACATGCAAAATTGACACAATATCATCATTGGGCTTTTGTAGGTCGTATAATATATCAACATCGGCATTACTTCGCAAAAGAAATTTCGTCAAAATGTAACATTAGGAGATTCATTTTTGCACGAAGTATCTGAGCTTGATTTTTAGTTCTACTCGTTTCTGTCTTTCATTTTCACCACACTCGATAATGTATTTTATTTTCTCGAATACGTTCAAGATCGTTCTTGAATTAAAGAATCATCTTATTGTGAAACCGGATTGGAATCTTCAATCAAATATTCAATCAAGAACTTGTCTTCTCTGACACGAATGACTGAAAAGACAAGTAATCTCAGAGATGTACTTCTTTGTTTTGGCTAGCTGGTTATTCCATAATTAAATTTGGTTTGTGGGGATATATGCAGAAGAAAATGCTTTCTTACTTCTGTCTGCCGCTCATTACACTTGTTCCGTCATAACTCTGAGAAATAATTTTGTCTTCATTTTCCCCTACAATTTCGTTTAGAACTCTGATGTTTACAGAGTTTTATAAAAGTCAGAAATCTTTCCATTTGACAATACAGTAGAACCCCGATTATCTGACACCCTATTAACCGATTGTTGGATGATCCGTTTTTTGGCTGCAGAAAAAATATGAAATACTGTACAGTGTGTTTCTAGGTAGTTTTCCAAAAGTACCTTTACCCTTACACAGTAATGCTTCGCTGTTGCCAATAGAAATAGTTACTTGTAAAATAGTCACTACCTGGTTTCAAAGAAATTATCCCAAGAACTTTCAGAAATCCGTGTACCATTCAGATCTTACCCTTATTATTCGAGTGGCCGTATGTATAACTTCTATGCAAAATGTCTTCCACAATTATCAAAAGAAAACGTATTGTGTTAATTATCAAAAAAATTACAAATATTTTAGAGGTCTGAGAAAGGAGAAACTGTGGTTAATGTTGTTTCAAAGTACGCGATTACAACTGAAAACGATTTAATAAAAAGAAAAGGATAAGGTGTATAAAATAACTAAATCTCCAACAAGACTTCTACTATTCTTGCATTTCCACAATCAACCAACAACCCTTGGTTTTACGAAGCCGTCGTTGACAACCGAACTTTTAGTGAACTCTCGATCCACTACAAAGTACGTTAAACACAAGATCGTGGAGGAAATCACAAAATTGTAGGCCAAAGTATTAATTTGAAGGGTTCAGAACAATAGTGGACCAAGCGCCATTTACTAAAACTGTAGAACGCAAGGGTTAAAATGAAGTTATTACCATAATTCAATGGAAACATATAGGAAGTAATACAGGGACATCACTTTATTTTTACCAACATTTTTAACATTAACCTGGCTATACTCGGAAACACTGTTGCCCCCTTCCATTACAGGAGTTTGATGTTACTAGTGCAATATGTAAACAAATCATTTTACTGGGTATAGGAGGAGAGAAAAGTAGTGTATCCATTTATGTTGTAGGGAAATACGATATTACGATTTTCAGTTTGATCATCACTTTTACGGAATTTATCAAAATACAGTAGAGTAGTAACATTTTTTTTTCAAAAACTCAACTTTCCAGGCGGCTATGTTCGTTATGTAATGTCTACTTTATTTAGCATATTAATTATTGGTGTTAACATACAATATAGAGAGTGCATTTAAATTGAGGGGGTCATAAGTAAAGGGCTGTAAGTGCCCTTGTTACTTTTGAGAAAATGGGGTTTAAATATTTAAGCTTTCGTAAAATCGGTGAAATTTTTATTTAAATTTTAATGTGTGATGCGATTAAAATATCCCTTTGCCACTAAAATTTTAGATACTTTTTCTTACACTGGATGCACTTAACTCATGTTATTACAAATGTCACTAGCATTCCTTTGCTTCTAGCCACCTCAATTCAAAAAAAAGCTAATCTGAATTTTTAAACAAGTTGCTGAAAATGGTTGCCGTTCATTACAATGCAGGCTTCAATTCAGTACGCATATTATTAAAAACATTTTGAAGCATATTCTATGAAATTGAATTTATCGTTTCTTGAATATAATTTTTTAGTACGATATTATTAATATAGGTTCTTTCTTCTATAGAAAACGCAATCATATTTATGAAACACACTATACACTGCAGTGTTTACTTCACTGTTTGAAGGCTTCGAATGCAACAGCGGCCGTAAGTTTGTGTGTCTGACGGGAGCAAGGACATTAGTGAAGGGGTGAGAGTGAAGTACATTCAGAAATGCAGGTACAATAAAAATGCAAGTAAAAATAAAATGATGTCCCTGTATAAAGTATAGGCCTACACATTAAAACTAAATGATATATCAATCTTCATTAAACTATGGTTTCACGTAACTTTAACTCTTGCTTTCTCCGTTTTTAATAAATGCCGCTTGGCCCACTATGGCTCTGAATCCTTCATTTATGAAAATCTTTTCTGATACGGATTATCCGATTTTTTCGATTAACCGTTCAGTCAATCCCCTTCATTACCACGGACAATAGAGGTCCTACTGTATATATTTCAGTAAAATTACCGAGTCAATTAAAAATTGGAGAAACAATCTGTGCTTTCTTCTGCGATAACAGAAACAAACCTGAAGCAGAAATTTCCTTCAGAATATGTAACATGTCTAAAAAACCATTGTGGATGAATTTAGAAGTTTCCTTAAAACAGTGGCTGATTGCATACGTTTTTTGGCAGCACTATACGGAGCAGATGTATTTATATGAGTCCACTTAATTATTCCGTGATTGTGCAGTCTGTTTTCATTGTGGCCTCCAAGCTAAACTCTCCACAAAATGTTATGAAATGAACATCTGTCCCGCCTAGTTCCTCCTTCCTGCTTAGAATATCGTAATTTTATTGGATTGTATTAAATACTTTATAAATTTACGCTTCTCTTTCAATGTCAACGCAGTAAGTTAATATTAAAAAAATTGGAGTTGGAAAGTAAAATCTTATACATTTACTTTGTGAATAGGTATGTTTTTAGAAATATATAGCCTACTACAGTAAAAGTCAAACGAATTTTGTAATTCAGTTACATAGAACGTGTTTTCATTATACAGGGACATCATTTTATTTTTACTAACATTTCTCGTATTAACCTGGCTATACCTTTGGATCAAAAGTTGAGAACCGAAAACACAGTTCGTTACCCCCTTTCACGACTGGAGTTCGATGATACTGGCGTAATATACAAACAAATCACTTTACTAGGTATATGAGGAAAGAAGAGTAGTTCATCCATTTACGTAAACTAGAAAATATCACGCTTTTGAGTTTGATAATTTTCATTAGGTTTTTGTTTAATCGGAATACAGTACAGTATTAACAATAAGTGTTTTTGCTCACGGACTGAGTTATCCATGCGAACGTATTCATTATGCAGTGTATTATACTGTCTACAGCACATAAGCGTACAATATAGAGAATGAAATTAAATTAAAAAATAATAATAATAATAATATGAATATTTAAATACATTTTTGAAAATGGTGGCCGTTCATTTCTATACAGGCTTCAGTTCCTTTGTGCATATTATCGCACTATAGACTATTGTACCTAATTCTAATTACCAGTTTCGTCCTTCGTACTAGTAACTCATGTTGAAATAATTCTGTACCTACTCTACAAAAGAGTACCTTACGTACTGTAAATTCAATCTTCATTTCTGCCCGATCCGAAGAGAGAAAATAACTCAGACATGCTATCTACTGTCCGTCCAAGTGGTTATGTCGCAGGGTTGTAGAAAGGGGGGAAATCACGCGACCGTTAATTACTTAACGAGATCATTTTATTTCAGTTATTTTAAACAGTTGTATAATATTACATAGACGTTCGATTCCTAACATAAATTAATGTTCTTAAAAAAGAGCTAAGACAGCCCAGCCACTAGGCTTTACAGAGGGGTGAATAGAAGCTGGTGAGGGAAACCGGGATGCGACGTAGGCAATTGGACGACAGTACCTGTGCGAAAATGATTCAATATTGAAAGCTCCTTCGTCACTGGAAAACGCGAACATATTTCTGGAACGTACTGTTTACTCTGACCGTAAGGCTACTATGACTGTATATGCAGTCTTGGTTTTGTGTGAAGGATGGTTGAACTTCATTAGTAGAAGGGGTGGGAGTGAAGTATATTCAAAAACTCAGGTACAATAAAAATTGAAGTAGAAATAAAATGATGTCCCTGTAGGCCAGTGATGTCAACTGATGCCCATAGGAGCAAGCGCGCACTTTAGAGCCCAGGAGAGAATGAACGCTTTACAGCGGAAAGGAAAGAGACATTCTAAAGTGGTAGTACTGTGCTCCAACCACGAGAAAGTCTTTCCGGAATGAAACGCAGCGGGGTGATGCTGTGAATGAATGTTGATGTCATAAGATGTCATAAGGTCACACACGTGGGTACTCGTTTCTCTATTGGCTAGCTCTCACAGCATAAACAATAACATTGACAGACACATGTTTATACTACCCTAGTTACAAAATTAGATCACTGTTTATCTCCTGGTCTTTTAATCTCTTCATACATATGCAGGAGAGCGCATGGTCTTTAAACTGACGTTATAACGATAATATCATTATCTACTTCGCTCCAATAGATGACGCAATAGTAAGCACATTCCTTTCACGGTTGATCTCCTGGTTGGAGAACAGTGTATGCAGCTTAGTCGAGCTATATACAGGGATGGCCAGCACTGATTCAATAGATAAAACTGTATCCATATTAATTTTTAGATTTGTCTGAGAAGTTGAAATGCATTATAAGAATATAAGTTTTAATTTTAATGTTCATTTTTCACAAGTTTGCTTTTTTATTCAAAAGGAATATTTTCTCAACTTTTTTTTACAGAAAAGTGAAATTTTCAGATATGTTTGTTTAGTAGCCTTACAGGTAATGAAACAATGTTTTCGTAAATCTAATGTAGAGCAATTCCACGTGTAACTGACTGACATTTACAGTACACTTTGACAGCAAAATGTCTGCCTAAATTGTATAATGGGTCGAGATTAGACTGTGTCACCGCAGGATTTTATAGAGGGAAGTGTACACTTAAGATACATATAAAAATAAACGTCTTTAATAGGAAAAGTATACTATTTATTTACGTCCAAAGTGTGTGTAACAGACTGACATAAATGTCAACTCTCTCTTCGGGTGAACATGGTTCTCCACAGATTTCTCTGAATTGTCATTGCTGATACAATTTTGCAAAATATAATTCGGAAAGGAAATTGTAATCTTCAGTTTAAGTTGAAAACGACCTCCAAACTACGATTAGTAATGGAGTTATGGCCGAAAAAGTGATGTGTAACAGACTGACCTCATTCTGTAACTCACTGACATCTCTGAATTATAAGATGAAGTTGCACTTACAGAACCGTAAATAGTACAAAATAATATGAAACTTGATAAGTAGTAAATTAACATAACGATTAATTTAAATGAATAATATGTTTTTCAGAATGCAAAAATTAGTTTGCTTCACCATGCATCTTAAATGACACAAATTAATGCACATACAAGTATTACATAGGCCTACTTAATAACATATATAGTTATTTCTCTGTGATTAAACACTGTATATACAAGCCATATGCATTGGTGTTTAATTTTAGGACTATAAGAGTGTCACAGCAACCTTGACAGCGCTTATCACTCTATATGGCATCAATTCCCCAGCGTAAGACAGTATGTTACGTTATTCAAGCGCGTTCCTAACAATCTGGCACTGACCTCCTTATCGATTACGATAAGGTGACGCAGATCACAGTTTATATTTCCCATGCCTATGGCTGTTATGTATTATGTCATAATAATAGATTAGAATGTTGCGTTCTACTTTTAGATTGAATTTGAACCATTGGAATTAAACACGTAGAAGCACTCCACGGCACTCGTTGACTCACTTATTTAGTCTAACAAGTATGTACTGCAGGAATACTGTCAATATGTCACTTGTTATCTGAACAAACTTTAGTTTCTTTTCACACACGGAACCTGTGGACCTTTCGCACTGATTGTTCACAAGGCAGTTGTACATATTCTACAACATAGGGATCTAACACTTTCACGTAATGAACTCCATGAGATGCCGGAATAGGTGCAAGATGTTCAAATCGTTTTTCGAGATACTTTTTTCCTTCGTCTATCTCAATCTGTGCTACCTCCTTAACAATAATTTGGATGTTTTTATTGCTCACAATGTTACAAAATTCTGTAGCGCTTTGTATCTTCTTCTCCGATTTCGCAGGCGTCCATGCCATCATTTTTACTTGGCCTCCAATCACATCCACGGCCCCTTTGCCATGATGTGACTGAAAGAAGTTCCATTCTATGTTAAATCCAAATATGCGAGCAAGCAATGTCACATTGCTCGATGTTTACTTCTGTTTAAAATGACTCGCTGCTCCATCTGAAAATATTTTTACCACCTCAATGTTCGGAAGAATGGCCAAAATTTCCGAAAACACTTTTCGTAGACAAACATTCACTGCATAGCCTATTTGTCATGTGCTACATAATCTGACACAAATGCAGAGGATTTCTTTTGAACTTCCCTGTCACCTTCCTGTTTAAACCAGGCAACATCAGTAAATATTGAGACCTGCTTATTGCTCCAATGAGCTGCCTGAATCTCATTTTGCTCTTTTCAGGTGTAATTACAGCACACTTATCACCAGTTCACGTGTAACTTCACAAAGGCCTTCCAAGTAACTAAGCACACTGTGAGAATGAACAGCATAACAGCTGAGAGCGCGACATGTCAGTCACTCACAATGCCGCTGCGGAAAACGAAATCACTTTAGAAGAAAATGTTCTAATACTTTTTTATTGGTCATGTAGTAATAACGCAGAATACCAAAGGAAATTTTAATCTGTCAATTATTGTGCTGTGTGGAAGAGTTTTTGTATTTTTCTTGTGACGTACTGACCGTAACTTACAGTACAAATAATTATAATGATTTTAAGTTATTTAGGATCTTAGGATACTTCAACTAATTTCATATTTACTTCAAGGAAAGACCAAAATATAGTATACAAAAAAGACGGCTCGAAATAAAACAAATTTACGTGTCCAAATTGTGACAGGAAACATAAGTATCTAGGCCTATACGTGTTTTTTTAAGCGTTTGGAATATGACAAGATCTGCAGCAATTTATAGACTAAAAGAAAGAGTATTTTAAACATTATCTTACGAAATAAGGCGATTTAAAGTATAAAGAGACATGTTTTTTCAACAAAAATACTCCTACATCAATTTCAAGAAATTCACCTCAGTATGACATTTTCGAGGAATTGCTCTATATCGTAAAAACGTATTACTGAAGATAGTGTATTAAAATGTTTGAAAATATTCGCATGGAAAATGTTTGTAAGGAAGTGAATTAACAAAGCAACTACTGTTACATCACAAACAAAAGATATGTGCCTATGTGTTGGTAAAACGTCAGCTCTATAGCTTCTGCAGATTACGAGATAATTTAATATTCTGGTAACAGAAAGTTGCGCACCAATATCACCTAAAAGCATAATGCGATAAGAGTTTTATTATGTAATATTAGTTACAGTTAAAACATATACCTAGGCAACTTTGCTTTGTACTATAATATTATGTTGATTACTTTTATAAGGCTAAAGATACCATCAATATCAATTCCAATTTATCATGTCATATTCAGTGTCTTTCTTTGGGATAACAATTTCTTTATGAATGAAAATGTAACGGTTACATATATAGTATGGAATTATCACTACATTAACACATCCATTATTTCATAGAATGCACACTGAACGAATTAAACGTAATTATGAAAGCCGCTTATAATGCTAATATGAATTTCATTTCAGAAACTTTAAAGGTTAAAAACCGCTAGTATTCCCGCTAAGCGGGATAATATAATTTTACCCGCTAGATGGTTATCCAAAAAAGCTAGATTTAGCGGGAAAACCGCTGAATTGGCAACACTGAATGTAATATATGACAGTCCCAGTGTCCAGACAACTGCAAGTCAGGACAACATATTGTCTGGGATCTAATTACTGTTGAAGTCTCTAACATGGATAAATATATAATAGGATGCGAAACTTAACGAGTTTCCTGTAACACATACTAGAGGCGCTGTTGTAGAAATTGATCTTGCTGCCATCTATTTTTGGGAGAGGCGTTATTACAAATAGCAGCGCACCAAGTAGCGAAAGGAGTAATTACTCCATGCATTTAGCAGCGCACCTGGTGACGAAAATGTTAAACTGTGCAGAAAGTATTCCCTCCCACCCTCATCGATATTAAAAACTAACCCAATTTAAAATAAAACATTTACATTTTTATTCCTCACAGCATCTTCTACTGAAAATTCTTACCGGAGCCAGCAGGAAGATGAAAAAGAGACGATGTGTTTTACATTACCCGATTAAAATATAACCAGACAGAGACAGAAAATAAAGCAAAAGGTTAGATAATTGGGATTGTATTCTTTGGGTATTTCTTGTACAGCACAATGGAAAAGTCTGCAAGAACTACGTAGATAGTTCAATTTATTATATTACTATTACTTTACAATACATTCAACACTATTTTTACAACGTCCATAAACATCACTGTTCAACATACACTGCTTATACACACACGTATCACTTTATGTTCACTTATTAGTAAGTTTCAGTCCGCCATCTTCTCTCCTCGACTCTCCCATACAATATCTCGAATGGATAAATAGAGAACTCTCAATAATGTACCCAACACATAGTTCTAATGTTCACTACCTACGATGTCGGGCGCTGATCACCTTATTTCAGAGCACCACATCTAGATGGTGCTGACCGCAGTTTCGCATCCTATTATGTATTTATCCATGTTTCTAATCTTGGAATCTGACAGGAATGCGACGCGACCCTACAGTTCGCGATAGTGACTCCTATTAGTAATGCTAGGCAGTCTAAAAATTGTGTTCTGTTCCTACCTCATAGCGGAAGCTGTTGAGCAAGTCCCATGTCAGCGTCACATTCAGATGCGTTGTCATTGTTCTCACTACCCCTACTGCCATCACCGTCATCAGTGTTACTAATGTTATCACCATGGATAAATATATTATAATAGGATGCGAAACTGCGGTCAGCACCATCTGGATTTGGGGGTTTCAAATAAGGTGATCAGCGCCCAACGTCGTAGATGGTGAATATTAGAACTACGTGTTGGGTACATTACCGAGAGTTCTCTATTTATCCGTTCGAGATATTGCTGTACGGGAGAGTCGAAGATGAAGATGGCGGACTGAAACTTGCTAATAAGTGAACATAAAGTGTATAAGCAGTGTATGTTAAACAGTGATGTTTATGGACGTTGTAAAAATAGTGTTGTTGAATGTATTGTAAAGTAATAGTAATATAATAAATTGAACTATCTAAGTAGTTCTTGCAGACTTTTCCATG
This sequence comes from Periplaneta americana, assembly GCF_040183065.1. Lineage (NCBI taxonomy): Eukaryota > Metazoa > Arthropoda > Insecta > Blattodea > Blattidae > Periplaneta > Periplaneta americana. The sequence continues at coordinate 155,366,836 of NC_091131.1, read as the reverse complement.
CCAAAAGAATACAATCCCGATTATCTAAAACCTTTTGCTTTATTTATTGTCTCTGTCTGGTTACATTTTAATCGGGTAGTGTAAAACACATCGTCTCGTTTATCTTCCTGTTGGCTCCGGTAAGAATTTTCAGTAGAATATGCTGAGAGGAATAAAACCGTAAATATTTTATTTTAAATTGGGTTAGTTTTGAATATCGATGAGAGTGGGAGGGAATACTTTCTGCACAATTTAACATTTTCGTCACCAGGTGCGCTGCTAAATGCATGGAGTAATTACTCCTTTCGCTACTTGGTGCGCTGCTAGATGTAATAACGCCCCTCCCAGAAATAGATGGCAGCAAGATCAATTTCTACAACAGCGCCTCTAGTATGTGTTACGAGAAACTCATTGAGTTTCGCATCCTATTATATATTTATCCATGTTATCACTATCACTACCACTGCCGTAAGCCCGCTTAAATTTATAATACTTAGGCTTGTAATGTTGGGGACCGATAGGATGCGTTGCGATGGTATCAAGTTAGCTATGCAATCACCAGTCAGTACTGTAGCATGCATAAACAGTGTGTGTACTTGCTGGATAATAATGCCCAAGGTTGAAGGTTTTCAGGCGCATATTTTGCAGCGGAATTTGGTGAGTGTTTTGAGTGAATGACGGGAATATTATATGTAAATTATGTAATACAAATATACCAGTTTACAAGCGATATTATATACAGAGATATTGTAGCAATTGAAACCGAGACGTTGACATCTAAATTCCGACGTTCTTCCGACTGAGTTCGAGAGCTCAAGTATAGAAACATTTGCGGAAAAATTGGCCCAATCCCCCTCCAAGATTTTCTGATGATTTGTAGAAGCTAGTCCAGGATGCGGATTTCCCGGTCTCTGATCGGGTCAAAAATCCTGATAGAACTAATATTGATTTGATCTATTGCCTCTGTGAATTACTATAATAGGAATATGTATGATAAGACTTTATGTGTTAAATTTTAACGTACCTTGTTTCGACCTATTTATGGGTCACCTTCAGAGCTGGTCGTTGTTGGTCTTGGCGCATCTTGTTTCCTGTGAGGGTGCGTTCGTAGTGTACCACCGCTGTAAGCCTCCTTAAATTTATAATAATTAGGCTTGTAATGTTGGGGAGTGAATTTAACACAAGTCTTATCATACATATTCCGAAGTGATACAGTGTTAAAAGTTGTGTAATGAAGATGTATAATATAATACTTTCTGTTCCACTCTGTATATATGTAAAGAAGGATAAATTAAATCATTAATTTAAATTTAGAAATTCTAAAAATATTAAATTAGTACCCAAAAACATCCGAAGATTTTTAATACCGTTAAAATACACTCAAACCTCAATTTTACCTGAAAACCGAGTAAGTACCCACCAATTGGCAACACTGGAGACGTATCAAGTGAATAAAATTTTCGATAATCACACCCCACAGTGAACATGACCTCAGGAAGGTCTGATCTGCAGCACTTTCGCCCACGCGCACGGTGGTCTGTGAGTAACGACTCTTATCAGCGATGACGTCGACCAGACCCACGCGAGGCTGATGACAGATAAGCCGGCCTTGCGCTCCGATGCTCACGACCCTTGACTCCACCCCCGTGTCTTTCTGAACCCTCTTCTACAATTTTCCACTCACTGACTCCGGGTTGAAACCTAAATGTTTCATGGATTTTTAACCACAACGATATAGAGTACCAGCTTTTTCAACCTATTTCAACATTTCGTACACTAAATTTGTAACTTAAAATCTCGCGGCACACTCCAAAAATCTAAACTTGTGGTGTCTAAATGGTGGGGATTTCTTAAAAATAAAACAACTAAAAAAACAATATTTTTAAAGCTTGGTTTATAGTGACACTTGTGGCGGAAAAGGTCACAATCGGAGTTTTACTCGGGGTTTTCTCATTTCCCCATAGTTCGCACGAGCGGAATGTCTGCGGAACGGCAGCCGCTCGGCGGCACATAATTTAAATGTAGCAGTTCACACAGGACGGACAGTCTGCGGCAGAGGAACGTCTCCTCCCATAGCGGAACGGACGCCGCGCGGTGGTCGCAAGTTCGCTATGGGCTGTTGAATTATATTGTATCAATCACACGAGCGGACGCGGCAGTTTGGCGGCGAGTGTCCAGACGACATATCTTGGCTTTTACGAGAACAGGACCCGATACCTTAGGCATGCTTTGGCCGTTTGCGTGTCTATAGGCCTATATTATATTAAGGGCCAATTGTATAAAACTCCCTGACTAAATATTATTTCAATGTACCGAAGTACATATGATATTTCCATGCAGATATTCTGCGTCATCATACGATGGAAGAGTAATGGAACGGAGAAAAATTCTCTCCGGCGCCGGGATTTGAACCCGGGTTTTCAGCTCTACGTGCTGATGCTTTATCCACTAAGCCACACCGGATACAACCCAAGAGTTGGAACTCAATCAGAGACGATTCTGTTCGGCGTCGGGGTTGTATCCGGTGTGGCTTAGTGGATAAAGCATCAGCACGTAGAGCTGAAAACCCGGGTTCAAATCCCGGCGCCGGAGAGAATTTTTCTCCGTTCCATTACTCTTCCATCGTACGATGACGCAGAATATCTGCATGGAAATATCATATGTACTTCGGTACATTAAAATAATATATGATATGCGTAAATCACGAAGTGATTTAAGACGGCGCTTATTCCGTCGGACCCCGGCCAACTAGTCACTCATAACGAGTGCACCTGAGCACATGTGTGGACTTCGGTCCGATGTTCATAGACATCTATGACGTAGTGCAAAGGGCGGCCACCAGAGGGAACCCAAGAGTTGGAACTCAATCAGAGACGATTCTGTTCGGCGTCGGGGTTGTATCCGGTGTGGCTTAGTGGATAAAGCATCAGCACGTAGAGCTGAAAACCCGGGTTCAAATCCCGGCGCCGGAGAGAATTTTTCTCCGTTCCATTACTCTTCCATCCCTGACTAAAGATCAACTTTGATCGAAGATCGAAAAGTGAACAGAGTTCAGACACTTCTTCTATTGTATAAAACTTTTCTGCGATCAAATCACCTTGGTTCAAATGTAATCTAAGTTCACGTGAAAAGGATTTGGCAACATCGCATAAACAGGTGAAATACGTGATGCGCGGACAGGTTTGTTCAGTGTTGCCAATCTAGCGACTTTAACTCTTTTTCAACAACAATTTCTTTTAACTTTTATATTGCTTAAATAGGGATTTAGTGACCTTTTTAGCATCCCATAGTGACAAAATTTAATCTTTCTTTGTTGATAATGAGAAATCTAGCGACTTTACAACTACTTTTTGGCGACTTTCCGCACACTCTGTTGGAGACACTGGTTTTTTGTGCTATGTAAATAATGGCGGACAATAAGAAGAAGGTTGACTGTTCTCCGAGTTGTTATCATGTGATGGTGTTTGATACTGCTAAACATAATAAAGCTTTATAAAACGACAATTTTCGTTTAGTAATACAGTTAATTGAAAATTTATGAATGTACCTATCATATCCATTAATAATTAATGGTTGTTATAAACATAATATAATTATAGGTTATGTTATTTGATACTGCTGAACACGATAGAGCCTTATAAAATATAAGATTGTTTGTGTATTAAAGCAAGAAATTGAAATAAATATATATAAATGTACCTATCATATCTATTAATATTAATAATAATGGATATTTTATTTGAACAATCTGTCACTCGTATATTTCAAACAGAAAAGAAATAACTGAACTTGGATCATCTAACTTAATCGGAGAAATTTCTTCAGTCAAAGTTGACTTTAGTTTGAGACAAATTAATCTCAGATTAGACTTTAAATTCCAAGTTCAGCTGAAACAAGGATCAATTTAACCTCTGATCTAAGATTAAGGCCCGATTGTATAAACTATTTAATCTCAGATTAGAGGTTAAATTGATCCTTGTTTCAGCTGAACTTGGAATTTTGTGTTGTATAAAGTCTAATCTGAGGTTAATTTGTCTCAAACTAAAGTCAACTTTGGCTGAAGAAATTTCTCCGATTAACTTAGATGATCCAAGTTCAGTTATTTCTTTTCTGTTTGAAATATACGAGTGACAGATTGTGCAAATAAAATATCCATTATTATTAATATTAATAGATATGTTAGGTACATTTATATATATTTCTTTCAATTTCTTGCCTCAATACACAAACATTCTTATATTTCATAAGGCTCTATCGTGTTCAGCAGTATCAAATAACATAACCTATAATTATATTATGTTTATAACAACCATTAATTATTAATGGATATGATAGGTACATTCATAAATGTTCAATTAACTGTATTACTAAACGAAAGTTGTCGTTTTATAAAGCTTTATTATGTTTAGCAGTATCAAACACCATAACATGATAACAACTTGGAGAACAGCAGGGGCGTATTTTGCGGGCTACCGGGGGTGCCGGCGGTAGCCCAAGGAAATTACAAAAGAAAAAGTTTATAATATAACATAATGTAATAATTTTGTATTATTAGTTTTACCATAGTAATTAAAATTAAAGTAATTGTTAGATATATTTTGTGTAATAATAGGGTCAGCGGTAGCCCAAACCCTTTAACCAGTATACGCCACTGGAGAACAGTCAACCTTCTTCTTATTGTCCGCCATTATTTACATTGCAAAAAAAAAAAAAAAACTAGTGTCTCCAACAGAGTGTAATACGGAAAGTCGCGAAAAAGTAGTTGTAAAGTCGCTAGATTTCTCTTTATCAACAAAGAAAGATTAAATTTTGTCACTATGGGGTGCTAAAAAGGTCACTAAATCCCTATTTAAGCAATATAAAAGTTAAAAGAAATTGTTGTTGAAAATGAGTTAAAATCGCTAGATTGGCAACACTGAACAAACCTGTATAACATGGTCCGCGCATCACGTATTTCACCTGTTTATGCGATGTTGCCAAATCATTTTCACGTGAACTTAGATTGCATTTGAACCAAGGTAATTTGATCGCAGAAAAGTTTTATACAATAGAAGAAGTGTCTGAACTCGGTTTACTTTTCGATCTTCGATCAAAGTTGATCTTTAGTCAGGGAGTTTTATACAATTGGGCCTAAATGGTTTATACAATCGGGCCTAAGTAACCTAAATGCAATTTGAGCAGCAGGCTACAACGTGTGCATAATGCGTGCGTCCGTTATACTGTATTAGTAATATTCGTAGGTATGATCATGTTTCCCCGTCTTTCCAAACTCTGTCTTGGCTAAGGCTAAGCGATCGACGAGCCCTGCATTCTCTTGTTCTCTTATTTCAAATTCTGCTCACCGCTACCCCAATCTATTTGGCTTCTCGTTTTCAAAATTTATCCGCATATCATCAGCTAAGTACAAGATCTCACATTAACAATTTACTCATTATACCCTACCATAAGACATCTTTATATTCTTCATCCTATACAGTTTCAGTTGCTAGAAATTGGAACTCGCTTCCGAGTGATATAAGGGATTGTTGGACAATAACTTCATTTAGGTCAAAATTACATAAATTCTTACTTAACAGATTAATTGCTGATTAATATTTGTTATAATGAAACTAACATCTGTCCATTCTTACTATTATCATTAATTTCTCTAAATAGATTTACAAAACCTCTAATGGCAATTACATTAATATTCTCATTATAGAAATGTATTTTAGATTTATATATATATATATATATATATATATATGTGTATATATATATATATATATATACATTTTTTCTCCCTGTAACATAGTCCTAGTAAGCTTATATTAAATTAATTTTCATCATTTTACTAGCTATCTCAAATATTAAATTAATTATAATTCATTGAATTAAATTAGCTCATAAATTAAGTTACTACTTTACCTTATAGGTTTATCTAAATTTAAATAAATATGTAGTCTACTAGTCGTTAAAACTGAAGAATATTGCTGGAGAACCTTTTAGGTGTAGTGCAAATATTTTTAATTTAAATATGTATTGTATTTATTAAGGCAGGTTGAGTGGAAGAGAAGGCCTTATGGCCTTAACTCTGCCAGCGAAAATAAAACTTTATTATTATTATTATTATTATTATTATTATTATTATTATTATTATTATTATATGCGACGATTGTCCAAATGTGACAGGTGACCTGAGTGACATTCGTGAATCTGATGCTGACAGGTGGGCCATCCTGCATCAGCCCCTAATAGAGCTAGGTCCCGTTTCACGGACGAGTAGCCTGATAAGTCTCAGAGACCGGAGCCCCAAGCCCTTCCTGTCATCGTCGGCTGACAGATAGACATCCTATCTGAGCCCCTGTTAGAGCTAGACATACGGGCTGAAGAGCCCCAAACCCTTCCTATATCAGCATCGGAAATCCGTAAGCCCTACTACCTCCATAACTTCACCCCTATCTATTTTTACTATTGCAGATGATAGATGAGGGGAAGGTGGAGAGTGTTGGTGGAATGATAGAGGGAAACTGGAGTACCCCGAGAAAAACCTTCTGTAACGTCTGCTTGAGTCACAGTCGACATATCACACGTGTATTGTAGTACTGGCTGTTGCAATTTTTTAACTTGTAGTGGTGCATTGCACATTGTGATTGTATTCGATGAGTGATATGGATGTAAAGAAAGTTGACGTTGAGGTGATCGAGAATGAGAAAAGGCTATATATTTAAGACATTCAAAATGAAGAGTACAAGGACAGAAACAAAAAATGTTCAGCGTGGTATGAAATTTGTTGTGTACTGTTTCTCATTTTCATGGAACATTCCGACGCAGAAAGGAAATGTGCTAATAAGTAGTCCTTGTCAAATATTTCTCGCATAAGCCTATACAATAATACATAAATTATTTTAATTTATGACATTTACTTTTTACTTCATTAATTTCTCTATGTGCTTTTTAATAAAAAGTGATAATACTGATAAAATTTCAGTTTCTGAAAATAAAACAAACGGCAACCTTAACATATTTCATTCCAGTAAACTCTATTTATTATTGATAATTCCTTCTAATCCCTCTCTCTTTCTTCTACTAAAGTATCGGTAATATACGTACAATAATATATTTTCTCTACAGTGAATGAGAAATTAAATGCACTAAGTACTTAATACAGTTTCATTTGAACAATTAAATGCATACAACTATTGGCATTAATTTGTCATAAATGTTACAGAAAGCATTCTATTGGAGGTATAGCCAGTCTTACGTTAATATATTCTTTCAGGAGGCATTTTTCAGAGTATGATACAATTCATCGAAGCTGAGAAATGCCATTTTGAAGTTAATTGAAATAAACTGATTACTCCTTGCGCAACTAGTTAAACAACACATAAAAAGTTCCTTGTAATAAAGGACTGCTGACTATTGGATGTACTCAATGTCTTCATCTTTATTTTTCTAATAAATAATTGCATTTCGAAGTGCACTAGTACTGCACGGTGGTTAGCATCTATGGCGACTGTCCACCTCAAATCCTTTCGTCCGTCTTTCAACAGAGGAAATTCTCTTCAAAATATGTGACTGGTTCTCAGTCAATAAATTAGTATTAAATTGTAATAAAACTAACATAATTCGATTTAAATCCTGTCCAAATTCAACGTCGCAAATTTCTAGCGCAATAATTAATAATAGATCCCTATTAGAAACAACAACAACAACCAAATTTCTTGGCTTAAAAATCGATAATGTGTTAAATTGAAAAAATCATATTAAAGAAATTACCCCCAAACTAAATTCAGCTTGTTTTGCTATTAGATCTATGCAAAAGATAGTAAATATCAATACCTTAAAAACAATATACTTTGCATACTTCCACTCGGTAATGAGTTTTGGAATAATATTCTGGGGAAATTCCACAGATAGTAACAATATATTTCCATTGCAAAAAAGAGTAATTAAAATAATAGTAGGTGACAAATCTAGGGAATCGTGTAGGACTATTTAAAAAAAAAACTACAAATAATGCCCATGGCTTGTCAGTATATCTTTTCATTAATAATCTTCCTCGTATGTAATCGTGAAAACTTTGTAACTAATTCAACAGTTCATAGCATAAATACACGTAAAAAAAATGACTTTCATACTCCATCGGCAAGTCTATCGTGCTATCAAAAAGGAGTGCGTTATATGGCAGTAAAACATTTTTAATAGCCTCCCTATCGATATAAAAAATGAAACGCCAAATTAAAGAAGTACCTAATTTCTAAAGCCTTCTATTCTGTAGGTGAATTCATGACATTCAATAACACTTCATGAAATTGATACTAAAACTTTGTGTTGTACTAGTAGACTATATTATAAATCTCGTCTGTATATATTTCATCTAGACTGACTTTAAATTAGGATTTTATAATAGTATTAAGTTTTTTGACTTGTTCCATATTCTAGCTGTAAGCATGTATGAATACCATGGAATGTTAATAAATGCAATACAATACAATACAATACAATACAATCCGCTCTTGTGACCTCAGAATGGTGCGGTTGCCGCGCGACTACCGTTCCGCAGACATTCCGCTCGTGTGAACCGGGCCTGGCGTCTACATTATTCCGTTAACATTTCTCCATTCCGTCATTCCATAGCATTCCCCAAACGCCGGCTGATGACGCATGGCTGGCCTAGGGTCGAGTGGGGTTGTCTGCTAGGATCTTGAGCACGCAGAGAACTCTAGCGTTCCACACCTGTGGAGTAACGGTCAGCGCGTCTGGCCGCGAAACCAGGTGGCCCGGGTTCGAATCCCTGTCGGGGCAAGTTATCTGATTGAGGTTTTTTGGGGTTTTCCCTCAACCCAATACGAGCAAATGCTGGGTAACTTCGGAATCATTTCACCGGCATTATCACCTTCATTTCATTCAGACGCTAAATAACCTTAGATGTTGCTACAGCGTCGTAAAATAACTCAATAAAATAAAAAATAAAAAAATAACCTTAGTGTAGTCAGCCGGTGTGGGTTGGGAATGCACCTATCAGAGTGCTGAATTGGAGTTAAATCGCTCGCTTGAACTCGGTCGAGTGTAGCACCCTCGAGTGAGATACGATCGGTCGTGTTACGCTCGTAATAAATAGAAGCTCAGTACAAGGTCATCTCACCGACATGTTTTATCTTGTATGGAAGGCGACACATAAGATGCACATATGTTTTGCTGACACGGTAAAAAATAAGGCTTTTTCTGCGTTAATGACAAACGTTTAATGGAACAGTCAATGGAACGTACCAAAACAGGAACATGAAGTTATAAATAAAATAGTATGAAAAACTTCGATATACAGTTATTATTGCTAATTAATAATTATTCAATATATCATTTACCCCATATATAATATGATAGGTCCATACATAGTGTTCCGCCTATATACTGCGACAATGTAGAAACGTTTTATAAAATATTATTGATATAGCGGTAGATTAAGAACAATATTAGTACAGAGATAACGTCACAGAAAATATAATAAAACAAATAATCATGCTGCACAACTGTTACAGACGCAAAGATTGATACACTAATTATTAGAGATGATGATGATGATGATTATTATTATTATTATTATTATTATTGCCAGAAAATTTGATGGAGTTCTTGCATTATCGTGATTGTGTTCTCCGTTTATAATAATTACATTTACATCCAATAACATCAGATGTGGCAAAAACAAAATCACTCCTGTGTGTGGGGGGGGGGGAAACATTTAAACATTTACCTACAACATTTATATTACATTTTAAAGCAAGTTTTGTAGTTGTACTATGGAGAGGTTAGTTAAACACTACAAAGTTTTGAAATGATAAACATCTATGATGTTACTACACAGTTCATCACCGTAACAAGAACGAATGTCTAACGCTCGGCTTACACCGTTCGAGGATTTATCGCTCGTGACAATTTTACCCATCATGCATGTGCGCTACCTATCGGATTATGCTATGAACTACTTGGCGCTCGAGCGAAAATGTCCGATGCAGACCTCTGGCACCTAGCTTGGCAGTCAGAGCAATAGATCTGATATGGTCGCAGTGATGCCTCTGCCCTAACTTGAAATTCAATTCAAGGTTTGTGCGATATTCTAACTTTACTGATCTGGCAACCCTGGCTGCGTGTCAGTTATTCTCTTCTCTGTCGGTCGCACATTACACTGTGCTTACTGAATGCTGGCTTGTATCGCGTTTGCTGAAAGTTGACTTCTGGGGACACAGTTTTTTTTACTACTCTCTTCGCTTTATTTTTCCGACTTTTACGACAACTTTCATTATTTTCATTTTCTCGCGGTCGGCACACTAGCAGATCATTCGCGGCACACCGATTGAAAATGTTTGTTTCCACTCAATTACTGCGGGTTGAAACCTGCCTGTATTATGGTTTTTTAACCACAACGATGTATTGTAGTGGGTTTGTACGGGGTTAAATTAATATTCGTACTTTGTCGTTATATGAAGTAAGAAAAGAAAGAATTACGACACGTGCTTCAGATATCTGATTTCGATATTTTCACAAAAATATACGTACATTTAAGCATCTCAAAAATAGGAAAAAGTTATTTCGGCCATTCCATTATTATTGTCTGCATGTTCCTACAGAGCGTGGTCGGCAGGTTACGTCTGAGCAAGGTTAGTCTACAGTCTACACGAACGCCAGAAGAGAAGCATGGTGTAGAGCTAGTGCAGGTCAGTGGTGGCCTGTACAGCAGAGACTTCAAGAGAACTGGTCGATTTTTTTATTTAATTTACTAGCCGTACCCGTGTGCTCCGCTGCACCTGTTAGAAATAAATATAATGTAATTACTTACTTACTTACAAATGGCTTTTAAGGAACCCGAAGGTTCATTGCCGCCCTCACATAAGCCCGCCAGCGGTCCCTATCCTGTGCAAGATTAATCCAGTCTCTATCATCATACCCCACCTCCCTCAAATCCATTTTAATATTATCCTCCCATCTACGTCTCGGCCTCCCTAAAGGTCTTTTTCCCTCCGGTCTCCCAACTAACACTCTATATGCATTTCTGGATTCGCCCATACGTGCTACATGCCCTGCCCATCTCAAACGTCTGGATTTAATGTTCCTAATTATGTCAGATGAAGAATACAATGCGTGCAGTTCTGTGTTGTGTAACTTTCTCCATTCTCCTGTAACTTCATCCCGCTTAGCCCCAAATATTTTCCTTAGCACCTTATTCTCAAACACCCTGAACCTATGTTCCTCTCTCAGAGTGAGAGTCCAAGTTTCACAACCATACAGAAGAACCGGTAATATAACTGTTTTATAAATTCTAACTTTCAGATTTTTGGACAGCAGACTGGATGATAAGAGCTTCTCAAGCGAATAATAACACGCATTTCCCATATTTATTCTGCGTTTAATTTCCTCCCGAGTGTCATTTATATTTGTTACTGTTGCTCCAAGATATTTGAATTTTTCCACCTCTTCGAAGGATAAATCTCCAATTTTTATATTTCCATTTCGTACAATATTCTGGTCACGAGACATAATCATATACTTTGTCTTTTCGGGATTTACTTCCAAACCGATCGCTTTACTTGCTTCAAGTAAAATTTCCGTGTTTTCCCTAATCGTTTGTGTATTTTCTCCTAACATATTCACGTCATCCGCATAGACAAGAAGCTGATGTAACCCGTTCAATTCCAAACCCTGCCTGTTATCCTGAACTTTCCTAATGGCATATTCTAGAGCAAAGTTAAAAAGTAAAGGTGATAGTGCATCTCCCTGCTTTAGCCCGCAGTGAATTGGAAAAGCATCAGATAGAAACTGACCTATACGGACTCTGCTGTATGTTTCACTGAGACACATTTTAATTAATCGAACTAGTTTCTTGGGAATACCAAATTTAATAAGAATATCATATAATACTTCCCTCTTAACCGAGTCATAAGCCTTTTTGAAATCTATGAATAACTGATGTACTGTACCCTTATACTCCCATTTTTTCTCCATTATCTGTCGAATACAAAAAATCTGATCAATAGTCGATCTATTACGCCGAAAACCGCACTGATGATCCCCAATAATTTCATCTACGTACGGAGTTAATCTATGTAATTACATAATTAAAATAGGACGTTTGATCCAGGGAACAACTTTTATAACAGCGCAAGATAATCTGCTTCGCTCATTACCCAATTTTTCTTGCATTGCATTTATTGCATATATATTTTATATATTTTAACATGATTCAATTGAGCATAGTTAAAATTTGAATTATAAAATAATGGGTTGCTAAGCTAACGTACTATTACTGCATACTAAATCAATACACTCTCGTTGTTCGTTAATTCTCTGAGAAGGAAACAGGCAAAATTGAAATTCTTACAGGATCCAGTTGAGGAGAAGAGAGATAATTATTTCAATGAAAGACGGGAAGCAAGTCGTACACTTAGGAATAAAAAGAGAGGTTACTTGAAGGAAAAACTGAATGAGGTAGAAACAAATAGTAAGAATAAAAACATTCGAGATTTATATAAGGGTATAAAGGAATTTAAGAACGGATATCAGCCAAGGGTAAACGTGATCAAGGATGAGAATGGTGACTTGCTTGCAGACTCTCCATCAATCCTAAACAGATGGAAAAACTATTTTGCGCAACTACTAAATGTACATAGGCCAAATAGAAATGATCGGGACGAAATTGAAATACAAACTGCTGAGCCATTTATACCCGAACCAACGCTTTCAGAAGTCGAAATTGCGATAGATAATCTGAAAAAGTACAAGTGTCCAGGTATCGATCAAATTCCAGCAGAATTAATACAAGAGGGTGGGAGTGCATTATATAGCGAAATTTATAAACTTGTACTTGCTATTTGGGAAAAGGAAATTGTACCAGAACAATGGAAGGAGTCCATAATTGTACCTATTTTTAAAAAGGGGGACAAAACCAACTGTGGTAACTTTCGAGGAATATCACTTTTGTTGACGTCGTACAAAATTTTGTCCAATATTCTTTTGAGAAGATTAACTCCGTACGTAGATGAAATTATTGGGGATCATCAGTGCGGTTTTCGGCGTAATAGATCGACTATTGATCAGATTTTTTGTATTCGACAGATAATGGAGAAAAAATGGGAGTATAAGGGTACAGTACATCAGTTATTCATAGATTTCAAAAAGGCTTATGACTCGGTTAAGAGGGAAGTATTATATGATATTCTTATTGAATTGGGTATTCCCAAGAAACTAGTTCGATTAATTAAAATGTGTCTCAGTGAAACATACAGCAGAGTCCGTATAGGTCAGTTTCTATCTGATGCTTTTCCAATTCACTGCGGGCTAAAGCAGGGAGATGCAGTATCACCTTTACTTTTTAACTTCGCTCTAGAATATGCCATTAGGAAAGTTCAGGATAACAGGCAGGGTTTGGAATTGAACGGGTTACATCAGCTTCTTGTCTATGCGGATGACGTGAATATGTTAGGAGAAAATACACAAACGATTAGGGAAAACACGGAAATTTTACTTGAAGCAAGTAGAGCGATCGGTTTGGAAGTAAATCCCGAAAAGACAAAGTATATGATTATGTCTCGTGACCAGAATATTGTACGAAATGGAAATATAAAAATTGGAGATTTATCCTTCGAAGAGGTGGAAAAATTCTAATATCTTGGAGCAACAGTAACAAATATAAATGATACTCGGGAGGAAATTAAACGCAGAATAAATATGGGAAATGCATGTTATTATTCGGTTGAGAAGCTCTTATCATCCAGTCTGCTGTCCAAAAATCTGAAAGTTAGAATTTATAAAACAGTTATATTGCCGGTTCTTCTGTATGCTTGTGAAACTTGGACTCTCACTCTGAGAGAGGAACATAGGTTAAGAGTGTTTGAGAATAAGGTGCTAAGGAAAATATTTGGGGCTAAGCGGGATGAAGTTACAGGAGAATGGAGAAAGTTCCACAACACAGAACTGCACGCATTGTATTCTTCACCTAACATAATTAGGAACATTAAATCCAGACTTTGAGATGGGCAGGGCATGTAGCACGTATGGGCGAATCCAGAAATGCATATAGAGTGTTAGTTGGGAGACCGGAGGGAAAAAGACCTTTAGGGAGGCCGAGACGTAGATGGGAGGATAATATTAAAATGGATTTGAGGGAGGTGGGGTATGATGATAGAGACTGGATTAATCTTGCACAGGATAGGGACCGATGGCGGGCTTATGTGAGGGCGGCAATGAATCTTCGGGTTCCTTAAAAGCCATTTGTAAGTAAGTAAGTAAGTACATAAATATTATTTTAAGAAATACAGAAAACGAATGTACAAAATAGCCTATCAAATTTTCTGTGCATAAGAAATATTTTAATCTTACCTGTCCTCGATTTACTCAGACGTTACTATAATAACATTATAGCATTATGTCTGTCTAGAGAAACTACACTTTCCAATGCTGAAATAGTAATTAATTATACAAATCGGTTAATTTAGCTTCTGATATTACTTCATACAAACACAGAAACATTCTCTGTAGGCTATGTTTAAAAGCTTTCGATTGTTGATGCCCAAGGCCCCTGTTTCAATTGTTGTTGTCCGAGGCCCCTTATAGACGAAGCCATATGTTCTTAATTCATTGCACAGTCTTAGATGGCGTTATTTTAATTTTAAAACTCATTTATCTTATTAAATATCAGTCCTATCAAAATTGTGTAAAGAATAAAACTTATCGGAAATCATTTTTAAAGAAACTTTTGTTGTGTAACATTTTTCACAAAAATCAATAATAAGCGAGATATTTCGATTTATTTAATTCAGGCCCCCTTATAACCCTCATTTTAAATAAAGTATTTTAAATATCATATAGCCTAAAATCTAAGTTACAACGAACTTAATTTATATTCCAATTTTCATATAAATCGGTTCAGCCATTATCGCGTGAAAAGGTACCGTAACAAACACACAGAGAGACATACAAACAAAAATGTCAAAAAAGCGATTTTCGGTTTCAGGTTGGTTAATTATATATATTAGGACCAATTATTTTTGGGAAATCGAAATTTACCAGAAAAATTTCGGCTACAGATTTATTATTAGTATAGATATGTGGTAATTTGCCTATGCATTGAATGAGTGTGTACGTTATAGCTGAGATACAGGAGTGTGTACACTCAAATACCGTTAATATGTTCAGCATTTATATATGAGAATGAGGAAATTCATTTGTATAAATAGAATATGGAAACAATGGCAAACAGTCTTACTAATAAACAGTGTATAGTTTTTATCCGAGACTTATGCAAAGTTGAAACAGAAAACGTTACTAATAAACCGTGATAAGCTATGGACGTATAAACAGGCTGTAACTATACAATGGGAATTGTTTTGCAGTAGTTATATACACGAAACCCCTTGTTTAAGCGTTGTATATAGCGAAAAAATGGCCGCCCCTCTAACAGCTGTTCGTATCGACTGTCATTTTATGATGAAGGTTACCTTGTAACCACAGAAGAACAAACCAAAGGTCATAGAATTATTAGAATAATATTGCTGTAGCTTGTACTCTTTGACCAAAATGTAGTGCGGTAATCGATTAGACCCAGTTGTACTATCGATATTTAACACGCCATACTAGAGCGCTCTACCGGATGCAATAGAGAACCTCAGATATTCTATTATCTTTCGTAACGAAGTAATGACGAAACTATGACGTAGCTGTGTAACTAATACTGTTATACACGACATATGTAGTGATTATTAGTAAGGAATTTACACACGACTTATAAACGAGCTACTCATTGTATAAGTATAAGACAGTTGAACGTATGTATATAGGGTTTTTATTAGTAAGACCGAAAGTGTTTAATCCGTGTAAGATACTCCAGCGTGTTACAAAGTTTAATTAACAGTATCATTATTCAGTATATAAGGCAGTATAAGGGTCCAGTACATCAGTTATTCATAGATTTCAAAAAGGCATATGACTCGGTTAAGAGGGAAGTATTATATGATATTCTTATTGAATTGGGTATTCCCAAGAAACTAGTTCGATTAATTAAAATGTGTCTCAGTGAAACATACAGCAGAGTCCGTATAGGTCAGTTTCTATCTGATGCTTTTCCAATTCACTGCGGGCTAAAGCAGGGAGATGCAGTATCACCTTTACTTTTTAACTTCGCTCTAGAATATGCCATTAGGAAAGTTCAGGATAACAGGCAGGGTTTGGAATTGAACGGGTTGCATCAGCTTCTTGTCTATGCAGATGACGTGAATATGTTAGGAGAAAATACACAAACGATTAGGGAAAACACGGAAATTTTACTGGAAGCAAGTAAAGCGATCGGTTTGGAAGTAAATCCCGAAAAGACGAAGTATATGATTATGTCTCGTGACCAGAATATTGTACGAAATGGAAATATAAAAATTGGAGATTTATCCTTCGAAGAGGTGGAAAAATTCAAATATCTTGGAGCAACAGTAACAAATATAAATGACACTCGGGAGGAAATTAAACGCAGAATAAATATGGGAAATGCGTGTTATTATTCGGTTGAGAAGCTCTTATCATCCAGTCTGCTGTCCAAAAATCTGAAAGTTAGAATTTATAAAACAGTTATATTACCGGTTGTTTTCTATGGTTGTAAAACTTGGACTCTCACTTTGAGAGAGGAACATAGGTTAAGGGTGTTTGAGAATAAGGTGCTTAGGAAAATATTTGGGGCTAAGCGGGTTGAAGTTACAGGAGAATGGAGAAAGTTACACAACACAGAACTGCACGCATTGTATTCTTCACCTGACATAATTAAAATTCAGACGTTTGAGATGGGCAGGGCATGTAGCACGTATGGGCGAATCTAGAAATGCATATAGAGCGTTAGTTGGGAGACCGGAGGGAAAAAGACCTTTAGGGAGGCCGAGACGTAGATGGGAGGATAATATTAAAATGGATTTGAGGGAGGTGGGGTGTGATGATAGAGACTGGATTAATCTTGCACAGGATAGGGACCGATGGCGGGATTATGTGAGGACGGCAATGAACCTTCGGGTTCCTTAAAAGCTATTTGTAAGTAAGTAAGTATTATTCAGCATGTAATGTCAATTAACGTGACAAATAAGTTGGAAATGAACGACAGGTAGCCTACTAATTCGATAACTGAAAGACAAGCTAATTAGACGTATTTTGTTCCACTGCAGCTGCAACTACATTTTATTTAGTGTTTTGCCATTAATTGTAGTGTAATTTTGAAGAACTGAAGTATCTAGCGCTACTGTGCATTACTTACAATGCTAACAGCACTATTGCGGATGCATCAGACTTAGGAAATCAGATGAACAGCCGTCGCTATAGAGTTCAACAATGGAAGCTTATCAACCGTTCTTCGCCTACTCAGGCCCAATTGTATAAAACTCCCTGACTAAAGATCAACTTTGATCGAAGATCGAAAAGTGAACCGAGTTCAGACACTTCTTCCATTGTACAAAACTTTTCTGCAATCAAATTACCTTGGTTAAAATGCAATCTAAGTTCACATGAAAAGGATTTGGCAACATCACATAAACGGGTGAAATATGTGAAGCGCGGACCATGTTGTACAAGTTTGTTCAGTGTTGCCAATCTAGCGACTTTAACTCTTTTTCAATAACAATTTCTTTTAAGTTTTGTATTGCTTAAATAGGGGTTTAGCGAAGTTTTTAGCACCCCATAGTGACAAAATTTAATCTTTCTTTGTTGATAAAGAGAAATCTAGCGACTTTACAACTACTTTTTGGCGACTTACCGTACACTCTGTTGGAGACACTGGTTTATTTGTGCAATGTAAATAATGGCGGACAATAAGAAGGTTGACTGTTCTCCAAATTGTTATCATGTTATGGTCACAGTCTACTATATACAGTCGCGAAGCTCAATATTTAGTAAAAATGCAAACATGGGTAGTTGCCCACCACTAGGATCGCTACTATCGCCTCATCATCGCAGATCTCTCTCGTAGCAGACGATAAAATATGTTACAATTTCGTTGTCGTGTTCTTTTGGAAAAATTAACACCTTCCTTCCATTATTGAAATATTAAATGCATAAAGTTAATTTATTATTTTAATGAAGTATATTAAATTCCACCATAAACTCGAAGGTACCTGCAAGAAATAAGTAATATAATTTTTGTTTGTGCAAAACGAACTGAAATTTACTATAATAGCTTCACTCATTCAAGATTATAGCGATAATTAACTATGAAACCAATAAATATTAATTTGCATTTCTCTTTACAACAATAATAATGGAAATATGAATTAATGGAGTAACTTACGTGTACCGGTACTTGTAGTGTAGGCTTACGTAGTTAACAAAGTGGGATGAGGTTAAGCAATAATAATCACACCAGAATTGGAAATGAAACTTGATCAATAAATTTTATTGTAACAGACGTTTTGTACGTCTCTAGTAAAGCAACAAATAAAAATAACAACAAAATTAACAGCTATAATTAAAAACATATCCTTTGAAGAAAAAAGTAAGCCTAAGCAATAATAATCCCACCAGAATTGAAAATAAAACGTGATCAATAAATTTCATTAAAACAAACTTAATTTTTCTACGTATTTAGTAAAATAACACATAAAAATAATAACAAAATTAATAGCTACAATTAGAAATATATCGTCTGAAAAAAAAGGTAGACCTAACCTTTATTTCTCTGGAAATTTAGCAGCCTAAGTGACAGAACTTTAACCGGTATCTAATGTCCTTTCGGTTAGACTGAAAAATTTCATTGTGAAATTTAAGAATATAATGTATTCTAACAGTCACAAAGAACTTCAAATTAACAATTTTGTTTCTGCACAGCATTCTTGTGGAAACCCAGGAATATTTCTGAATCTTTCGGAAATCGGAAAAAGGATAACTCTGGCCTCTTTCTCTTACTGTTGCTACAATTTATAGCACTACAAATGTCTCCTCCTTGTCTCATATTATTATTCCAATTATTATATTTTAGCCATTAACATTTTCATTATAACCAATAACGAACATTTCACAAGCATCAATGTGAAATACGCAACGAGCTAGCACTCGATAGAAATACGACACAGTCCAAAGTCGACCATGGACAGTCTAGTGTTTATAGTTGCCAACCGCTTGGAGCGCTTTATCACGAGAATTGCAAAAAAACACCTCAAGCTTCGCGACTGTATATAGTAGACTGTGTTATGGTGTTTGATACTGCTAAACATAATAAAGCTTTATAAAACGATAAATTGAAAATTTATTAATGTACCTATCACATCCATTAATAATTAATGGTTCTTATAAACATAATATAATTTATTATAGGTTATGTTATTTGATACTGCTGAACACGATAGAGCCTTATAAAATATAAGATTATTTGTGTATTAAAGCAAGAAATTGAAAAAAATATATAAGTGTAACTAACATATCTACTAATATTAATAACAATGGTTATTCTATTTGCACAATCTGCCACTCGTATATTTCAAACAGAAAAGAAATAACTGAACTTGCATCATCTAACTTAATCGGAGAAATTTCTTCAGTCAAAGTTGACTTTAGTTTGAGACAAATTAATCTCAGATTAGACTTTATACAACAAAAAATTCCAAGTTAAGCTAGAACAAGGATCAATTTAACCTCTGATCTAACATTAAATGGTTTATACAATCGGCCCTCAGAGTTGTGTATAGTGATCCTGGCGATCACAGCCAGTGTTGTCAAGTCAGCGGTTTTGTAGCTAAATCTGGTGTTTTCAGGACTATGGTCAGCTACAGAATTTTACCGTCAGCGGTTAGCTATTTATTTAGCGTCTTTTGATGATTTTGGCAGAGGGAGACGATATTTTTAACTTTTTTTTCTGTAAAGATGTTATAATTGTTTTATATGTACTTGCGGACAACAATGTTAGTTAATCAAAACCAGAGTTTAGTTTGGTATTATCACATTTTCTCATTGTGCGAGTGTAAAACATCATTATTTTATGTTAACTCGATTTGGTGTAACCACGTCCATTTCCTGCCTCATCCATTGTTGCACAAATAAGGTATACTGCATTCGTTAAATTATTAATCTAATGTATGCATTGTTTTTGTAAATGAATTCTTGTATTTAATCATAAAGAGAATAGATAACGAACTGAATCATTATTTAATTTTTCATTTCGCATTACAGTTTATGTAACACAGACATAAAACTTAAAACCAAACTCATTGTTGACAGGCACGTCTCCAGCCAATGTGAAATCAGATTTCAAACCGACTGTGATTTGATTATTTCCGAAGTGTCCGATATAATTATCTTGATCTACTTCATTTTATATAATTATATTATTTAACGATGCCGCGTAAAACTCCATACGTACAAAAATTTAGAGATGTGTGGAAAAAACGTAGTGTTGAAAATTGGATGGAAGAAAATGCCGGTGATAGTTGGAAAGCTCGGTGTAAATGGTGTAAGATGATATTGAATGCAAAATATTCAGATTTAATTATCCATGCTGATAGAGATGAACACAAAAAGAGTAGCGAGTGTTTTTCTGTTGCTCGGCAACAGTTGCTGAGATACAGTGGCGGAAAATTAGCATTGGGGATTGGAAAAATGTTTCCAACACTACACGCTTCTGGGCAGAGGTGAGTGTTATTTCAATTTCCAAAGGATCAGAAATATTGTTTTTTTTTTTTTAATTTTAAATCTCATTATGGTTCATTCCAAATTTTAGGTTGTCTTTCCAGTGATGCATGTGGTGGCCATTCCTTTAGAGAGCTAGCTAAACTGGCATTTTATTTCCTTATCCTACCGTTGTCAAATGCAAATGCAGAGGTTGAGAGGCTATTTAGCTAGATGAATCTTGTGTAAAAGCACAGGAACAGGATGGAAAATCTCAAGCTAAATACAAATACATTCGAGCAGGACTGAGAAGACTTGTTGCACTTATGCATTGACCCAAGATGTATAGTTTGTATTTCGAATTTGAAAGTAATAATGTATTAATAATGTATTTATTTAATCTGGCAGAGCTAAGGCCAGTAGGCCTTCTCTTCCGCCTAGCCAGACTCTAATTCTAATTAAATACATTTGCTTACATAGTTAATACATTTGCTTACATAGTTAATACATTTGCTTACATAGTGATGTATTAAGAAAAATCTGGAGTTTTTAAACTATAGTTTAGCGGTTTTTTTTTAAGCTTGTGCAGGGTTAAATGGAATTCTGAGTTGGCAACACTGATCACAGCTCTAGAGTAAATTCCTGGAAGTATTGGACGGCAGGGGCGGCCCGTCCTTATGTGCTACAGTGCTACAGCACAATGATAATTTTGGCTCAAATAATGTATTTGTAATACCACCATAGTATTTGATCTGTCATTTGACAATTTCCCGTGGTTATGTTCATGACGCGTTATAAAGTGTTTAGTCTTCGCTCTCCGCTCTTTGGTGCCTCAGGGGCTTCGTTGTACTACTCAAAGCTCCACATGAAAAATGTAGACAGTTATGAGCATGTGCAAAGCTGAAATCACTGCTCTGATTGGCTATTTTTACGCGGGAAAGTGCTGTAGTCAGCTTCAGCACAACACAGCTTGGAGATCGCAAAAGTAAAGCGTAACGAAAGAAAGCTTGTTTGTGGAAGAATTCGGAACTATGTACAATGTATTTGGTAATTCAAGTGTCCGACTGCTGCTACCATCTACCAGTTAAAGTTGCTGTCAACAGCTATACTATACTGAACAAAAGAGTGTTCCAGATACAAGTTGGATTTCTATACGGAAGACCTGACTTCCGAACAACAATTTACAGGATCCATTCTGTGAAGTAACGAAGTTGTTAAATATTTTGGTTACAACACCAATGACTACTGCTGAGCTAGAAATATGTTTTTCTTGCTTGAAACGCATAAAAACGTTTTTAAGGAACACTATGTCCCAGGATCGTCTCTCTGCTCTTGCAGTACTGTCAATAGAAAAGTGTATGATGTCCAAGATGGAGGGGTTTAACACCGAATGACAAGTTCTGCAGTACGAAAGAACGTCGTATGGACTTAATATTTCAGCACTAGGCGAGACTCCAAATTAAGATAAATACATAAGTGTAGGCCGATATAGAGATTATAGCACACTCATTATTTTGACCACCAACCGCTACTGTTGGACGGATGTTGTACGGTACATTTTCAGTAGGTATGTACGAGTATGACTCAAGTTTGGTGAGAATGATAAACCAGTGTCGCAGCATGTATGTATTAAATTTAAGGGACGGTACAAGAGGCTAAAACAAAACTTTTTGTCGGACAACTTAGGATCGGCGTTGCGCCCTTAGCCCAATGGTTCCCAAGCAGTGTGTCACGACACACTAGTGTATCGCGCAGCCCCATAGTATGTGTCGCGAAATTTTGAAATTAAAAAATGAATTTCATGCCATCCAGGAAGTCTCTTTACAACGTATTTTTTTATACAGGGACATCACTTTATTTTTACCAACATTTTTAACATTAACCTGGCTATACTCGGAAACACTGTTGCCCCCTTCCATTACAGGAGTTTGGTGTTACTAGTGCAATATGTAAACAAATCATTTTACTAGGAATAGGAGGAGAGAAAAGTAGTATATCCATTTATGTTGTAGGGAAATACGATATTACGATTTTCAATTTGATCATCACTTTTACGGAATTTATCAAAATACAGTAGAGTAGTAACACTTTTTTCAAAAACTCAACTTTTCAGGCGGCTATGTTCGTTATGTAATGTCTACATTATTTAGCATATTAATTATTGATGTTAGCATACAATATAGAGAGTACATTGAAATTGAGGGGGTCATAAGTAAAGGGCTGTAAGTGCACTTAAGTTACTTTTGAGAAAATGGGGTTTAAATATTTAAGCTTTCGTAAAATCGGTGAAATTTTTTATTTAAATTTTAATGTGTGATGCGATTAAAATATCCCTTTGCCACTAAAATTTTAGATACTTTTGCTTACACTGGATGCACTTAACTCATGTTATTATAAATGTCACTAGCATTCCTTTGCTTCTAGCCACCTCAATTAAAAAAAAAAAAAAAACTAATCTGAATTTTTAAACAAGTTGCTGAAAATGGTTGCCGTTCATTACAATGCAGGCTTCAATTCAGTACGCATATTATTAAAAACATTTTGAAGCATATTCTCTGAAATTGAATTTATCGTTTCTTGAACATAATTTTTTAGTACGATATTATTAATATAGGTTCTTTCTTCTATGGAAAACGCAATCATATTTATGAAACACACTATACACTGCAGTGTTTACTTCACTGCTTGCAGACTTCGAATGCAACAGCGGCCGTAAGTTTGTGTGTCTGACGGGACCAAGGACATTAGTGAAGGGGTGAGAGTGAAGTACATTCAGAAATGCAGGTACAATAAAAATGCAAGTAAAAAGAAAATGATGTCCCTGTATTTACAACGAAGTTTATGATATGGTACATTTTATTTTGAGACAGATTTGATCAATGAAAGTGAACACCTCCAACAATGCTTAATAATTCCTTTACTCTTCCCACATATAGTCCCGTCGCTCTTATTTCCGGTAGCCAATCACGTTACAGGTCGGCTACATTTAAACATGCGAGTTTTGTGATTCGCTGCTGATTACGTAATGCCCTTCCTAAGGCTCGATAAATATTTAATATAATCGCCCGCCATTTTGGCTCTTTTGTTGGCGTTCGCAGAAAGCACATGACGACGTTATTTGCCGCTGAATTATTTGCTCAATTACAGTGCGTTTGATTTATCATAGGAGCCATGACATGATAATGTTTAACGGTGTGGCAAATAGATTCCTCGTCTGGTAAGCTCGGCAACGAAAGAGCAAAAATGGCGAACGATACTACCTGCCTAGACTTTATAGAGCCTTCACTTCCTAAGACGTAAGCAAAGAGGAGGAGTCACACTGGGAATAACAGCGACGTGACTATAGTAATAAACAGAATTTAGAATAATTAGAACATATTGGTCAGTTGCAGTCTATACGTGTGGGTGGGTGATAGTGCTATTGTTTGATCAAAAGTGCTTTATTTAGATTTTTATGGGCAAATTTTTAATTAAAAAAACATAATGTGGGTTAGATGACAGCAGTGCTAATTCAAATAAGGTGAGCGAAAATTCACTTCAGGGTTCGCAAAAACGTACTGCGTTTCGTAAATATTACAGTGATTAATACTTGCAATTGGTTTTACGTGGCATGGAGATGAATATAAACAAAATCCTGAAGATGTTGGCCTGTCAATCATAAGGCCACGCACAGAGAAACTCTATGCAACCCACCAAGCGCAGACTTCACATTAATTTAAATAGGTGAGTTTCCAAAAACGATAATAAAAGTATTTTATCGGACATACAGCATAGGCAGGTTGACATTTTTGACACATACCTTTGGTTTTTTTTTCTAATGCCACTCAAGTTTTTTTTTTTTAGATTGCGTGTTAACATCGACATATTTACAACACTGGATGTGCGACATTACATAGAAATTGTTATTAATTGTTATTAGTGCTCTCTTCTGACGGAATGCTCTGGAAGGGCTCTCCAGCACCTTTTTGTTACATTTTTCATCATGGAACTGAAATATGTGTGAATAACTATGTTTTAATATTATTTTTCTTTGAATTCCGCTTAGACCTTGAAAGTCTTAGTTGGACGAAAATGAGATTAAAAACGACAAAATTCCTACGGAATTGAACAGTAATCATCTCCCTGTCTGCTACAAAATATTCCGCACAGAGTTCCACTACGGATTTTTCTCCAGAAGAAAAGCACTGGTTATTATTATACCATTATTTTTAATAAAACAAATAAGTGTGTCGCGATATCGTGGGCGTTTATTAAAGTGTGTCGTCAGTCAAAAAAGGTTGGGAACCACTGCCTTAGCCCGCTAGACGGCGTCAGAATCGGGAGTACTGTTTGTTCAGCTGGTACGCTGATTGATCTCATCTTACTTCCAGTTCGTCTCAATGGCGAAACCTACCTGTAATATTTCCAAGAAAGCCTCAAGCATTACTGGAGAGATTCCCTTGGTAAGCCACGCATGTGGTTGCATCATGATGGTGACACAGCAGAATTCACAGACAATGTTCGTGCTTTCCTGGACAGTGTATGTCCTGAGAGGTGGATTGGCCTTAGAAGACCTTTTGCTTGCCACCAAGATCTCCTGACCTCTCCAGCCTGTAGTTTTTCGTAGGGGGTCAATTCGGTATGTTAGTTAGTGTACGCCACTCTTGTAAATGATGAGGAGGACCTACTATTGGTTACTGAGGAGAAGACGAGCGAAAGCAATGTAACCTTCTTGACCGTGGGAGTTGATTGTTAAAAACCTCGCTCAGCTAACCATCCCAGTAGATCGATTATTTCTCATCTCGAAAACATTAATTACAAGTAGCGTATGACAATTAAAAGATACTAATTACTTTCATAAAGTAACTTAATAATTGCTTAATATTGTAATTAATAGCTTAACTTCTCACTTCCTAAGCACAAGAACAATGACCAGAAACTGACCAGGTCTCATCATAACAATTTGCTCATTATACCCTGCCACAAGACATCTTTATATTCATCCTATATAGTCTCAATTGTTAGAAACTAGAATTCGCTTCCGAGTGAAATAAGGCGTTGTAGGACAATAACTTCATTTAGATCAATATTACATAAATTCTTGCTTAACACATAATTACTGATTAATATTTATTACTTATATTAAAACTAACATCTGTCTATTCTGATTACTATTATTAATTTATTTAAATGGAATGCAAAACCTCTGATGGAAAAACCTCATTACATTAATATTATTCTCATTATATCGATATATAGGGTATATCAAAAGTCAGTTCAAACATTAAACCGCTATTATAATATTTTAGATGGGGGGGGGGAAACAAAAACATCACAGTGTTGGGCAAACAACGGGGTTTACAAAACATTGGGAAGATGTCCGCCGTTCTCTTGTTCAACGTACAGCATTCTGTCTGCGACACCATGCACAGCATTTTGCAGATAATGTCTTGGAATATTGGCAATTTCTTGCGAGATGGCATCTTTCAGTTGCAGTAGGGTTGTTGGATGTGTCAGGAAAACTCGTTCTTTAAGGTAACCCCACAACCAAAACTCGGCCGTATTGAAATTTGGAGATCGCGGAGGCCATATTGTTGGAAAGTGCCTACTCATGACTTTTTTCGGAAAACGAATCTCAATTACGCGTGTTAACTCAACCATTAATTTTTAGTAGGTTATTTTACGACGCTTTATCAACATCTTAGGTTATTTAGCGTCTGAATGAGATGAAGGTGAAATGCCGGTGGAATGAGTCCGGGGTCCAGCACCGAAAGTTACCTAGCATTTGCTCATATTGGGTTGAGGGAAAACCCCGGAAAAACCTCAACCAGGTGACTTGCCCCGACCGGAAATCGAACCCGGGCCACCTGGTTTCCCGGCTAGACGCGCTAACCGTTACTGCACAGATGTGGACAATAATGGAATAAGACAGACTGTTACAGTAAACGGGGAGCGCTACTACAGCATGTTACAGAACTTCATGATCCCTAGACTGAGGAATCACGATATGGGAAACATAATATTCATGCAAGATGATGCTCCACCCCACATATTTATCCCTGCAAAGCAATTAATTACGCAGATGTTTGCTATTATGTCATTAGTAGGCACTTTCCAACAATGTGGCCTCCGCGATCTCCAGATTTCAATATTTTGGTTCTGGGGTTACCTTAAAGAACGAGTTTCCCTGACACATCCAACAACCCTACTGCAACTGAAAGATGCCATCTCACAAGAAATTGCCAATATTCCAAGACATTATCTGGAAAATGCTGTGCATGGTGTCGCAGACAGAATGCTGCACGTTGAACAAAAGAACGGCAGAATCTTCCCAATTTTTTGTAAATCCTGTTGTTTGCCCAACATTGTGATGATTTTGTTTTTTCCCTATCTCAAATATTATAATATTTATAGCGGTTTAATGTTTGAACTGACTTTCGAAATACCCTATATTTTAGATCTTTATTTTGTTCCTAGTAACCTAGTTCCAGTGAACTACTATTAAATTAATTTCATCATTTAAGAAACTAGCTAACTCAACGTAATTATAATTCTATATTGTATATAGATTGAATTGTATTATATTAACTCGTATAAGCTTTATCTGAAATTTAACTCAAGGTTACTGCTGTAGAATCTTTAGTGCAGCGTTTCTCAAACCCTTTTAAACCAAAATAGAATTGTGGAACCCAGCGGAATATAAATTATATTAAATTACCAAATGTACTTTTACCGCTAACATTACACATTTTTATTGATGTCACATATTACACATATTTAAAAATTATAAATAATATTGTTGAACTATATTTGCTGTTATTACAAAGATTAGTAACCCTGGTTTATTTTTGCCAATAAAATTAAACATATTTTTTAACTCACACGTTATTCATTTTCGTATTTAAAAATTATTTAATGTTTCTGAAATATATTTGCTGTTGTTACAAAGATTAGTAAATATATAACAAGTATAAATGACATTAAGTCCACTTGCATTGTTAACACTGTTTTGTAATTCACACTAAAATTCAGGTACTTAATTTTTTCAGAAAAAAAACACCTATTTAAAATAGATCAGGGGGACGAGTGTTTTTGTTGTTTACGCCTGCATATTTCTTTAATTTCGGGTTTAATGTTAGAAAGCTAAAGTCTCATGTCTGGTTCTGCATCCAGTCTGTTTCGGTATTTAGTTTTGATAGACGTATACACAGAAAACCCAGTTTCACATGGGTAAGTACTTACAAAAGGAAGTAGAATTGTAATAGCTTTCTTTGATAACACTGGGTAGTCTTTTCTCAGGCTGTACCAAAAATCCACCACAGGGAGATTCTTAAACTGAGGTTACAGGGATGAATCAGACGTCACTTCCAGTAATGCTTCATATCCTTCAGATATCAAATGGATTTTTGACTCACAAGTTTTGAGAATTGTTTTCACTTTCCTCTTCTGGAAGATACTGCTCTACAGTGTGGCGCATATCCTCCAAATGCTTTACAAATTCTTCATTGATTTCATCAAGTTCTCGGAGAGTTTCTTCGTTCTCCTGAAGGAAATCTTTCAAAGCAGGGAAGGTCTCAAATTCACGGCCGGCTAGACTTCTCATCCAGAACTGCAATTTTCTCTTGAAAGCCCTGATTTTATTTGCTGCATTGAATATATTAGCACAAAAATTGAGCTAAATATGCAAATATCAAGAGCCATTGTTTGTCACTCAAACTATCGTCCAACTCGAAATGGTGATCAATGAAGAAAGCCGTCACCTCAGCCTTAAGTTCGAAGAGTCGACTTAAAGTTTTTCCGCGAGAAAGTCATCTCACTTCTGTATAGAGAAGCAGAGATTTTTTAAGGCTTCCCATGTCGTCACAAATGATTTTGAAGAGTCTTGAATTTAATTTTCTGCACTTGATAAAATTAACGATTTTTACTGCTTCATTAAGGAAATTTTTGGGGGACAGTGGGATTTTTTATATGGCCAAAGCTTGACGGTGTAAAATAAAAGGACTGATTTTGCAATTTTTTGCAACTGATTTTTTGCGCGATACTACACCAGCTGTTTTCCCAACCATTGCCTTTGCACCATCCGTGCAGACATGAACACAATTGTCCCAGGGTATATGATTTTCTTCAAAAGTACTCACTAACAAGTCTGAAAATTTCAGATCCTGTTGCATTAGCTGGCAGCGATTTACGTATTAGCATATCTTCTTCAATAGCATCTTCATAATGTTAACTGAGAAAAACTAGTACAACTGCCAGATCTACTACATCACTTGACTCTTCTATCTCTAGTGCAAATTGACATGATCTCAGCCGACGGTTTAATTCTTCCTTGATGTAAGCTGCCATATCTTGAATGCAACGAGCCACTGTTTCATTTGAAAGTGGCACGGAAGATAATTGTTTAGCCTCCTTCTCATTGAGCATGCACTTAACCATGTCAATCGCGCAGGGTTTTATTAATTTTTCGGCTATTTTGTGGGACTCACCTGCCTGAGCCACTCTGTAGCTTACAACGAAAGATGCCTCTTTTACTTTTTCATTTGTACTATATTAAGATGACTGAGCTAAGAAATTTTGTGAATTTAGTAACTCACGACGTTTTCTATTAAAGAAATCAATATTCTTGTTATAAAACTGAGCATGGTTTGTTTCAAAATGGCGACATAATTTTGAAGGTGCCATCGAATTATTAGGTACAGTTCTGCCACATATACACACTGAGGGCAATTTTTAGCATCCATGAAATCCAAGGCTAAGTAACTCTCATTATATTTACGTTTTTTAATTACAGGTTCATGTTATGTTTTTGATATTGGCTCCATCACATTTTCAGGTGACGAGAAGCTATTTTGTACACCTGGTTTCATCAGACCAACATACTTGTTTAGGGATAGTTGAAGGTTAGTGGCACAGTTGGATGTTGATTGTTTTAATAATCCTGTTTGAAGCCTCCGATCCATGATTCGGTGACACTCTGTATTAAAAAAGTAGAGTTATGATCGGTGTCACTCTGTATTAAAAATACGATGACGTAGCTCGCAATGATCGGTCTTGCCCTCTATTTACACAATTTTGCAGAAGGGATGACAAAACTCGCACAATTTTTCTTTAACATATTTGAGCTTTTTCGAATATTATTAAATAAACGTTGAGACACAATTAACACATAACTTACCTTAAACTTCAAAATATTGTTCTTTCTTCTCCAAAAGAAGTTTCATATGCTTTCTTGAAGGAACGTCAAAACAACTCTGCGAAATATCCTTCACAGAACTTTCAATTAATTTCGTATACAATTTACACCTGTGCGTTGTTGTTGGAAAATGTGTTAGCTGCAAACACTTAAGTTATTTCAAGCGCACCTATTATTATTATTATTATTATTATTATTATTATTATTATTATTATTATTATTATTATTATTTGAACAATGTGCATTAGTGATGGGATTGCCGCAAACGGTACCCATTTTTGTCCTGATAATTGCCAATAGGATGGCTGAATAAACAGTTATAGTTCTGTTCTTATTCTTTTTCATGTTTTATAACATTATATTTTAGACATTACAAAGTAAATAATTTCACATCAGGAATTGCGTGGAACCCCTAAGAGTTGCTTACGAAACCCCGGGTTCCGGGGAACACACTTTGAGAAACGCTGCTTTAGTGTATTGTAAATATTTACCTATAATTTAAATATGTAGGCCTATGCTACTATTTCATTGATTAAGGCTGGTTGAGTGGAAGAGAAGGCCTTATGGCCTTAACTCTGCCAGCGAAAATAAAACATTATATTATATTCTATTCTTTTCTATTCTAGTCAATTCAATTCAATTCAATTCTATTCTATTCTATTCATGATTCAAAACTAGCACCTCGCAGACTGTTCACAGTGTAATCTAGTGATAGTATGACGACCTTTCCTACTGATGAAGTCTGCATATTTTTTAATGAATAGTATCGCTACTGCGTCACACAATGTAAGCTTTCATATCACTGACGTTCTTCCCTCTGCCGCCTCACCTCACGCTCTTCATCTTGTGCATAATAAAACAAACTATAACAAACCGGATTTTTGGCCGCAGCGGACTTGATATGTACTGTCCTTGGGCTCTTTGAGAGAGTCCTACAGGTGAGATAAGTGTCCACTTAATTTAGGGACATACCAACTGGGGCGTGAGAGTGTCAAGCTACTTGGAACTGGAGTACGATTCTCATGATTGCGTCAGTCACTGCGTTGCCACATTTGATGTAATCATAATTTAAGGACGGTGAAAACTAGATTTTGTGGACCACTAATCGAGAGTAGTGATAGCATTGGAGACACCGGAGAGAAATTCAACAAGCTGATAACGACCTGGCGGCTGAGTGAAAGGTCGGCCAGATGATGTCAGTCGGTCTACAGTAGTGATTCGCATATTTTCCGCGTCGTCAGAAGTTCTGGCGCATCAGAGGACGCTTCCACGAGCTTATCTATAAGTATTCCAAAGGTCACTATAGCGTCACTTGTGAGTACGCATTGCAAAGGTTACGATAGCGTTAGCAAGCGTACAAGCTTTCCAAAGGTCACAATGGCGTCAGTTATGACAAGCGTATAAATATGACGTTCAAAGCGACCACTGATCATTACATTATTAGATCAGATTATTATAAGACAGACACAACTACCAGACCAGGTTCGACGACCAGTTGGTCTCTTGATTGTTGCATTTTCATTTCATCACTGTGTATCAACTTCTAATTTCCGATTGATTATAAACTTAGTAATGGCAGCCTCCTTTGATTGTTTAAAGGACTTAGGTCTTTTACTGACCCACCTATAACGCACTCCAAGAGAACTTCAAACAGGGTGGGGCATAGGAACCAAGTATTTTTAAAATAATCATAAAACAGTTAGTTTTTGTTTTCAACACATTTTATTTGTAGAATAACGTTTGTGAGAACATACCATTTCAATTATGAGCGGAAAATTACATCTGGATGTGATGTCCGTCTGTGTTGACGCATTGTTTAAGGCGCTGACGAAAATTCACCTCTATTCTTTCCAGGAGATCTCTGTTGATTTGGGTGATGTGTTGACGTACTGTGTCCTCTAATTCATCTAATATTCGAGGCTTATCCTCGTAAACACGTGCCTTTAGGTACCCACATATAAAAAATCACGTGGACAGGTCAGGGGACCGAGGGAGCCATGGAACATCACCAAATCTCGAAATGAGACGATTGGAAAACAGGAGGCAAAGAACTGTCATTGACGCTCTGGAGATATGCGCCGTGGTCCCATCTTGCTGAAACCACCTATCTTGTATGGGTGTAAATGTAAATCGCCATGCAAAATCCGTCTTACCGTACGATTGCTGATTCCAAGAGCAGCTGAATGTCTTCGAGCAGAGCGGCCTGGGCTGCACAGTATCGCTTGTCTGACTGAAAATTTTCTGGAGTACGCACTCTGTGTTGGGGGCCGGGCGATTTTTCTTTAGTATTGCGCCTTTTTTAAAAAGATTTTTTAACCCAACATAAGATTGTGTCACGCACGGGAACAGAATCATTGCGATTAATATTGAATCTGTAGCAAAACTCACGCCATATCGAGGTCACCGACTCGCCATTTCTAACAAAACAATCATACGCAAACATGCGTCCACTGCTCCATGATGCCGACTGCAGGTGAAATGCTATGAGCAACGGAATGGACTGTCACATGCCGCACGTCTCTCCCTTTCATAATGACTGACTACAAGCCATTCCAAAAACACTTGGTTCCCATGGCCCAGCCTGTACAATCATCACACAGGCAATGGTTCAGAGTTCAGTGGTACTCACTTAGAGCACCTCCTCTAACTGTGCACAGGGCACAGCTTTAAAAGTTCGATTCACATTATACGTCACATCATCGTCGCGTGACGGACCAGCAGCAGCGTTACATCAAAACATTGTACAAGGCGTTTTGTATGGTAGCGTTCACATATACAGGCAATGTCACGGACCGTTAACGGCACTGACCGTCTGGGATTCTCGAGCAGAATGTTTGACGTGACGTGGACGGCTTTTTCTGCTAGACAGCTAGACTCTAGCAGCACCGTTACACATTAGCATGTCGTAGCTGCTGTGAGAGACAATCAATTGTACTGTAATTTTTAGGATTCATATATAAATGTCTAAGGAAAGCATAGAAAAACTTTGGAATCAAAATCTTTTTTAGAGAGTGAGAAAAAAATTACTAACTTCGAAGTCACCCGTTCAAAATTGACATTGACACACTCAAAAGTGATCAACGACAAACTCTTCACGTTACATGGGGAGTCAAAGAGAGAGAAATGTTTAGAAAGAATGAAACTTACTTTTAAGAGTGGCTGATATTCAAAACCTGTACCGGTTTGCGAGATACAGCGAGTTGAATGAGGGGTTTTGCGTGACGGACTTTCTTATGCAGAGCTACAACGTTTACCTGTTAGAACTGCGGATTCTCATAGAAATATCGCTCTGATTCGAAATTTGTATTCAACATATTTCCATTCCTTAAGGTTTTCGAGTTAATCGTGAGTTTTGAAATGTAATTAAAATATTCTTAGTACAGTATATCTATGTTGATTAAACACTACTATGGCATAATTTGAAATTGAGAAAAAAGAAAAGAAAGAATTTATTATTATATTACTGTAATTATTATTATTATTATTATTATTATTATTATTATTATTATTATTATTAATTACTTACTTACTTACCTACAAACGGCTTTTAAGGAACCCGCAGGTTCATTGCTGCCCTCACATAAGCCCGCCATCAGTCCCTGTCCTGTGCAATATTAATCCAGTCTCTATTATCATATCCCACCTCCCTCAAATCCATTTTAATATTATCCTCCCATCTACGTCTCGGCCTCCCCAAAGGTCTCTTTCCCTCCGGCCTCCCAACTAACACTCTATATGCATTTCTGAATTCGCCCATACGTGCTACATGCCCTGCCCATCTCAAACGTCTGGATTTAATGTTCTTAATTATGACAGGTGAAAATACAATGCGTGCAGTTCTGTGTTGTGTAACTTTCTCCATTCTCCTGTAACTTCATCCCTCTTAGCCCCAAATATTTTCCTAAGAACCTTATTCTCAAACACCCTTAACCTATGTTCCTCTCTCAAACTGAGAGTCCAAGTTTCACAACCATAGACTACAGAACAACCGGTAATATAACTGTTTTATAAATTCTAACTTTCAGACTTTTTGGCAGCAGACTGGATGATAAAATCTTCTCAATCGAATAATAACAGGCATTTCCCATATTTATGCTGTGTTTAATTATGTCCCGAGTATCATTTATATTTGTTACTGTTGCTCACAGGTATTTGAATTTTTCTACCTCTTCAAAAGATAAATTTCCAATTTTTATATTTCCATTTCGTAAAATATTCTCATCACGAGACATAATCATAGGCTTATACTTTGTCCTTTCGGGATTTACTTCCAAACCTATCTCATTACTTGCTTCAAGTAAAATTCCCGTGTTTTCCCTAAACGTTTGTGGAATTTCTCCTAATATATTCACGTCATCCGCATAGACAAGCAGCTGATGTAACCCGTTCAATTCCAAACCCCCTATGTTATCCTGGACTTTCCTAATGGCATACTCTAGAGCAAAGTTAAAAAGTAAAGGTGATAGTGCATCTCCTTGCTTTAGCCCACAGTGAATTGGAAAGGCATCTCACAGAAACTGACCTATACGAACTCTGCTGTACGTTTCACTGAGACACATTTTAATCAATCGAACTAGTTTCTTGGGAATACCAAATTCAATAAGAATATCATATAAAACTTCTCTCTTAACCGAGTCGTACGCCTTTTTAAAATCTATGAATAAGTGATGCACTGTACCCTTATACTCCCATTTTTTTCTCCAATATCTGTCGAATCAGTAGCGGCCCGCGGTTACGAAGGCTGGCAGTTCTCATGAAAAATAGCGTATTTAGCAAACGCATGCTGTTTATTGCATCTAAATCGGGTAACGCGTGTAATTACAGCCCCTTCTCGAAGTTGACTGTGCACCCGACATTGTACTCCAACCATCCGCATGGCCTACCCAGCCTATGCGCTACACCTCTCACACCTGGCACAACAAGTCACATAGTGGAGATGTGCCCCACATGTTGATACTTGAATGAACAACCATCAGGAACTTTCTATCGTCGACAGCTTTTAACTCCTACCCAATTTCGTTACGCCAACTTTTCTAACCGACACGCGTAGGCCTACCGGCAGACGGAATTATAAAACAGCAGTGGCGTAGCGTCAATGTAAGCTAAAAAAACTTACCTTCCCCAGCTAATAATACTTTCATAATAAACCTGCAGTTTATGAAGAAAATTATTTATTAATTTTAATAGAATTTATATTTACGCGTTAAATATTGTGATGCGGCAGCTCAGGATGATTTGTGATGCAGCAGTAAACAAGAAGCCTGCACACACCAGCTTCCAAGCAGACCGGTTTCTTCTGTGTAATCCACCCCGCAGATTTTCCATCCCTTTCTAAGCTACCCTAGTCGCAAGGCTCGTAAGAAGCTAGCTTTAACATTTAAAATAAGTAGTTTCCGCGTTATCCCTTTTCGTCAGTTGTGTTCAGTTGAAGTGTTAGTGTGCATTGTGGCTGATATAATAAATAATGAGCGAAATAACAGTTCCTGACACTAAATTACTTGAATTTTTTTTAGGACAATTGGAGATGATATTACAAAAACAACCCTTGTCAAAATTGCTATTTTTCAGGAGAACAATAAAAATAAATAGAACAACACATGTCAGCTGTTTCTGTACAACTGTTGTTCATTCTTGTGGCTATTGCACCTGACATGGGTCGTTTTTGGAGTCTGTACACATTTGAAATAGTAGCAAATGTGTCCTTAACTCAAGCTCATTAAAAATGACTAGGGCTGTTTTTGTAATAATGTCTTCAATTGTATTATCAAAACTGACTTACGAAAAAAAGTGTGATTTAAAAAACAAATGACCGACTCCCTTGCTGTCAATGAAGGACACAACCAAAAGACAGACGCATACTTACGTAATGATACTAATATTGTGATTTCTCTAAGTATGACAGGGAGTGAGCTAATGTTATACGTATACGTGTCTATTTGTTAGAGATATGTGTAAACCGTGAAATCATATTTTACTACGTATCATTTGAGGTCATGCCTTATAGGTGTTACTTACGAATATTCCAACCAATCTTCGACTGCTGACTTGAAATTGACTACTATTTATTTTAAGACTGTATTTTTGTAATAGGTTTTCTCATATTGCATAAAAGACAACTTGAGTTAGCTTCCCCTACTCAAAATTTCATGCTACGCCACTGTAAAACAGAGAGCTGGGAGTTCCTTCAATCATCATTATCATCGACGCTACAGCCCAATTTGAGCCTCGGCCTCCCTAAGAACTCTCTTCCATGTATCTCTGTCCCTGGCAACCAACCACCATCTTTTAATTCCCACTTTCTTTAGATCCTCTAACACTCCATCCATCCATCGCAGTCTTGGTCGTCCTACACTCCTTTTTCCTTCAAATTTATTCCTCATAACTTTCTTGGGTATCTCATGATCTGCCATCCTTTGCACATGTCCTGCCCATCGTAATCTTGATATTTTAATAACTGTAACCACATCAGGGGACTTATATAGTTGGTAAAGTTCAAAGTTGTATCTTATTCGCCATTCTCCATTATCACATACTGGGCCATATATCTTCCTTAGAATTTTGGTTTCAAAGGATCTCAATCTTGACATACGAGTCTCTGAGAGGGTCCACGTTTCACTGCCATTAGTTAATACAGGTTTTACCAGAACATTATAAATATTGCATTTTGTTTCCTTTGTAAGAAGTCTTGACTTAAAGTGCCTCAATAATCCAAAATATGCTTTATTAGCACTTTGAATTCTTCTATCAATTTCTTCTGTTTACTAATTCTTTGGGTTTCATAGCAATAGTTTTTTACAGGGTATAGTCGCCAACCTTACGCCTAACCTACCAGCAATCCTGAGGGGACGATGATTTTCTGTCAGGGTTTACTCCCTTAGCTGATAATCAAAGCTCGGAACTTGGGGACTTGTGTCGTGTGCATGAGTAAGGTTACAGGTACAACGTACACAAAGCTCACGCTGCAAGTGCTCAGGGACAGTCGTGTGTACTAAGAAGTGGTCACATCGGATGAGAGGAAGACGGACGAGGAAACTGTGGCATGTCGAAGACAATGACATTCAGAGAATTACAGATAAATGGTCTGTTTGAGGAATTAGAAAATACGTGTTATTCGAATGCATATTATACAAGTTTCAAAATACATTTTTGTAAACTTTAGGTACAGAATTTCGTGGAGGAATTCGAAGGAGATACATTATTTTCTTCGAATGGAGAGTTTATATTTTGTAAGTTGTGCTACACACAAACTAAAGGCTGGAAACCGGCATTCATTGAAAGACATTACAGTCCCTTAAATTAGTGGAAGATTTGTCCATAGCCATGGATCAAGTAGCAGAGGAACCTACCGTAGAACAAATTGAAAACTATTTTTGAGAAAAATTTAGGATATACTTATCTTTCTCACATACGAGATCAGCTAGCAATTGCTCAAAATCAGACAGAAAACAGTGACAGTGAAAACATTCAGTATTTTACGTTTGCTCCCGTCACTTCATGTGACTTGGAAATAAGTTTTTCTTGTTTCATATCAGCGAAGAAGTTATGGGTTTGAAAATATTGGAATGTACGTAGTCATACACTGTAATAAAATGTACAGAGCAGAACAGTAAATTTGATATATTTCTCATGTTTATTTTTATTATATATGGTGTAAAATTACGTGTTTCAATCTACCATAATATTATCAATATGTTATTCCAGTCAGAAACCACTTTTATAGCAGACCTGACAGTACCTCCGTGCTGGAAGCGGGAGTTTGTTGACATTGAAGTCAGGTCGCTTAGCCACGTGCAAAGACACAAGTTCCCAAGTTCCGAGCTTTGCTGATAACTCTCAATTATAGCGTCAAGAACTCGCTTTGCGCCCTCACATGGCTTAGCGTTACCCAGGGGCCATGACGTGGACATGCATGTGTAGGACTTGGTAGGATTAAATGGCGTTTCTCGAGTTTTAATAGTTCACAACCATCAGCAAATTGTGAGCCCTCGAGGCCGCATACTACCCCTTTGGTCCCCGGGAGTTCCTACAGATTTGCAATAAAGTATCGTAACTTGACCAGTTTGTTGCATTATTAAATTTAATTCTTTGGCATAACAGCGCAAGAAATGAGCTGTGGGACACAATACAAATTCTCCGTGTTTCCAACTCATTACGTTAGCCCGCCATTAACCAGCACAATTAATTTATGTTGTTCAATTATGACCGTTAAGCCTATATTCCATTAAGATAGTTTGCACCAAACTTTGAGCGTCATATTTTGGTGGCAATGAAGAGAAATTTCCAATAATTTTATTGCTATCCAACAATAATTGAAAATGATCTTTGAAAGTTTAATCTAAATGTGGAGTAAAATCAGTCAAACCCCGAAATATACCGCGGTTTGTTGAATCGGCAAGTCCTGGCATCGCTAATTCAAATGCGGCACAGAATTTCACACAGTTAATTATTTTAGATAGACCATATCTATTTTGAGAAACATTTTCATCTTGTTTCTGAATGTTAATCCAATACGCAGAATCAAGCTGTGTTAGAATATATTAATATCTCTAACAGTAAAAAATCTGTTTGACTTGAAATGAGTTATCGAATTGTCATGTTTTTCTATTCTTTAAAGTCAAATTAACTAAATCCTTCACTCCGGTCTTTGTCCATGTATTTTCTCCTTCAAACAGAAGACACGGGTGGGGGAGAAAGCGTTTTCATGAGTGCAGCAAAAAACCAGTCGTTTCCATTACACATTTCGGTATTAAAATGACTAGTAGGCTACATGATTTCCTCGACTTTTTCCAGAAATTTCAATATTTAAATTTGGTGTAGGACGTCCTAATTTCTTAAGTTAACGTGCAATTTCTCTTTTAATTTCGAAAAGGGTTGGTCCATTAGGTCCTCATTTCATTCATTTTTAATATAAAATATTTCCTTAGACACACCGACTAATCACATCACATCACATCACATCACACCACTATCACCACCCACAGTACTATAACACACTGGAACTGTAATGATATACAGTAGTCCAGAAGCCTGTGTGTTCTAACGCAGGTCATAAAGAGATGAGGGTGTTGGCGGTTCTTTTGTATATTCGGAGAGAGCTGCTTTGGTTGCAGCTCTAATGCAGTCTTATGGGACGGTGAAGAAAACCAGTTTTCTCCTGCCGACTACCCTACGTTGAGCTCCAAGAACTGCCGATCACAGATCCGAAAAGCACACTACAGCTAAAATTCTCGAGCAGTTCAAGGCTCCTACAGACAGTAAAATCTCGAATCGAAGGAGAATGAATTGGAAAAATAAATGAAACAATGAACTAGATTACATAAAAGCACGTTTTAAATTTTTAATTTTACAGGTCCATTTAAATGGCGGTTCTGCAGCTCTGCAGTTCCTATTGTAGAGCCGCCCCTGTGTCGAATACAAAATATCTGGTCAATAGTTGATCTATTACGCCTAATACCACACTGATGATCCCCAATAATTTCATCTACATATGGAGTTAATCTTCTCAAAAGAATATTGGACAACATTTTGTACGACGTCAACAAAAGTGATATTCCTTGAAAGTTACTACAGTTAGTCTTGTCCAAGCCCCTACAGTCTCGGCTGCGCGAAACGAGGAAACCGGGGCAAATTGAACTCTGCGCTTGCCGCCATATTGTTGGAGAGCAGACAAATAATAGCAGTGCGTAAATCACGCAATTTAACGCTGTGATGATCTAAAATTGACATATTATGGCCATTTTCGACGTTTAACGTAAAATTAGGACGAAATAAACATATTCAAAGTTTAAATGATATGTGTTAGAACATTAAAGAAAAGAAAATACGTACGCAGCAATTTATAGAAAACATACTGATACATCCATAAATAGGCCTACACAATACACATTATTTGTCTATGTTATAGATTGTATAATTTTACGATAATCAGCAAATTGTTAGGTTTCAGAGAATCTAAAATTATATTAACATATTAACTCTTAGATCACAAGACATAAATATATGCACCTTGATTACACAAGTTCTTGTTATAATCAAATTCATAAGTGAAATAAATATGCAATAATCAGTATAGACTTGTTAAGTTTTAGAGAATCAAAAATAAATTATATTACCGGTACTTTTGGACCACATGACATAGGTAATCTGGCAAAATATAATATGCGAAGGTAGCCAAATTACATTGAATTCATTCTTCAATTAATAAAGGGAATGCTATCAATTATAAAAGTATCGGTACCTAATACATTGCAAACAATAGGTAACGTGAAGACCTAAAAACTAAACAATCACTTTATGCAAGATAAAAAAAACCACATACTTTTTATGTGTGGATTTTTTACATATTGTATTTTTATTTTAAATAAATAAAATAGATATATTATCATTGCTTGCGAAGTGATGGTACATAATTTTTATGTACATATGCAATATCAATAAGATGCCATTCCTTGCTTTTGTTAATAAAATATATCCGGCAAAATGTAAAAGAGTTATTTATAGGTGAACTCTGAATCATAAATTCACAAAGGAGGCTTAGCTATTATAGCTATTTATTTATTTATTATCTGTATATTTATTTATCCATATATGGATCTTGAATGAAAGTTTATTATCTTGCAGATAAATTCATTTACATAATAAAAACAAAAGGTTATCTTTCCACTAATGTTTTAACATCTGATGTGTAAGTCTAAATAATTCACTCAGCGGGATTTCTCTACAGTCTGATATACCTGTACTAACAATTAAGTATTCTTTATTGTCGTAAACTACTGATTGATTTTTAATGATATTGATATTGTAACAACAGAGATAATATTATATCGTACCTTTTGCAAATAGCTTGGAAAATTAAACAGGGATGGTATTATCGCCGCGCTCTCATGGTTAACATTCGGCAGGTCTTTGAGCGGCCTCATGCGTTCGGCAGGTCTTTGAAATTTAATTGTATTATTGTTTTCAATTTCTTGTGTCGCCGCTCCAATCACTCGCCTCAATTTCAATAATGCAACCAATAAGCTGCTTCAATTATTATTAAATGACACTTACTTGTCTAATCCACGTAGACTAAACCCGAGGTTGCAATGTCTTGTGCTGAGGACGAACATTAAGGTATGTGATTAAAAATTATTATTAAAGAGTTATTATTAAGAGTTAAGAAAGTCAACGTACTCGTATATGAAATAATAATAATAATAATAATAATAATAATAATAATAATAATAATAATAATAATAATAATAGCCATTTAACAATATAACAAACTAGTGCTTATTCTTATCGAGAAAGTAGACGTGACAACGTGACGCTTAGAGTGAAACCTACAGAGCAACAATCGGTCGGCAAAATTATTTTTTTAAACCACACCGCACGTTATTGTATGATGCCGACATGTTAAGCATGAGTCCGCGGCGATAATATATCATCTTTCAAAATTATATTGCCATTACTTTCACACTATTCACTAAAAACACCCGAGACAAAACAAAGGACAAGTATGACAATCGTGTTTACCGCTCTATTTCTACCAGCAGCATGGCGGCGTAAACATGCGCAGACTGGTTTCAATTTTGGACAGCACACCAGCGCTCTGTGTGAGTCTAGTATACTATTATAACGTCTTTGGTCTTGTCCCCCTTCTTAAAGATAGGTACGATTATGGACTCCTTCTATTGTTCTGGTACAATTTCCTTTTCCCAAATAGCAAGTACAAGCTTATAAATTTCGTTAGATAATCGATTAAATTCCACAACACTTAAAATTAGGTTTACTTATTAATTCGGTTATCTTAACTACTATTATTAATTACAGTTATTGTGTGTAAGTTAACACTGCCTCCGGTGTGTACCCATTTTGAGTGAAATAAATTAGTACATTATGCAGCGAGCCTATAATGAAGGTAATTAAGAAGCGAGTATGGATATTTATGAAACGAGCGCAAGCGAGTTTCATAATTTTCATACGAGCTTCTTAATTACCATTATAGGCGAGTTTCATACGACTTTTTATGCTCGGCCATATTTCTAACTTGATATTATTAATTTTCTTTCTATCTGACCTTGACCAATGTCCCGTATGTTGTGAGATGTGCGCAGACGCGAAAGTATTGATTTTTCCGAGGAACAGCTGTTCACATTGACCTTGCTAGGCCATAAGAACCTACAGAGATAACATTCAAATTAAATTAGACATTGAAAAACGAGATGACAAATTTAATTTATTTGAATATTATTTACAATTAACGCTAATTATTATAGTAACAGAACATAACCTTCTGCGATAGTATTGGATTTCCAGCCTCCGTGACTTTTCGCTAATTTTCTTTCGATTGCATATCCGAGAATAATCGATACTTGCGGTTTTATAACGATAGAAAGCTGACCTGTCATTGGCTGAACAGTTGTAACCTGAATCGTCATTGGCTGAAAGACCTGACCTTTAATGAGTAGGTGTACTTTAATGACATGCATTAAAGGACTGCTATCAGGTGTATAATTATTACATTTCGGCATGGTCGAGCATAAACATACATATATAATACAGATATGTTTCTTTTATAATTCTGAGCAGTTGATTTGTGTATCGTTCGGTATTTAAATATGACATCAAAAGAAATGAACCAAACGTTTCGGGAGTCTTTAGTAATTCCGTATTGAGTGGTATTTATACGGAAAAAATAAGTACAAAAAATTGAGAGTAAGAAAGTGATACATAACTAACGATTTAAGGAATAGCGGCCACAGACGCTTCGTTGCGGCCTGCGGGTGTCAGATCCAAAGCTGAAATTTTGTAATGTGTTTGTCAGCTTGTGGATGGTCAAGTGGAAAAAAAAATAATAATAAACTCACTCACATAGTAACATGTTGGTGGCTACTCAAAAAAACAAAATTCTCACTGGATTTATGTATGTATGTATGTATTTATTTACACTGCAAGTGGGCAAGCACCCGGTGGCAGTGGTATACACAATATAAACAATACACAATAAAATGATAAGCAATACACAATAAATTTACAATACACAATACAATTTTATACACAATACAATAAGAATACACAATATAATTTAACACAATAATAATAAAACATAAATAAAATACCTAATTTTACATTACAACCTACATAATTATGTATAGGCCTACATAAGTTTCAATAGTCTTTCACTTTACTCTCATCTCACTCACTGTAGTGGCACTATGACGCATTTCACTGACACTTTAGCACACATTTCACTGATCGGAACTATTCACTGCACTGTAAAACCATAACTTCACTGACTCACCTCGCTTCACTGATACAACAGTTCAAATGAGTCAAATAATTACATCCTTATGCATACTTATAAACAGAACTACATTTAAACTTAACATTTCTAGTCTAAGGCCCTCTTACACGCTATTTTTAAATAATTTACAATTCAAACCAAGGAAGTAACTCGTCAGGCTAAATAAATACATGTCACCTTAAAAAATTAAATGTTAAATGTCACCTTAATTTTAATTTGCACTTTATACGCAAGTTTTTAAATTATTCTTGAATCTCCTTAAGAAAGGACAGCCCTCAAAGACCGCTGCAGGTAGGTCATTCCAATCATTTATAGTTCTATTTAAAAATGAGAATTTACCTACATCCGTTTTCTGTTTCCTACAATTGATTTTAAAATCATGATCGTTCCTACCATAGTACGTTGGCTTTTCTAACCGAGCCGTTATGTCTACCCATGTTTTCTGACCTAGATGTGGTCTATACAATGATGTTATTCTAGTTTCCTAGTACAGAAACATAACTTAATCTTTGTTGGTCCATTCGTTACAGTACAGTAGTCACCTTAGGTCACTTCTTTTATCGAATTCTGTAAGTTTAATGCACAACATGCCTAAAAAGTGTTCAAAATGAGCCCCATTAACATTCTGGCAAGCAACATAACGGCACAACAAGGATTTATGCACTCTGTGAAAGATGCCAGGAGTGGTTTCGATCACTTCAACTGTACCCATAATGCACTGTATTAAGACTTGCTCATCTTCGATAGGTGTGTTGCAAACCATGTCCTATATGCTGCGCCAAATGAATATGTCGCACAGTATCAAGTCAGGAGAACGTGGAGACCATACTATTGAACACACGTGCGACAGTAAGTTTTGTTTAGATTTCATAAGTTATAAA
Organism: Periplaneta americana; assembly: GCF_040183065.1. Taxonomy (NCBI): domain Eukaryota; kingdom Metazoa; phylum Arthropoda; class Insecta; order Blattodea; family Blattidae; genus Periplaneta; species Periplaneta americana. The sequence goes on along the minus strand of NC_091131.1, from coordinate 155,322,924 downwards.
CATTTTTACAGTAATTGTAGCTTAGCTTCAACGTTGACACATATCGATATGTATGAAGCTCCTGGAACCACTTATCCCTATTCTTAAATACTTGGTTGTGTGACCCTATCTTTCAAAGTTTGTATATAACATACAGAGTGTTATGAATATAAGAGTAAATATTTTAACAGGTGATAGATAAAATCAATACGAATTGAAAATTCACCTGACCTGCAGGTTTTCCTTTCTCTAACGGTCTGTTCAGTAATAAATTAACAGTATTTCAAGTTGCCATGTTTTGCACACAAATACAGTATTTAGGTTAAATGCCTGTAAGATGCCGTTCGCTTTCTGAGAGTCATCACTGTATCAGTCGTTTTCGTGGAAGGTAGAATACAATTTAAGTTAAAACGTCCAAGTTTGCAATGCTTAAAATCACTCCGAGATATGTTAAAACGCACTAACGCCGTATCCTAAGTAGGCTAAATGCGAGCACGAGCAATGCGGGCACAGCGTTAAAACACGCATCTCAAATATCTGCGAGGAAAAGCGAAGATATCCAATGTACAATAACTGCGTACCACAGTTTTTAATGCAAAATATCGATTTTTAATGATCGACGTGGACGCATATGGAAAAGACAGTTATGCATGAATATTTCATAACTCAGCTATTCATCAAAACATAAAAAATGACTCTTTACCTTTACGAAAAGTTGCGCAGGTACCTAACTTCGAAAAAAAAAGACTTAATTTTTATTCATAGGAGACAAAGCTTATCCTTTAAGAACATATCTAATGAGACCCTATACTACAGGGACATCATTTTATTTTTACTAACATTTTTAATATTAACCTGGCTATACCTTTAGAGAACCGGAAACATCGTTCGCTAGCCCCTTCCACGACTGGAGTTCGATGATACTGGCGTAAAACACAAACACATCACTTTACTAGGTATAGGAGGGAAGAAAAGTAGTTCGTCCATTTACGTAAACTAGGAAATATCGCAATTTTGAGTTCGATAATTTTCATTAGGTTTTTATTTTGATCAAAATGCAGTACTGTATTAAGAATAAGTGTTTTTAGTCACGAACTGAGCTATCCATTCGAACGTAATCATTATGCAGTGTATATTATACTGTCTACAGCACATTAGCCATTTCATTCAGACGCTAAATAACCTGGATGTTGATACTGCGTCGTAAAATAACCCAATAAAATAAAAAAAAAACAGCACATTAGCGTACAATATAGAGAATGAAGTTCAATTGAAAAATAATCATAATACGGATATTTAAACACATTTTTGAAAATGGTGGCCGTTCATTTCGATACAGGCTTCAGTTCTTTTGTGCATATTATCGCACTATAAACTATTGAATATAATTCTAATTGCCAGTTTCGTCCTTCGTACTAGTAACTCATGTTGAAATAATTCTGTACCTACTCTATAAAAGAGTACCTTACGTACTGTAAATTTAATCTTCACTTCTGCCCGACCGGCACAGATAAAATTACTCAGACATGCTATCCACATGCTAAGTGGTTATGCCGCAGGATCGTAGAAAGGGGGGAAAATCACGTGAAAGTTAATTATTTAACGAGGCCCTTTTATTTAAGTTATTTTAAACAGTTGTATAATATTACGTAAACGTCCAATTCCTAACAGAAATTAATCTTTTCAGAAAAGAATTAAGACAGCTCAGCTTTTACAGAGGGGCGTGCATTAGCAGGTGGGGAAATCGGGATGCGACGTAGGCAAACGGACAGTACCTGTGCGAAAATATGATTCAATATTGAAAGTTCTTTCGTCACTGGAAAATGCGAACATATTTCTGGAACGTACTATACTCACTAACTCAGTGCTGTTTACTATATGCAGCCTTGATTCTGTCTGGAGGACAGTTGGAACTTCATTAGTAGAAGGGGTGGGAGTGAAGTACATTCAAAAACTCAGGTACAATAAAAATTGAAGTAAAAATAGAATGATGTCCCTGTAGAAGAGTTCAAAAGAAGATAATGGCCTCATATTTCAATTACCGTTTATCACTTTGAAGAATGACTATAGAATGGAATGTTGTTGAAATCTATTGAAATTATTGTAGAAAATGCATTTCATATTGTAAAATAATTTTCCATGGCGCTATAATTGACAAGGAATAGAATACTTCTACCAATGTCTCTGAAGATAATGTGACGCAAGGATATCATAATTTGCAGCACTCGAAGGCAAACAATCGTACGTCGAGAGCAGCAGAAAATGTGCGAGACACCTTTTATCAATAATTTTAATTGAAAGTAATTTAATGTTTAAGTATTCTCATTATCACGGGTTTTGAAAACAATAAACATTGATTAAAACCTATATAATTACATATGTACTTATTTTAAACTTAATTGAATATCCCGTACTATCAGCTACAGAGTTCCATTCTTTGTCAATAGCTAAACGATCCTTGTACTGAGGTTTTCTTTTGTTCCACAATACATTTCTTGTTTGTACTTCGGAAATTAACACTTCAATTGCTATTGCTTGCCGGACGACATCTGCTGTGAAAATCAAACCGTTTTAAATTCCAAACAATGCGTGCGGTGCGGCTTCACAGCATCGTATGTAGAGATGGCCGATATTTCACAAACCGATATTTTGTCACAGGTATTTTTTTGTCACAGATAAACCTGTGACTGATGACGCGAAATATCTGTGACAAAATATCGCTATCGAAATCTGCTCCGTATTCAGTACTCTGTCACCGTTGCAACGTCTGTGACTGATATTTTCTCCTCTACGTCGTGGTTTGCACATGCGCATGATACAATAAAAGCAATCGGGCGGTGGTATTTGATTATTTTTTCGTGATATTTTGTTCAATATTATTTTTTCAAAGTGATGATGTGTTGCAAAGTTATTAGCGGCATTATAATAATATAATCATGAATCTGACATTTTGTTTTCATATTTTAGTCTGTATGTATGTTTTTATAAATATTTTATGTATTCCCCGAGATCTTCACATTTTCATATTAAGCTTACTGTCAATTTATTTTAATTTGTAAGTATTTTCCACTCAATTAAAACCGAACGAGACAAAACTGGCTAATATGATGGGCAACGTATTTCGCTAAACTAACCTTGAGCTAGTTCCCTTCGTATTCCCCTTATACATCTTGCATATACGAATCTGTGACAGGTCAGGTTTGGTTGGTTTAAGCTTTTATTATGCCTAGACATATAGGATCAACGACTAAACTAGCGTTGAGGTAGTTCCCTTCGTACTCCGCATATACACCTTGCATATACGAATCTGTGACAGGTTAGGTTTGGTTAGTTTAGGGTTTGTTATGCCATGGATATACGATCAACTGCATCTCCACAAAAAAAATCAAATTCAACGATTTTCACTTCCGAAATCACCTAAACTACCTCAGCGCTAGTTTAACCCGAGGAACTGTCTCTCCACAAAAAAAAAAAAAAAAAAAATCCTTGTAAATGCAACGATTTTCACATTCGAATTCGCCGAAACTACTTCAGCGCTAGTTTCACCATCTTATTATAAATTATATAATGACTACACGATTTAAATAGTAATAATACCATTGGTTACCAATACTTTATCTTGTGTAAAATCCTGTCTGAACAACAGTTTTGTTTTGTAATTATTTTCCATTGTTTTTCGGAATACTGATATTTCGTTAATTTTTATTCTGACTCAATATTATAATGTTAATGCAGGATCAATTTTTAAAACGATTAGGATAATCACATAACCTCAATTTCTCCATACCCAACTACATAAAAAAATTATATCTACAATCAACTACGATATAACCTCTTCGTATTATGAGGTTTACTTTTTGCATGTTTCTGTTGAGTTAGCTTAGTATTTATTTGTTAATGGTACATGTACATAACTTATTTGTTGCATTTTCCCATATACACCACTGATGTGTGGCGTGTATAGAGAATTCGTATTCACATTGCACTGCTCTTCAATATTTCCTGTTAATTTTTATCGGTGTGACAAAATATCGGTGTAATTCATGCATATTGTGCTTACTTATCGATCTAAAATATCGGTGTGACAAAATCACAGACATTTAATTGTCACAGTCACAGTTGTCACAGATACTTGTAAATATCGTTTAAGCTCAACTCTAATCGTGTGAACCGCGCGCGTCTCGTGTCCACGTTGGACAACTCCATTTATTATTTTGATTGTGAACGTCAACCCCAGTAAACACATCGCACCGCTCGTACCACCTTAACCTTGGACATGGCGTAAGGAATCTTTGTTTCTTTCACTGTCGTCTATTGCACAAACAAACATTTGCTTTTAATTTCCTACCAACCTGTAAACAACCTGAAAGACGTTTCCAAATACTGTTCTCTCTCACATCATAAACAACAAACATCCATTTCTGTGCTATAAACCATTTTTTTTCAATATTGAAAGTTCTTGTTTAAATGACCATTTTCATGCTCCACATATTGATTTAGCAATGACCATTAGAACACGTTGTTGTTCATGTCAGGCACGATATGTTGTTAAAGCCGAACTACTGATGTTGATGCATAAAACATGACCTACTGAGGTGTAGAAATTACAAGATGAATCAATTTACACGTCAGTTCCTCATAATACTTCTTGGCTTTTTCTGCATAGCATTTAACGACACCGGATATTATTAGTTTCTGTGAATTTATAAACATCGAAATTTATTAAAATATTAGCCGTACCCGTGCGCTCCGCTGCACCCGTTAGAAATAAATATAAAGTAATTACATAATTAAAATAGGACATTTGATCCAGGGAACATTCGTGTTTGATAGAAGGATAAATCGTTTAATATATTACTTAATTTAAATTGCATCCAAATATTGAAAATGCGATCATTTTGGTCCAGAGACACTCATTTGGTGCAATGACAATTCCTTTAACATGTTTCTTAATTTTTATTACATTCAACCATAGTTTAATGAACATTGACGTAATTTAGATTTAATGTGTATATTTTATTTTACTTGTTATATGTTTCCATTGAATTATGCTAATAACTTAATTTTAACTCTTGTTTTCTACGTATTCAGTAAATGGCGCTTGGCCCACTATGGTTCTGAACCCTTCAAATAACTTAAATTATATTATATAAGCTTAATATTACATATTATATTATGTTATATTATATTATATTATATTATATTATATTATATTATATTATATTATATTATATTATATTATATTATATTATATTATATTACATTACATTATATTATATCACAAGTTACTGTAATAACATTATAGCATTATGTCCATCTAGAGAAACTACACTTTCCAATGGGAAATAATAATTAATTATACAAATCCGTTATTTTAGCTTCCGATATTACTTCATACAAACACAGAAACATTCTCTGTAGGCTATCTTTCATAGCTTTCGATTGTTGCTGTTCAAGGCCCCTTATAGACGAAGTCGTTTTTTTTTTAATTCATTACACGGCCTTAGATGGAAGTTATTTTAATTTTAAAACCCATTTATCTCATTAAATATCAGTCCTATCAAAATTTTTCAAGGAATAAAACGTATCGCAAATTATTTTTAAAGAAACTTTTGTTATGTACCATTTTTCACAAAAACCAATAATAAGCGAGATATTTCGATTTATTTCATTCAGGCCCCCTTATAACCCCCCTTTTAAATAACGTATTTTGAATGCCATACAGTCTAAGTTACAACGAACTTAATTTATATTCCAATTTTCATCGAAATCCGTTCAGCCATTATCGCGTGAAAAGGTAACAAACATACAGACAGACAGACATACAAACAAAAATTTCAAAAAAGCGATTTTCGGTTTCAGGGTGGTTAATTATATATGTTAGGACCAATTATTTTTGGGAAATCGAAAATTACCAGAAAAATTTCGGCTACAGATTTATTATTAGTATAGATGCCAATTTTCCAATATTTGAGTTCAAATTGAGTAGTCTATTTAAATTCAGACTTATGTCGAAGTTATAATTACTCTTATATACGGAATGTGCAATATGTGTAGATAGGCGGTCATCAGCACAGTACACCCTCGGGATAGCGTCTCTCACACGCGGATAAGAGAGGCACTTGCATGCACCCGTGGCTGCTGGCGGATATGATTTCTACCTCTCCCTTCTGCACGACGGTGCATATTGCGATACACTCCTTACCCGTTACCCAGTTCAGCGAGTTCTGATGACCACTGGTGTAGAGTATATAAATATTTTCACCAGCCATCCAATTAAATTCCGACTTAGATCGAAGTTATAATTTATTATAGTTATATGCGGTATGTAGAATAGGTGTAGAGTATATAAATATTGCACAAAGTTCATCAGCCGTCCAACTTAAATCGACTCTTACGAGACAGTAAATATGGATCCACGGCGAACATCGGATCACTATACACGTGTGCGAAGAGACGTTGACATGGAGGAAACATTGTAGTAAAGGCATTAACCCACGACATCGCGTAACAGAGTAATAATGGCGAATATTGAAGAATATAGTCAAGCAGTAGTTGTAACCTGCGTTGTGTAACTTTCTCCATTCTCCTGTAACTTCATCCCTCTTAGTCCCAAATATTTTCCTAAGCACATTATTCTCAAACAACCTTAACCTCTGTTCCTCTGTCAAAGTGAGAGTCCAAGTTTCACAACCATATAGAATAACCGGTAATATAACTGTTTTATAAAACTGGTCGAAAATATTCGCTGCCACTGTAAACCATAACTTCACTGACAATTACACTTCACTGATACAGCACTTCAAACAACACAAACATTTTACACCCTTATTGCCACGTAGAATCATACTTTTAGGTTATTTTAGGCTAAAATTGCTAATCTAAGATCTTCTTACAAGCCATTTTAAACTAATTTACATTTCAAATCAATGGAATAACTCGTCAGGCTAAGTAAGTATATGTCACCTTAATGTAATGCAATTTCAGTAACATACTTTATGCACAACTTTTAACGGAGTTTTGAAATAAGTGGTTCATGGGCCTTTAAAACTGTGCGTAATATTTCTGGTCTGCACTCTTATAGGTCGCGTATTAATGCTTAATGGAATGCAGTTGTTGCTTAGTAACAATTCAATTCTGTCACGTTTAATTATTTCCTGCCGATACACAGCTTAAAAGCTTCAATTACTTTCAAAAAGAAGGCATTGCCCTTCCGACGTGTATCGATTGCAAGCGTTCATCCTTCATTTGTCATTACGTCACATCTGACTGCCACCTCATAAATAACTCATCGCCATGTTACACAGGACGTTACTTCAGTGGTGACGTAAATGTCTTCTGTTCCGCGATACAATTCAGATATTAATTCAGGTTGCTGGGAAATTGAAAAGTTTCGCTTTTATGTAAACTATCTGAATACTTAAGAAAATGAAATTCATAAATTTGAGAACACTAATTGTTTACACCTAGCTGAGAAATCATTTCTAGCTAAATTCTAGTAACTTTTTAATGCACAAAAATTAAACGCTACGACTAGAGAGGAGGATCTCATGAGTAGGGTCCGGATTTTCATGTAATATCAAGGTGTGAAATATGTACATATTTATGTAAGAAAAATAAGCTGAATGTGTACCAAAATATGTAAAATCATTAAAATATTTAATATCAATATCTGGCAGGTGCAGAATAGGTAAGACTCTCCAGTTGTGATTTCATAGAGCACCCGACTTTTTTACCGCACACTTAACACATTACTATTTTTCCATCTGTAGTGAAAGCTTCGTCCATCGCAATCCATGATTTTATTTTCGTCGTTAGGGTTGAAGATACAGGGGCCATTTTAGTTAGTTAAAAGCAGTAGATAAACTCACTTGCACTTTGTACTGTAAGTACTAAAACTACAGAACTGAGTGAAATGAATTACACAACAGTACTGCAAGCACTGTTTCGCTTTAAAATAAGAGATGTGAGACACATGCATTTTAGCTGCTCCCTGTACGAAACAAAGTGTCTACTAAAATCTCAAACTATAGAAATTTACAAACTGTTTGAAAAGTGACATTCCTGTCTCATTCAGAAGGGTAGGATTATTCCAGCCGAAAACCATACTTTCTAATTGCTCGGAAAATCCCATTTCCGTATAGGTCTACTAAATTTGAAGTAAAGAGATCAAGAAATAACCTGAAAAGTAATTTATTTTAATCTTTCAACATCTTTCCAGTTTGTTCCTTTACTTCAGCTTTTTTTTCAAAAGTCGGCTACTTTATTGCGGCTCATGCCAGACTTGACACGGGTTTTCCCTGGAAGGTTTAGGAAGAGAGTGGGTTAGGTTGCAATTACATTTAAAGTGGATGGTATGGGGTGAGTGCCTCTATTACTTCCTGCAACTAAGGACGTTATGTTTATTCTCGAAATATATCCTTTCTTGAGTAGGTAAAAAGGCTTTTTAAATCTGTATATTTCAAATTGTAAACTTCCCCAGCAGAAGTTTTTTTTTTTTTTTTTTTTTCCCCTTTTAGAGAAGTAAAAATGAATAAAACCCCTAAATATGTAGATTTATGTAATACCAAGCCATAATATGTAATGCGGGGTAAATATGTAAAAATATATAGTATCAAATTTTAATATAACTTATTAATGGTAATTACAAGATTCGCAAAGATTTGTTATTTATATACGGTTAGGTTGAAAGGAATATAATATGTAATTACATAAAAATCCGGTCCCTAGTCATGAGTATTAGCTGAATGCAGGAGTGAGATATAGTAGAGCAGCCATTACTGCAAATGATCCGCTGATATCTCGCGAGAAAATGAAAATAGTAGTGGTTGTCATAGCAAAAATTGAAAAAATAAAAGTGAAAAGAGGAGTAAAAAGGTGAGTTCACAAGAGTCAACTTTCAGCGAACGCGGCACAAGTGAACATTAGTAAACTCAGTGTATGTGTGAGTGCGGCAGAGAAGAGAACGACAGACGCTCAGCCCGACCAGTAAAGTTAAAATATCGTACCACCCTTTAAAAATATCGTATTTCACTTTTTTTTTATTCTTCCCCCCTCCTTCCCGTTAGGAACTCCTGGTTTAGGTTACATGGGTGTGCCGCGGTATTTTAAATTAGAACTTTAGTGTGCCACATGTTAGAAGAGGTTGAAAAACGCTGTAGTAGACTCTGACATAGAACGAACTAAATTCAATGACTCCAGACGTTGCAAAAATACTATGATATGAAGAGAGGGATGTTCGATTTGAGAGAGTAACGTTTTTACTTCAGCATCATTTTCTTTCATATCAACTCATATCTCTCAACTCACTGACAGACTTTGTTATTACTTCTTTGATATCTTCTCTTACATTTTCACTCTTTTCATTATTGATTTCAAAACTGCAACCAACGGTAGGCATTTCTCGGATAAAGATACAAATTAAATATATCAAAAGAATACGCGGAAATAACTCTTAAGTAAACTAAACTAATGGCCTTTTATGAAGAGAAATGGTCGGAGCAAAATAATAATTACAATGAACAGAACAAGTTTCAAAATTTGCATACTTAGGATGCGTAATTATTAGACATACGATTGTAACGAATATTTAGAAGAAAAGTACAGACATGGTACAGTAAATTAAATGCTTTTATTATAAGACTTTTTGGTGGAAACATGAGAAAAAATACTGGAAATAACTTTGAAATATGTAGTCGAACTTGAATTAAGACTAATTATTTAAAATGGAAGGAGTCCATAATTGTACCTATTTTTAAGAAGGGGGGGGGATAAGACTAACTGTGGTAACTTTCGAGGAATATCACTTTTGCTGACGTCGTACAAAATTTTGTCCAATATTCTTTTGAGAAGATTTACTTCGTACGTAGATGAAATTATGAGGGATCATCAGTGCGGTTTTAGGCATAATAGATCCACTATTGATTAGGTTTTTTTTGTATTCGACAGTTATTGAAGAGAAAAAATGGGAGTATAAGGGTACAGTACATCAGTTATTCATAGATTTCAAAAAGGCATATAACTCGGTTAAAACAGAAGTTTTATACAATATTCTTATTGAATTTATTATTCTCAAGAAACTAGTTCGATTAATTAAAATGTGTCTCAGTGAAACTTATAGCAGAGTTCTTATAGGCCAGTTTCTATCTGATGCTTTTCCAATTCACTGCGGGCTAAAGCAAGGAGATGCACTATCACCTTTACTTTTTAACTTCGCTCTAGAATATGTCATTAGGAATGTTCAGGATAACAGACAGGGTTTGGAATTGAACGGGTTACACAGCTTCTTGTCTATGCGGATGACATGAATATGTTAGGAGAAAATCCACAAACGATTAGGGAAAACACAGAAATTTTACTTGAAGCAAGTAAAGCGATCGGTTTGGAAGTAAATCCCGAAAAGACAAAGTATGTGATCAGAATATTGTACGAAATGGAAACATAAAAATTGGAGATTTATCCTTCAAAGAAGTGGAAAAATTCAAATATTTTGGAGCAACAGTAACAAATATAAATGACACTCGCGAGGAAATTAAACGCAGAAGAAATATGGGAAATACCTGTTATTATTCGGTTGAGAAGCTTTTGTCATTTAGTCTGCTATAAAAAAATCTGAAAGTTAGAGTTTATAAAAGTTATATTACCGGTTGTGAAACTTGGACTCTCAGTTTGAGAGAGGAACAGAGATTAAGGGTGTTTGAGAATAAGGTTCTCAGGAAAATATTTGGGGCTAAGAGGGATGAAGTTACACCTTCACCTGACATAATTAGGAACATTAAATCCAGACGTTTGAGATGGGCAGGACATATAGCACGTATGGGCGAATCCAGAAATGCATATAGCGTGTTAGTTGGAAGACTGGTGTGAAAAATACCTTTGGGAAGGCAGAGACGTAGATGGGAGGATAATATTAAAATGGATTTGTGGGAGGTGGGATATGATGATCGTAGAGACTGGATTAATCTTGCGTAGAATAGAGACCGATGGCGGACTTATGTGAGGGCGGCAATGAATCTGCGGATTCCTTAAAAGCCATTTGTAAGTAAGTAAGATATAAAAGAATGAACTTAAATTATGGCATAAGTATGAAACAATAAATTATTTAAGCAAGGAAGAGTAAAAGATCTCATAGTAAAGTTAGGGAAGTATTGGTGACATTCTTCCTTAGAGCGAAACACAGGTCCTGGGCTCATGAACTACATATTAGCCGCTAGCTGAAACCAGAGCTCATGTGCTACCCCTTAAGATAGACGCGGAGAAACGAGGTTGTGACCTCATTGCATCACTTTGGCCATGGCATCAAGGACTCTGATAAGAGAGAAGGTTGAAAAATTACAAACTAATTTAGGGCAACTCGAGGTCGGTCGGCAGGAAGTCCAGGAATATGTTGGGTTGCGTGTGAGCATATGCATTTGCTTGTAACTTGAACCGGACGCTGCGGAACTCCTGATAACAGAGATGATCCATACGTCTTCGTTCTACAAAGCTGGGGAGTTGTATTTCATAAATGCGAACGTTTTATAAATAAATTTGAAATTCCGCACTTAAAAATTGAACTAGCTGACGAGTAAACCTTGAATTTTGCAAGGCATACTGTCTGTATTGTTTCTCCTGTACCTAGACGAAATATACATAAAATATACATAAAATTCCACACTGACGAAATAAATGATGCGATAACTAAAATTAATGACGATCTGGACTCAATCTGGACATGGACACGGAAATTCCGACTTAAACTAAAGCCAGAAAAATCACAGTCAACCATTGTGGGCCATTCACGTTTGTTAAGCACTATTACCATACCAAATTTGTCCCCGATTAAAATATACGGCACCGAAATTCCGTTCAGTGAATCAGTAAAGAATCTAGGTATTTATTTGGATAAAAGTTTAAATTGGAACATTCAAGTTGCAGAAACCTGCAGAAAAGTATTCTCATTAATCCACTCGTTTAGGCGATTGAAGAATTTCCTACCCTTTTCCATGAAAAAATATTAGTGCAAACACTCGTGATGCCCCACTTTGATTACTGTGATATTCTGCTTACTGACCTAAGCGTTACTTCGGCGCAGAGACTACAACGTATTCATAATATGTGCGTCCGTTTCGTCTGCAATATTCGCCGGGCTGATCACGTAACACCATCCCTCGAAATGTTGTCCTGGCTCCGTCTAGAAGATCGTAGGAAAATCCACTGTCTTTCCCTTCTCTTTCACATATTGCATTTCTCCACTCCTGTCTATCTTGCGTCTCGTTTTCAAAATTTATCCACCCATCATAACCTAGACACACGATCACAACACTCCTCAATATTATACATTCCCTCCCACCGAACATCCTCATATTCATCTTCTTTCACTGTGGCTGTTCCTCGGCTTTGGAATTCCCTATCGAGTAATGTCAGGGACTGTCAGACATCAAACCAATTTAAGAATAGGGCCTAGACTAACGAAATATTTTTCTAACAATTCTTGTTAACAATAATAGCTGTTTCATGTTTCTCAATGTTTAATGGTTATATATATCACAGATAAATATTTAAATTATCTCATTATTATTATTATTATTATTATTATTATTATTATTATTATTATTATTATCACTATTTCTTACCAATGTTTATTATTGTCACACTATCATTACTTTTCCAACTTTCATTATTTACTTTCATGTTGTTTTGTGGTCTAGATATTAATGTAATAACTATGTAACCAATTGTATTCTATTAGAATTAGTATTATTAGACTGAACCATAGCTGAACAGTGACACCGGGTTCGATCCGCAGTAAATGAGTGAGGTTTTCGATAGACCATCCAGTTATACCTAAGTTCTCATTTATCACCGCACTATTTTTCTATTCTGTAACGTCCATCTCGCTTTCAGCAAGGTTCACGATGGTCTTTTCTACACATTTGTAACAATGCGTGGTAACCACATAGAGCACTTTCTGTGGTGTATATATACGTGACATACATATATTTCTTTCCGAACACATGCTTATAGGAACTTTTTTTATAGTTTCGACAAATGCTACCTCCTGTAAATATATGCGACACTTTTTTTAACACCTTGTATATCTTAATGTTGTCTATCATATGATATCTTCTTCTGTCCCGAACTCTTCTCCCGTTCACCATTCCTTCCACTGCATCCTTCAGTGGGCAGTTCCTTCTCAGCCAGTGACCCAACCAATTCCTTTTTTCTCTTTATGATCGGTTTCAGCATCATTCTTTCTTCACCCGCTCTTTCCAACACTGCTTCATTTCTTATTCTGTCTCTCCATTTCACACGCTCCATTCTTCTCCATTTACACACTTCAAATGATTCTATTCGTTTTTCTTCACTTTGTTATAATGTCCATGTTTCTGCCCCATACAATGCCACAATCCACACAAAGCACTTGATTAGTCTCTTCCTTAGCTTCTTTTCCAGAGGTCCGCAGAAGATGGTCCTTTTTCTATTAAAAGCTTCCTTTGCCATTGTTTTCCTCTTTTTGATTCCTGGCAGCAGCTCATGTTACTGCTTATAGTACACCCTAAGAATTTGAAGTTTCGGAATATGTATGATAAGAACTTTCTTGTGTTAAATATTAACATAACTTGTTAACATGTTTCGACCTATTTTCGGTCATCTTCGGAACTGGTCGTTGTTGGTCTTGGCGCCTCTTGTTTCCTGTGTGGGTGCGTTCGTAGTGTAGAGTCAAAGAGAGTATGTGTTTTGAAATTGAGTTGTGTGTTGAGAATATCGTTGGGGTGTGTTTTCGTGTGTCTGTATATTTCATATTGTTCTAGTGTGTTGAGTTTCTGGCTTTTTGGTTGGATGTGCAGTATTTCCATGTCTGTGTTGATGTCTCTGTCGGTGTGGTTGGCGTTTGTGATGTGTTCTGCATATGTGGAGGTGTTTTGTAATTTTGTTATGGCTGTAATGTGTTCTTTGTAACGTGTTTGAAATGATCTGCCTGTCTGTCCTATGTAGAAGTTGTTGCAAGTGTTACATTTGAGTTTGTATACGCCTGTGTGGTTGTATTTGTTTGTTTGTGTTGTTTGTGTGTTGGGATGTTTTTGTAGAGTGTTATTTGTTCTGTAAGCGATGTTGTAGTTTAATTTCTTGAATGAGGTTGCAATTTTATGTATGTTTTTGTTTTCGTATGGTAGTGTGATATATTTTTTGTGTTTTTGTGTTTGTGTTGTATTCTTCTGTTTTTTTGTGGTTTTGTTTTGTCTTACGTATTATGTTGTCTATGTTAATATTTAACACAAGAAAGTTCTTATCATACATATTCCGAAGTGATACAGTGTTAAAAGTTGTGTAATCAAGATGTATAATCTGAAGTTGTTCACTTACTCTACTGCGTCATCTAGTATTCGCAAGTTTACCTTCTTTATTTTTCTTCCGACAACCACGTTCTTTTGTCTATTTTTGCATTTGTTTAATAGAGAGTAATAGAGTACAAGTGATCTATGATTGAGGTTCTGGCTCATATGTACATCTATTATGAGGCAGTACATCTCACTTGACGATATGTGTCAGAGGAAGAACAATTATTATTGTTTGTATGCATCTGAAGTCTGATTAGTGTAATATATAGCTAATCGGCGCTGTATGCAATGGAGGGGAAAAGGAACTGGCCACCCTACTCCATTATCTCCTGGCTAATTGCCTTATAAGTGGTGTCTTGTTGGTATCACTTGTGAGGTTCGGACTAAACAACAGAGTACAATTTTTTGGGTATAAAAATTTAAGTAAGTATGAAGTGAGTTGAAAAAATGTCTAAGATTTTGGTGGGTTCCATGCCATTCAAATTTGGGAACCGCTACTGTACAGTGTAATACACTCGTACACCACACACGAGAGATTTTAAGGGGAGAGGATGGTATTTTTTAAACCTTTTTTCCTATTTGGTGTGAAATATTAATTTTTTGTATGTAGAGAGCTCATAGCTGTGGCAACTCAACCAAATAAAAATATTTTGAAAAAAAAAAATGATTTGGGAGCCCAAATTTGAAAAAAAAAAATATACCCAATGCAGGATTGTACTAAAACCGATATATCTAAACCGTTTTTAAAGATAGATTCAAACAGTTTTTTGCAATGTATTTACAAAAGCATGTTCTACAAACTGTCTGTAACAGAATTTTGATATTAGTCCCTACGTTTGTAAAATAAACAATTAGGGTGCTATTCATAGACATTTCGCTAGCCCGGGCTACGAGCGTGCTAAACAGGATTCATATCTTATCATATCGCTGACACTGGTTTATGAATACGAAAAACGTTAGTTCGCTGATCATCCACCGAAAGCCCGCGCTAAGAATGTCTATGAATACGGCCCATAAAATGTAATAGCAATTTTCTGATTTCCTTTCTTGCAAACAAACGGACGTATTTTTAAAATGAAATAAAATAACAAACTTCTGTCACAGAGAAAAGTTTCCTAATAGTCTAAAGAATGTGTATTCTAAATTTCATGCATGTATCTTTAATAGTTCAGAAATTATATCCATTTTTGTCTGGCAATGTAGCAAAAAAAAGAAAATGAAGTTACTGGAAACCGATAAAAGCGGGCGTGTGATTTAAAAATCCATAGCGCAGGAAATGACGTCTCAACATCCGATAAGAGCACAAATACCCACAAAATGTTATACAATGGATTCCAGACATGTCAAAGGGTATTTTAAAGAAAAAAAATTTTTTTTTTTGAAAATTTAATTTACCGGAAACAACAATAAAAGTGGGCGAGTGATTTAAAAATCCATAACACAGGAAGTTTAAAAATGGCGACTCAACATCCGATAAGGGCACAAATACCCACAAAATGTTATGCTATGCATTCCACACATATCACAGAGTATTTTAAAGATTTTTTTTTTTTAAATTTACTCATTTTTCACCAAAAAATACCATCCTCTCCCCTTAATATTAAAAATGTATTTTCATAAATAATCATAGGCACTCTGTGGAATTATTCCCATACAAGATTTTGCCTTTTCTGTTGTTACGAATTACTAGTAGGCTCCAATGTGTCTTAGACATGCTCTCTCACTTGAAAATTGTCTGCAGTAAAAGGTAAAAAAAAAAAAAAAAAACTGCGACAATCCTTATTCTCGGCATGTGAGCGTGATCTTGGGAAAAGCCTCTGACTCTGAGCGATGGCACGGTCACGTGACTACGCATGCTGGGTAGTTTGAACCAATCAGCCTTCAGCCGTGATTCTTCATTAAACAACAAAGAGTCGTTTTGTTAGGGACTTATTTTGCTACATTATTATACTCGCACATGTTTCATACGCTATATTATTGTTTGTACGACAGCATTATAAGTTTATAGCACAATTAATAAAGAGATAACATAGCAAATTTTAAATCATGAGTAGTTTGATATGATAGTCTATGAAGAAAGGGGTTGCTGTGACAACAGCCATTATTAAATTTTATTGCGAGGGAGATAGTTTCATATTAATTTCATGGCACAAGCTATGCCGTCATAATGGAAGATGTGACGTAGTCGGTTGGCATGGTAATAGTTTACGACGCTGGTACATTGTGGCATAATTATTATTGTGAACGATTTTGACTAATAATGAGATATAAATATATCTATACTAATAATAAATCTGTAGCTGGAATTTTTCTGGTAATTTTCGATTTTCCAAAAATAATTGGTCCTAACATATACAATTAACCACCCTGAAACCGAAAATCGCTTTCTTGAAATTTTTGTATGTATGTATGTATGTATGTATGTATGTATGTATGTATGTATGTATGTATGTATGTATGTATGTATGTATGTATGTATGTATGTATGTATGTATGTATGTCTGGATATTTGTTACCTTTTCACGCGACAATGGCTGAACCGATTTATATGAAAATTGGAATATAAATTAAGTTCGTCGTAACTTAGATTTTAGGCTATATGGCATTCAAAATACTTTATTTGGAAGGGGGGTTATAAGGGGCCCTGAATTAAATAAATCGAAATATCTCGCTTATTATTAATTTTTGTAAAAATGTTAAATAACAAACGTTTCTTTAAAAATGATTTCCGATAAGTTTTATTCTCTGAAAAATTTTTATAGGACTGATATTTAATGAGATAAATGAGTTTTAAATTAAAATAACGCCATCCAAGGCGGTGCAATGTAATAAGAACAAATGACTTCGCCTATAAGGGGCCTTGGATAACAACAATCGAAAGATATTAAACATAGCCTACAGAGAATGTTTGTATGAAGTAATATCGGATGCTAAATTAACCGATTTGTATAATTAATTATTAGGCTATTTCACCATTGGAAAGTGTAGTTTCTCTAGATGGACATAATGCTATAATGTTATTACAGTAACGTCTGAGTGAATCGAGGACAGGTAAGATTAAAATAGCTTCTTATGCACAGAAAACTTAATAGGCTATTTTGTGCATTCATTACACATGGTTGCAAGTAATAACAAATAAGAAACATGCTAAAGGAAATTGTCATTTCACCAAATGAGTGGTCTCTGGACCTAAATGATCGCATTTTAATTATTTAAATACAATTTAAATTAAGTAACATATTAAACGATTTATCCTTCTATCAAACACCAATGTTCTCTGGATCAAACGTCCTATTTTAATTATGTAATTACTTTATACTTATTTCTAACAGGTGCAGCGGAGCGCACGGGTACGGCTAGCATAATTATAAATGCATACTATACATTATCTTATCATTGTTAAAATCTACTTAAATGGGTAGAAAAATAAACAAGAATCCTTGAAAGAGTAAAAGTCGTGCTCAGGGAGTAATTTCTCATACATTTCACAAAGACAGATAAGAAATAAAGAGGGTCTGAAACCTAAATTTAAATTCACATAATTTTAGAAATAATACAATTATTTCAAAATTTACAATTTCACTTGGACAAATGCAGAAATGCATATTAAACAAATACAAATGATACTCAAACGGTATTTTTGAATCTACTGACTGCTAATGACATTTTGTAAATTTGAATATTTTGTAATGTAGCCTTGGATCAAAGTAGTCACCACGATTAAGAGTTTTGCTTGTAAAACACTTCGCTTCCTCCGGTTATATTGTCGGATCTTTTAGTTCGGTATTTGAAATAGTACAATTTGAATTTATTATAATTTTTTATATAAAGTTTAATGAAGCATTATAATAAATTTGTCTAATTTTAAGAACGTTGAAATCAGCAAAGAAAAGTTCCGTTTTTATAATCAATATGTACATTAAGACAAATTTTAATTATTCTTTTCCGAACAAGTAAGTCTATTAGTGAAATGAGAACAGAATTACAGACACTTCTCCATCCTAATATTCCAGACTGCATAATACCCGCAGATTGAAATGAATCTAAATAAATTGTACGTAGGCATAAAATATAAATGACTTATGCTGTATCTATATCAATTACAAGCCAATTCATCGGTGGAATATACAAATAAATTAGAATACTTGTTTTGCACGATCGTGTTTTTTATTGTATTTACAGCTATTGTTGTTAGACCTTAAAAGTTAGGATTTCCACACAGAAATTTGTTGCTAGGGAAACCATTGTTCATAACATAAAACTATACTGAAATAGACCCGTTACAGTGCACTTATTGTTACTTATAGTCGCGACGCTGTTATTCCCGGCGTGACTCCTCCTCTTTGCTTACGTCTTAGGAAGTGAAGGCTCTATAAAGTCTAGGTAGGTAGTATCGTTCGCCATTTTTGTTCTTTCGTTGCCGAGCTACCATACGAGGAATCTATTTGCCACACCGTTAAACATTATCATGTCGTAGCTCCTATGATAATAAATCAAACGCACTGAAATTCAGCAAATAATTGAGCGGCAAATAACGTCTTCATGTGCTTTCTGCGAACGCCAACGTAAGAGCTAAAATGGCGGGCGATTACTTACTTACTTACTGGCTTTTAAGGAACCCGAAGGTTCATTGCCGCCCTCACATAAGCCCACCATTGGTCCCTATCCTGAGCAAGATTAATCCATTCTCTATCGTCATATCCCACCTCCCTCAAATCCATTTTAATATTATCCTCCCATCTACGTCTCGGCCTTCCCAAAGGCCTTCCAACTAACACTCTATATGCATTTCTGGCGGGCGATTATATTAAGTATTTATCGAACCTTAAGAAATGAATAAAGTCTTCCTCAGCGAATCACAAGACGCATACGTTTAAATGTAGCCGACCTGCAACGCGATTGGCTGCCGGAAATTAGAGCGACGGGACTATAGTTACCATTACAGTGCAGCTTAGCGAAGGATTTGGAATAATATTGCTCTAAATTTTCAGTGCAAAATATATTGTATTTGCAATTTTAAAAATATGATCGTGCAAAAAATGTTGTACAATGCACGTTTGTGAAGTGTATTACAAAATCTTGGAAATTTAAAAACTCGGCCTGTTCGTTTTTCAAACTTTTCCTCGATTTTGTAAAAATCACTTTCAACCTTGTATCGTAATATAGTATTACTCAACACTAATTAGGCCTGTAAGTCGTTGGGTAAAGAAGTAATCTTTCCCTACAATGTTTCCTCATATCAGTAAGGTTTTGAACATAGAAGTAATGGGCGTCTTATTGTCACAGAACACGTGCGTTTTTATCTAGAATTGCAGCCGGAGGCAGCGATTTTTGGCAGGTGACCTCGATGACATTTCCAGTATGCGAGCCAATATTGTTTATGTGAGCTGCATGAATGTCTGGCGACAACGTTCTAAGTCGTTGTTTATATTTTCATATACGCAGCTTATATCATTATTATGAAACACACCGATTCAAAGAATACCTTAAATACATGTAAATGCCTTTCGTTAGCAATGATTTTACAATATGCCTCCTACATTTTCTAAATTAAAAGGAAAAAAGCACTGCATATAGGCCTATATATAACCCTACCCTTACCAGATCAATATAAAAGATCTGTCCAGTAATAACGTAGGGATCTTCTTCTGGTCGTGCGCCAATTCATGTTAGTAAAATTACGATTCTTCTTATTGATCAAAATATTAATTTGGTTAATTGGGTAAAATTGTATGCCGCGTAAGTTAGATTTATATAAAGGTATAATAAATAGGATTGCAATGAATATTGCAAGGGCAATAATTTCTTAACACACACATTGTGAATAAAACAGAGAAGAAATTCCTCTCAGTATAATATATTGCCATGACGATGGTATTTTGCTCCAAATGTCTTGAAATTTCCACGAATACTCTCAACAAAACTGGATTTCGTAAGCCTCGTAAAGATTAATAATAATAATAATAATAATAATAATAATAATAATAATGATAATAATAATAATAATAATGATAATAATGATAATAATAATGATAATAATAATAATAATAATAATGATAATGTTTATTCATTCTGACAGAGTTAAGACCGTAAGGCCGTCTCTTTCACTCAACTAGAGGATGAAATGGAAATCCAATGGTATTTTTTGTCCACTGGTAACGTTGTCTTCAAAGTACAGAACGAAGTAAGGTGGATGCTCCTGTTATGGCCATGTTCCTGATATGGCCACCCCGCTATTGCGAGTTAGTTAACCAAAAAATCTGCTAAATTGCAGCAGCATCCAGTGAAAGGGCATCTTGGTATGTTACTTGACCGTTTTCCATCCAGTCAGGTTGAGCAATATGGCGTCATTTGCCTGTTTTGCGGTTTTCATGTGACCTCTTCTTATTTTTCTCTGGTAAGTCTCCTTTGTTTTATGCATGTTTTTTAAAGACTTGTTCATGAAAACCATCGTATTCCATTCAGTTTTTAATGTTCTGTTGATTGGCGTTGTAGTTGATGGCGTATCTTTTACGAGTTGTTCATAATCAAACGATTTTCGTGAAAGCTTACCTGCTCCTGATATGGCCATATTAAATGCACCATGGCCATATCAAATTCATTTCACTTTTATTTTTTCACCTGAAAAATTTACATGCCTTATAGCTGGGATTACGCAAAAATTTTGTATTTTAAGAAAAACAACTTAATTTTTGATGGAAAAACCTGTTTTGACTACACTTTTGAATTATAAAACAGATTATTAAGTGTCATGTTTATTCATTTTACACCAAAATTATTTAATTTTAGCACAACTGCGCTATCAAACTGAAAACAATCACGATTTGTAGAACATGGAACAAGGGTGGCCATATCATGTGCACGTGTTCCTGATATGGCCACTAGGTAGACTTTTGGAATTTGGGACTTTTTGGACAATTAAAGCTATTTTTATGGGGAACGGAAATTGTTTTAAGATAGTCCATTAGACTGAGAACGAGTAAGAAAAAAGTGGTTTACATTTTTTCAAAATGGCGGCTAGAAAAATTCTCAAACCTTAGAATAGCCATATCAGGGACACCTACCTTACTTCTCGCTTCCGTACCTCAAGTCACACTGACGCAATTGGCCCTGATTCAAACCGCGGTACCGCGTCGAAGTCGATAAAGACGGCCATTTTCGCCGCAATCCCTCGCCTCTGACGCATCTGGTTAAAAGCGACATCCATTCTCTATCCAGCTGTAAATAAATCATTAACGTAGCTCTTTTAGTTTCCATGCAGTAAGCTTTTCAAATTTTGCACTTTTTGGGTCATCCGAAACTCCGTAAGTAACCCGTTACCCACACTCGGGGAAGGACGTATTTCTACGTCGAAAAATGGAAGACGGAAAAGTGATGATGATAATGATGATGATGGCAGACAATTACTTATCAATTTTCTGACTGTGATTTATAGAGGTCTGCTTGCAGTAAATATCCATTAAACTTCTTGATAGCCAGTCGAGACGTCCAGGTCGCACGCTAGTGTATTGACCAGTCGAGCTATGAATAAGTTACGTGACGTGTAGGCCAAGATTGGGGTCACATGCAAAGGACCTAGGGAGTCCAGCTGCGCACAACTTGGCTGTAAATTTGTATAACACAAAGAATCATGCCATGATGGCTGAATTCTTCAGGGGTTCTCTCATCTGCCCAACAGGTAGGCAGCAGCAACTGCGAGCTCACAGCTTCTGGCATTGCACAGAGAAACCCTCCCCAAAATAGTGCCTTACATGCGACTGCCTGTTACGCATGAAATTAAATATGACAGCTTAGCTTTAAATATATCATAATACATAGAGCTGGGAAATTGTCCCCTTTTCCTGTTTTATTCCTGTGTACATAAGTTAGCCAACTTAATCCTAAACTCACGTTAGGTCATATAAAACGACAGTCCAAATTTTACAGTGCCTATAAGTGCCTATTTTAGGGGCAATAAATAGAGCTGGGAAATTGTCCCCTTTCCCTGTTTTATTCATGTGTACATAAGTTAGCCAACTTGATCCAAAACTCACGTTAGGTCATATAAAACGACAGTCCAAGTTTTACAGTGCCTATAAGTGCCTATTTTAGGGGCAACAAATAGAGGTGGGAAATTGTCCCTTTTTCCTGTTTTATTCCTGTGTACATATGTTAGCCAACTTAATCCAAAACTCACGTTAGGTCATATAAAACGACAGTCCAAATTTTACAGTGCCTATAAGTGCCTATTTTAGGGGCAATAAATAGAGCTGGGAAATTGTCCCCTTTCCCTGTTTTATTCATGTGTACATAAGTTAGCCAACTTGATCCAAAACTCACGTTAGGTCATATAAAACGACAGTCCAAGTTTTACAGTGCCTATAAGTGCCTATTTTAGGGGCAACAAATAGAGGTGGGAAATTGTCCCTTTTTCCTGTTTTATTCCTGTGTACATATGTTAGCCAACTTAATCCAAAACTCACGTTAGGTCATATAAAACGACAGTCCAAGTTTTACAGTTCCTATAAGTGCCTATTTTAGGGGCAACAAATAGAGGTGGGAAATTGTTCCTTTTTCCTGTTTTATTCCTGTGTACATAAGTTAGCCAACTTAATCCAAAACTCACGTTAGGTCATATAAAACGACAGTCCAAGTTTTACAGTGCCTATAAGTGCCTATTTTAGGGGCAACAAATAGAGGTGGGAAATTGTACCTTTTTCCTGTTTTATTCCTGTGTACATATGTTAGCCAACTTAATCCAAAACTCACGTTAGGTCATATAAAACGACAGTCCAAGTTTTACAGTGCCTATAAGTGCCTATTTTAGGGGCAACAAATAGAGGTGGGAAATTGTTCCTTTTTCCTGTTTTATTCCTGTGTACATAAGTTAGCCAACTTAATCCAAAACTCACGTTAGGTGATATAAAACGACAGTCCAAGTTTTACAGTGCCTATAAGTGCCTATTTTAGGGGCAATAAATAGAGCTGGGAAATTGTCCCTTTTTCCTGTTTTATTCCTGTGTACATAAGTTAGCCAACTTAATCCAAAACTCACGTTAGGTCATATAAAACGACAGTCCAAGTTTTACAGTTCCTATAAGTGCCTATTTTAGGGGCAACAAATAGAGGTGGGAAATTGTTCCTTTTTCCTGTTTTATTCCTGTGTACATAAGTTAGCCAACTTAATCCAAAACTCACGTTAGGTCATATAAAACGACAGTCCAAGTTTTACAGTGCCTATAAGTGCCTATTTTAGGGGCAATAAATAGAGGTTGGAAATTGTCCCTTTTTCCTGTTTTATTCCTGTGTACATATGTTAGCCAACTTAATCCAAAACTCACGTTAGGTCATATAAAACGACAGTCCAAGTTTTACAGTTCCTATAAGTGCCTATTTTAGGGGCAACAAATAAAGGTGGGAAATTGTTCCTTTTTCCCTGTTTTATTCCTGTGTACATAAGTTAGCCAACTTAATGCAAAACTCACGTTAGGTCATATAAAACGACAGTCCAAGTTTTACAGTGCCTATAAGTGCCTATTTTAGGGGCAATAAATAGAGGTGGGAAATTGTCCCTTTTTCCTGTTTTATTCCTGTGTACATAAGTTAGCCAACTTGATCCAAAACTCACGTTAGGTCATATAAAACGACAGTCCAAGTTTTACAGTGCCTATAAGTGCCTATTTTAGGGGCAATAAATAGAGCTGGGAAATTGTCCCTTTTTCCTGTTTTATGCCTGTCTACATAAGTTAGCCAACTTAATCCAAAACTCACGTTAGGTCATATAAAACGACAGTCCAAGTTTTACAGTTCCTATAAGTGCCTATTTTAGGGGCAACAAATAAAGGTGGGAAATTGTTCCTTTTTCCCTGTTTTATTCCTGTGTACATAAGTTAGCCAACTTAATGCAAAACTCACGTTAGGTCATATAAAACGACAGTCCAAGTTTTACAGTGCCTATAAGTGCCTATTTTAGGGGCAATAAATAGAGGTGGGAAATTGTCCCTTTTTCCTGTTTTATTCCTGTGTACATAAGTTAGCCAACTTGATCCAAAACTCACGTTAGATCATATAAAACGACAGTCCAAGTTTTACAGTGCCTATAAGTGCCTATTTTAGGGGCAATAAATAGAGGTGGGAAATTGTCCCTTTTTCCTGTTTTATTCCTGTGTACATAAGTTAGCCAACTTAATCCAAAACTCACGTTAGGTCATATAAAACGACAGTCCAAGTTTTACAGTTCCTATAAGTGCCTATTTTAGGGGCAACAAATAGAGGTGGGAAATTGTTCCTTTTTCCTGTTTTATTCCTGTGTTCATAAGTTAGCCAACTTGATCCAAAACTCACGTTAGGTCATATAAAACGACAATCCAAGTTTTACAGTGCCTATAAGTGCCTATTTTAGGGGCAATAAATAGAGGTGGGAAATTGTCCCTTTTTCCTGTTTTATTCCTGTGTACATATGTTAGCCAACTTAATCCAAAACTCACGTTAGGTCATATAAAACGACAGTCCAAGTTTTACAGTTCCTATAAGTGCCTATTTTAGGGGCAACAAATAAAGGTGGGAAATTGTTCCTTTTTCCCTGTTTTATTCCTGTGTACATAAGTTAGCCAACTTAATGCAAAACTCACGTTAGGTCATATAAAACGACAGTCCAAGTTTTACAGTGCCTATAAGTGCCTATTTTAGGGGCAATAAATAGAGGTGGGAAATTGTCCCTTTTTCCTGTTTTATTCCTGTGTACATAAGTTAGCCAACTTGATCCAAAACTCACGTTAGGTCATATAAAACGACAGTCCAAGTTTTACAGTGCCTATAAGTGCCTATTTTAGGGGCAATAAATAGAGCTGGGAAATTGTCCCTTTTTCCTGTTTTATGCCTGTCTACATAAGTTAGCCAACTTAATCCAAAACTCACGTTAGGTCATATAAAACGACAGTCCAAGTTTTACAGTTCCTATAAGTGCCTATTTTAGGGGCAACAAATAAAGGTGGGAAATTGTTCCTTTTTCCCTGTTTTATTCCTGTGTACATAAGTTAGCCAACTTAATGCAAAACTCACGTTAGGTCATATAAAACGACAGTCCAAGTTTTACAGTGCCTATAAGTGCCTATTTTAGGGGCAATAAATAGAGGTGGGAAATTGTCCCTTTTTCCTGTTTTATTCCTGTGTACATAAGTTAGCCAACTTGATCCAAAACTCACGTTAGATCATATAAAACGACAGTCCAAGTTTTACAGTGCCTATAAGTGCCTATTTTAGGGGCAATAAATAGAGCTGGGAAATTGTCCCTTTTTCCTGTTTTATGCCTGTGTACATAAGTTAGCCAACTTAATCCAAAACTCACGTTAGGTCATATAAAACGACAGTCCAAGTTTTACAGTTCCTATAAGTGCCTATTTTAGGGGCAACAAATAGAGGTGGGAAATTGTTCCTTTTTCCTGTTTTATTCCTGTGTACATAAGTTAGCCAACTTAATCCAAAACTCACGTTAGGTCATATAAAACGACAGTCCAAGTTTTACAGTGCCTATAAGTGCCTATTTTAGGGGCAACAAATAGAGCTGGGAAATTGTCCCTTTTTCCTGTTTTATTCCTGTGTACATAAGTTAGCCAACTTAATCCAAAACTCACGTTAGGTCATATAAAACGACAGTCCAAGTTTTACAGTGCCTATAAGTGCCTATTTTAGGGGCAATAAATAGAGCTGGGAAATTGTTCCTTTTTCCTGTTTTATTCCTGTGTACATAAGTTAGCCAACTTAATGCAAAACTCACGTTAGGTCATATAAGACGACAGTCCAAGTTTTACAGTGCCTATAAGTGCCTATTTTAGGGGCAATAAATAGAGGTGGGAAATTGTCCCTTTTTCCTGTTTTATTCCTGTGTACATAAGTTAGCCAACTTGATCCAAAACTCACGTTAGGTCATATAAAACGACAGTCCAAGTTTTACAGTGCCTATAAGTGCCTATTTTAGGGGCAATAAATAGAGGTGGGAAATTGTCCCTTTTTCCTGTTTTATTCCTGTGTACATAAGTTAGCCAACTTGATCCAAAACTCACGTTAGGTCATATAAAACGACAGTCCAAGTTTTACAGTTCCTATAAGTGCCTATTTTAGGGATAATAACCTATTTTAAGAATAGCACATGTTTTGACAAATTTTGTGTATTACGTAGTTCGCTCTTTAGAATTTTATCTTCATTATAATTAGGGCTAGCAGTTTCCGTACCACAACATAGGATTACAGTTACGTTCTTCCAGAGTAGGCCCTTAAGGCTCATTCACAATGAAAATTAAACATAACGTAAGCGTTAACTTAAGGCCGGGATTACGATCGACGTTCGTTTGCGTTACGTTAAGTTGCGGTGAAGTACGTTGAAGTTCGACAAATACAAGCTCCGTGTATTTCATTACGATCAACGCTAGAATGAACGAACGCATGACGGCGTTGATTCAACATTGCCAAGGACAAGCTTTTACAAACTCAAAGAAACGTAAGTTGAACGTCAACCAATCACCAAACTGAAGCCCTTCATATATTTTCACCTCTTCTTTAGTTGTAGATGCGCCATATTGCTACTGAAATATTAAATAAAATCATATTAATTAAAAATTACGTACTACGAGAAACGATCTTTGATTGAATATGTCACTTCACATGAATATATTTCCTCTATATGGCATAAAACACATTTTGTTTAAGATTAAATATTATAGGCAGCAAACATGAAAACCTTCATAATACCTAATTCAACAATTGCATTTCGTATATCCCCATAGTGTAATGGTAAAGAGACTGGTCGTCGTGTAGGTGGGCCCTGGTTCGAGCCTAGGTAAACTTATTTTTTTATCGTTTTAATAATTTATTTACATTATTTTAGATAAGTTATTTTATTTTAACCCGAAATAAAGGGGCTTTTACCTCACAAATAATATATTCGTAATTCGCACTAGTCCAGCTATTTAGTAGGGAAGACTGTTGTACCTTCAGCATAGTATAGCTTTGAACATTTTTTGTTTTGGTTTTTTTTTTTTTTTTTTTTTTTGTTTTTTTTTTTTTTTTTAATTTTGCTGCTACCTAGAGGACTCAAACTGAAGTAGATTGTAGAGAAAGCCGCTCAGTAGCTCTGGTCGTAATTTCGGTTTGATTTATTGCAAAGTGTGAGTTCTGTGGACGAAACAATTTTTTTTTAGTACCAGAAGTAAGCATTTCGTTTATTGATACATGTTTTCTAACACAAAACCAAGAAATAAAATCTTGTAAAGTAAAGTTGTAAAGGAAACTTCAATAATTATTTCAAGCATTTTTCATTTAAAATATTTCATTTCTCAAAATTAAAAAGAAGGTGAAAAGTGTTTCAAGGTACAACAGTCTTCCCAAGTACCGGTATATGGTTTTATTATTATTATTATTATTATTATTATTATTACTATTATTATTATTATTATTATTATTATTATTATTATTATTATTATTATTATTGCCATTCTATATTATTCTGTCGTAAAATATTTTTGTAATACCGGTAGGCCTATTTTATTTGTCTCAAAGTTACCATAAAATTCAATGTTTATCATAATCAGCTGACTGACTGACTGACTGACTGACGTGTGCATTTCAGTAATCATTATGGCCGGCAGAGCGCGATAGTTGTCACGAACGTCGATCATAATACACAGCCTCTGAACGTTCGATAGAAATCCAACGTACAGATGAACGCAACGTAACTTAACGCAAACGAACGTCGATCGTAATCCCGGCCTAAGAATATAAACGTTACGGTAAAATTAAAAATCATTCACAATAGGAACATAAACATAACAGCAAAGATACTTGGTAACCATGGAAACATAACAACGACGCCATTTCCTCATATTCTGTCATATACTTAAGCGCTCCACGATTGTGTTCTGTTTGCAAATCACGTAAGCATAAGCATGAAAGTTTGGAGTTTGCAAACTTTCATGTTAACGTCTTACGGTAATGTTTACATCAGTGTTTATGTGAATCATTGTGAATGATCCCATTTGGTAGCCTGGGCGCAAACTTCTGTGTTTATGTTACGGTTATGTTTAATTTTCATTGTGAATGGGCCTTTAGTTACTGTGCGTCAGTCGTCTTGTAAACACTGCTTGTACACGCAACTAAACTGGTTCTAAGGTATTATTCAGTAACATGCATCGAATTAGCAGGCATGCGATATCATTGGTTTTTTAAAACGTCTTCTAAGCTGTCAATATTTCGGGAGATGGCACCAGGTTTACCATTATTTCTAATACCGGTGATATTTTGTTGTGGAACATGGTTAGAATATGTTTTCATACAATCGTGGACGCAATAAACGCACTCAATGCTGAAGTCAGTTCTTCGATTAGAGCGATGAAATGCCTCACATCGGACCCTTTCAAGATTTCCTAACAATTGGAATAATTCAAACATATAAGCAAGGACATTCACAAAGTTGGAATCGGGAAACCTGGAAATTGTTAAAGCTCTTCAATATGTCGATGAATTGTCCGAAATCATTACTCACGCTACATGTGAAGCAAGTTCAGCAGTGAAAGAAAAACTAAATATTGTGTTTCAGATAAATGTAGGATTTTCTACTATATGTAAAGTAGAGCTTTGCATTGCAATACAAACGACCGACCGAGAATCATGACTAAGGACCGGATTTTTATGTAATTACATATTATATTCCTTTCAACCTAACCGTATATAAATAACAAATCTTTGCGAATCTTGTAATTACCATTAATATATTTAAATTTGATATTATATATTTTCACATATTTACCCCACATTACATATTATGGCTTGATATTACATAAATCTACGTATTTAGGGGCTTTATTCATTTTTATTTCTCTAAAATAAAAAAAAAAAAACTTCTGCTGGAGAAGTTTACAATTTGAAATACACAGATTTAAAAAGCTTTTTTTACCTAACCAAGAAAGGATATATTTCGGGACGAAACATAACGTCCTTAGTTCCAGGAAGTAATAGAGGCACTCATCCCAATCCGCCCACTGTAAATATGAGTGAACAAAAGGCAACCTTTCTCATACAACTACCTTGTATTGTAAAAATCACTCAGAAAGTAGCGTTGCCTTCTTGCGGTGGAGTGGGACGAGGATGATATGATTTGTCTCGAACTATAATTGTTCTGCACACATCTTAACAAGCCGTTCCCATGCAATTTGCAACCTTACCCAATCTCTTCCTAATCCTTCCAGGGAAAACGCGTGTCAAGTCTGACATGAGCCGCAATAAAGTAGCCGACTTCTGAAAAGAAGCTGGAGTAAAGGAACAAACTGGAGAAATTTTGGAAGATTAAAATAATAGATTTTCAGGTTATTGCTTGACCTCTTTACTTTAAATATAGTAGACCTATATGGAAATGGGATTTTCCGAGCAATTAGAAAGTATGGTTCTCGGCTGGAATAATCCTACCCTTCTGAATGAGACAGGAGTGTCACATTTCAAATTACAGTTTGTAAATACTTATAGTTTGAGATTTTAGTAGGTACTTTGTTGTAGGAGCAGCTAAAATGCATGTGTCCCACATCTCTTTTTTTTCCTAATCCAGTAAAGCGAAACAGTGCTTGCAATACTGTCGTATCATTCACTTCACTCAGTTCTCTAGTTTTAGTACTTACAGTATAAAGTGCAAGTGAGTTTATCTACTGCTTTTAATTAACTAAAATGGCTCCTGTATCTTCAACCCTAAGAACAAAAATAAAATCATGGATTGCGATGTACGAAGCTTTCACTACAGATGGAAAAATAGTAATGTGTCAAGTGTGCGGTAAAAAAGTCGGGTGCTCTATGAAATCACAACTGGAGAGTCTTATCTATCCTACACCTGCCAGATATTGATATTAAATATTTTAATGATTTTATGTATTTTGGTACACATTCAGCTCATTTTTCTTACATAAATATGTACATATTGCATTCAAAAACTCAGGTACAATAAAAATTGAATTAAAAATAAAATGATGTCCCTGTATAAGCAGCACTAAAACTATAAAAAACAAATGTTCGTGTTTATCCTCTAGTTGAACGGAAGAGTTATAATACATTTTGTAACAATTCAAGACATTACTACAAAAACAACCCTTGTCAAAATTGCTATTTTTCAGGAGAACGATAAAAATAAATAGAACAACACATGTCAGCTGTTTCCGTACAACTGGTGTTTATTCTTGTGGCTATTGCACCTGACATGTATCTTTTTTGGAGTCTGTAAAGATTTGAAATAGTAGCAAATGTGTCCTTAACTCAATTTCATTAAAAATGACTAAG